>NW_027526407.1:54094047-54488800 GCF_048455015.1 Haemaphysalis longicornis | reverse complement strand
CCATTCCAGCGATGAAGACATTCATTTTTTTACTGAAAAAACGCAAGAAATATTGTAGAACGTTTGAATTCCACTCTGGGCATCCGCAGTGATGCAATAAACGGAACACTGTAAAAACATAGTTACGAGTGTGTTCACTGCTTGTCATCATTCCTGTGGTACAATCAAACCAAACAAGACACCCCACTACAATAACCTGTAAAATAACAATAAGAAAAGAAAGAAAACTTCCGACAACACCCAAGAAACAGTCTGAACACTCGAGGCAAAAGCAAACTCCCATTGGGATTAGGCTCATTTTGATCCGTGAAACACCAGGATCTCGCTCATTTTCGACACGAACTACGATCTGCGTACACGTCTTCAAGGCATTATCACAACTATTTTCTAGCCATCCCTTTTTTAAAGGAAGGTTGCCAAGTTTTTCTTGTCGCTGCAGTTTTATCCGACTCAGTTTCAGTTTCTGGTTGTGGGTCATTTTGAAAAAAAAAAAAAAAAGCCTCATTTAGAGAGACCGACCTACTCTCAAGTGGCTTTGCATAGTGGCAGCCGTCAGGGCTGCTAGGTTGGCAGGCCCGCAAAAATCCAAAACTTGGTGTACAGCGTTGATGTATACGTTGAATAACAGCTTAGAAACGTAGAAACAACATGAATATCTTAGAATTCCTAAAATAATTTTTAGGCTCAGTACAAATGCCTATACGGATTGCGTGTATACTTCTTTTTTTTTCTGTTTATTTGACAAATCAACAGTAAATAACTGTACCTTTGACAGAACTGCTGTTATGTTTGTGAAAGAGCAATCTATTTATTTATTATTATTTATTTATTTAGTACCCACAGTGCCATGCGGCATTACAGTGGGGGGGGGGGGGGGGGGGGGGGGGGGTACAAAAAGGTAGTCACAACAAGTACTTATCAGCAAGCAAGAAAGCAAGTTATAAGAGAACACATATATGTATTTGAAATAGCTGAAGACATGCCACGAAAAAATACTGCATTATTACAATAATTCAGAAAAAGGCACTCACAAGTACAATTGTAGCTTATACAAGTACTCACAAGTATAAGCTACAATTTCATGCATAGCAATGCTAAATGCGTTGAGTTGCTCAAGCGGAAAAAAAAAAGTTTTGTGGATGCACTCAAAATCAGCCATTTTTCTGCCGTAACGTAAGAGTTAAAGGGACCCTGCAACACTCTTTGAGCAGTGCAAGTAAACCTGCACGACGTTTAGATTACACTGCCAGGAATACCTGAGCCAAATACTACACGTGCACGTGAACTGGGGAGTGCGCAAAACGCTGTGAAAGACGCAGAAAAACCTACCGCGCTCCCTTCAATTTTCCTCATTATGCACCCCTGGCATGACCTAAACGACGTCATTGAGGCCATGGCTGTCCATTGGCTGTCACTGGTCAACTTCGCGGCTAATTTCTCGCATTTCCTGTGACGATCCGCCGTCGTCGGCGCTGTGTACGAACCTCTTCTATGCCTGAACCAGTAGGCACAGGTTTGCCATTTCTTTTGTGTTTTGAGTACGCGCGGAGTTTGAGTGATGAGCTCAATACTCCCCTTTCAACCAGACCACTTGACAAGAAACATTTATTGCTTCAAAAACTCTTGCTCCTATCAGCCCTATTTATTGCTCCTATCAGCCCGAGCGCGCGCTTGTGAGCAGGCACCCATGCCTGCTTTTTTGTGGCACCATACCGGAAATAGACCCCTCCATGTTGCGGAGAAAACGAGAAAACTCCCCGGCATGTGATATATCGAAGGCCACCGGAGAAGACGCCGAGAGCCACCCCCCTCTTCGGGAGAGAGCGCGCAGCTTTCGTCGCATTGTCCGCGGTCGAGTTGAGAGGGAACGATTATGCGGAATTTTTCATCGCACGTAGTTTCGGTGATAGTGAACGGATTTTCATAATTCTTGCGGAAGGAGATTGCTGGGACAATAAACTTTACTCCAAAATACATTCCTAGTGGTCGATGGTAAGTGCTGCAGGGCCCCTTTAAGCATGTCAAAGGTGAGCGCGACCGACCTGTAGTAGTAGAGGCAGTAGGCCGGCATCTTGAGCAGCTCGTAGGTCTGTCCGAGGCCGTACCAGGCCCGGTGGTCGCGGGGGTTGACCTCGACGGCCCGCCGGTACGCCTGGATGGCCGCCTTGGTGTTCTTCATCTCCATGTACTCGTGGCCCATCAGGGTCCAGGCGGGGAAGTAGTTGGGGTTGAGGCGCAGTGCCCGGCCAAAGTAGAGAACCGCCTTCTCGTGCTGCTTGCGGAGCGAGTAGAAGTTGCCCACGATGCAGCACGTCTCGGGGCGGTACTTGTCGGTGGCGGACGTGCGGTGGGCCAGGAGGGCCAGCTCGTCGCGCCTCTCTCGCACGTAGAGCAGGTTGGAGTAGACGTCCATGTTGTCCAGGCGGTAGGGGTCCACCTGCTGGAGCGCCTGGAAGCCCTCAATGGCCTTGTCGAGCTCGCGCAAGTTGTGGTGGGCGACGGCCACCTGCACGTCGTGAGATCGAAATAAAGTGTTTACTTTTGTAGAGTGTTACATTTAATCGAACAGATTTCGGGGAAACCCCCAAGGTGGAGTAAGTTTCTGCGAAGGAAAGTTTGACATCCACCTGAATGCAGCCATACGGCTACAAAGGAAAAGCTATACAGCTTTTCTCAGAAACTTCGCAGTTGAAGAAAAATTCGTCCTGGTCCAGGATTCGAACCCGGGACCACCGCTTGACTAGAGCAGTCGCTTTACCAACTGAGCTAACCAGGAGGCTAGTCGTTTGTAGCGCGAGAACGAATTGGACTCGAAGTAATAAACAGGTGTTAATCGACAACATTTAGGGGAAATCCCCAAGGTGGAGTAAGTTTCTGGAAAGGAAAGTTTGACATCCACTGCAGTGTTAGATTTGGTTTACTTGTCAGTAAAATGTTATAAACTGCGCATGTCTTTGGTGAAAGTATAAAACAGCTAGACAGGGAACTTTTTTTTCGCGTTTCAGCGCATCATCTATAGCTGTGGAGGCTGACATGCGGTTTCAGACCAATTTTAGAATTCGATCCTCAATGTGCACCGAGGTGAAAAATACGGGGCTGATATTCACACAGCTGTTTGCACGCAATGACGTAGTAAAAATGGTTAGTGACTGAGCTCCACCTCTGTGCAGTTTCGTTCCCTTCAAAATTAGCGATACGACAGCCGAGGCACCGGCTAACCAAATCTGCTTTTTGATATCATACGAGCCAGTAGCTCTGTAAATCTGGACCCACATTTTTACTCACAATGCCAAGGATTGCTGCTTGAGCAGTTAGTCTGAGGGAAATAAAATTACAGTTACTACACTCCCTAATGCGAAATTTGTGCGCAGCACGAATTGCAATCTTCTTGGTCACTCCGCATATCTTCAGCGTCTCCGGAAGTGGTCACATGATCAGCGTACCCACGGCAGGGCATGCTACTCTGCTGTTATCTCTCAGCACGTCGCTGCTGACGGCTATGCTGTGTCTAAGTTGTGTTTGAACCTCCCGCGCAAATGTCGCGTGGTTCGGATGAGCCACGCAGCAAGGAGGACGGAGAAAGACCACATGCAGCACACAGTGAAGCTGGGCTTCTGTTTGGCTGCGCCGCCCTCCCCCTCACACTTTTGCCACACTTTCTTCCACCATTTACTTTCTGTCATCGCTCGGTCAGTTACAACAAACGCCGAGGCCATCGCCGCCGCGAAACCACAGCAGCGGCAGCCGAAGTGCTGCACACTGAAATCACTGTCAGACGGTCTACTTTATCTCGATTGATAGCAACGCGATGTCGGAATTGCGACCAACTCTATTAGCCAGGGCAAATGTTAATGAAAGATTTTCTGTAGAAATAAAAGTGCGAAAGGCGACTCTACCGAGTGCATTTGGAGGCTGCTGTAAGCGGCCGCCAGTACTGGCGCACCTGCTTCCGTTCCATAACCTATATCATCTCCGGCCATCAATAATGGCTACTTTATTATTATTTTTTTTTTCAGTTTCAGTTCCAAAAATGCCAATCTTGACAAGCCGTTTGCGTCTCTCACGTTCACGTTCGAAACGGAGTACTTTGCATCTCGCACTCTTTTTATGTGCACTATTACATGACTATTTTTTGTTGACGAAAATTTGAGTGCAGTTGCCGTTTAACGAACAAGCAGTGACATTTGGCGGACATCAGTAATTGTTAGAAACACGAAAATTACACGTCTGCAGATCAACTTTCCAACTAGCGACATTTGGCGGTGACTGCCAATGACAAGTTAGTAGCCACAGAGACTACGATGCCGTAACAGCCATTAAAGTGAAAAAAGATCATTCTCTAGATTCCTGCAGCGTACGAACATTACATGTTTTTTTTCCCCACATGAAACCGAAAATCAGCGTATAAGGAGCAGAAGAAATCTAGTGCAAATGCAGCATCTTCTAGTGATGTGGTAAGATGACAACTCATACATTTCAAGGACACCAGCAGATGTGTTTGCACAAGACTTTCATTGCTCCTTATGCGTCGAGTTTCAGTATGGTGTGCGGGTGACACTGGTGACAACACCCAAACTCTGCTAATTAAAAAGTTTATTAGTAAGTTTTGGTTTACCACGAAGCTAATTAACACTTCTTTCACATTCACTGATGCCTGCCACAGTTAACAGTTTCCTCCCAAATAGTTTTTCTTATCTTCTCGAAAGTCAATTTTTAAACATTTCTGAAAGTGTTTGCTCAGACATCTGGTGTCAGGGTGTTTAGCCAGTATTCAGATTTATACATGTTGAACTTTCCACCTCATATACATCCCTTGTATAGCATGACATAAAAGAATAAACACACACAGAAGACAGAACCTCACAACGAACATTTTTACCCGGAGCTCATCTTCATAAGGCTCAGTGAGGCTGATAATCAAACGTCAACAGCATGCAGCGGCAATAACCAACCTCACATCAAGCACTATCATCATTATTACCACACCCCCATTGTCATTAGCAAGTGTGCCCTGATCACCATCCGCTACCAGCTAAGCCATTTTTGTTTCCCCACTACGAACCAACTGCTGGCTGAAAAATTACCAGTGAAAGTCACTTAACGACAAGTGCCACCACTCTTCCATGATGTACAGCCTCCCAAATTTTTAATAATATAGCGGGGCGACGACCGACCGGCATGTCAGCGCCTTATCACGGTGTTCAGCAGCGAAAAAGGCAGAGTATACGCACGCGCATAGGGCCATCTGCTGTATGAGGGTCGTCTGCTACGCTGCTTCCTTGAGAGTGGCACACCCCCTGCCACTGCATCTGAATGACTTTGTGCCCCACACTGCTTAGCTACCTTTGGTGGTAGTGAAACGGCCTTGCAAGATAAGAAAAAACCGCCCACCTCCCGGCGAGGGGAACCCTGTGTAGATGCGACGCATCGTGGGGTTCACTTGGTGTTTCCGTTGGATTGATTCTGAAATCGCGTGAAACGTGTCGGGAACACGTATCATTATTATGTTTTATGATTATTATTATGTTTTATTGGCCAATCTTGGTCAATCTCTCTAAGTGGTATGCTTGGGGCTTCGCTGTCGCAACGACCTTTACTCCATCATTGTTGCTGTAAGTGGGAGCTTCTTATCTTTTATTGCAAGTGTTAATCATTGCCCCATCATGCGTTGTATCAGTAGCATCTTGACGTAGTTTGAATGAGTCAAGGATATAAGGCGCGTTCGTAGCATTTCATTCCATCTCGGTTTTGTGGCACAGTGGGAAGAGCACCATGTACCTCGCATTCCACCCACAGGGTTGTGGGATCGAAACCGGGCGCCGCTAACTATTATTTTTTTTTTTTATAGTGTCAGGGGAGGGTTGTGGACGGACAACAACGCCGTATGGAGGGACAAGGCGAGTGAATGAGATGCAGTCGCATCTAAAACAGGGGTGTTTTGCCCTGAGAAGAACAGCGGAGCAGACGACGCTCCCACAACTGATAGTTCCATGCGCGTGCGCGTACCCTCGCCTGTTTGGCCGGTGAACACCATGATAAGGCGCTGACATGCCGACTGGTCATCGCTCCCACTATATTATTAAAAATTTGGGAGGCTGTACTTTCAACAGGACCTTAGGAGCTACCCCCATGCATCCTGTATGTGTGGGTGTTTGTGTACCTATGTACACTCAGCCACACCTAACAGGCATTAGGAGTAGGAATGGCTAGAAGGATGTACAGGGTGGTGCGACGAAACACATTAAAAATTTTTTCTGAGCGAACCGCCGCTATTTGCACTCAAACTTGACAAGAAGGTCACATTTTGTGTTCTGCTTTGTTTGACACTGGGAACAATGACGGTACTTATCTGTTTTTTCTGAAAATAAATAAAAACGATTTTCGCGTACAGGAAAATGACGGCCAATTTGCACAAGCGAGCCAGTGCAAGTTGATCTTGGAACAACGGCGCAGACAAATGGAGATTCAGGGTAGGAAGGAGCCAAGTGTGATTGGTATCAGCTGTTATGCAAGTATTTGTGATCATTGCAAACTAGGGACGAAAGAGATTTTCCGATCGTCTGCTACCTCACTTGGCTCCTTCCTACTGTGAATCCCCATCGTCCATTTCGCTTTGCATACCCCAGGCGGCGCCATCGTTCCAAGATAAACTTGCACTGGCTCGCTTGTCCAAATCGGCCGCCATTTCCCCAATAGGCGATAATCGTTTTTATTTATTTTCAGAATAAACAGGTAAGTACCATCGTTGTTCCCGGTGGCAAACAAAGTAGAACACAAAATTCAACCTTCGCGCGAAGTTTGAGTGCGAACAGAACGGCGGTTGGCTCAGGAAAACTTTTTAAAGTGCTCCAATTATCATCGCACCACCCTGTATTTTCCGAACAGCATCGAAGTAACCCATGTAGAAGTACGGACCTGTGCCATGATGTACGGGCTGTCCTGGAAGGGCCCCTGCTGGAGCTGCTTATACACCCTGAGCGCTTCCTCGCTGAGCTGCAATTCAAGGAAAACATGTCCGAGGAAGAAGTGCTTGATCCAGTGGTCCGGCAGATCCAGGAGCAGCAAATGGTCACGGTCTTTGATCAGCGGCGACAGCTCCACCCAGGCGCCCCAGTGCAACGGTTCTGCGCACACGGCTTCTACGAGGACGTCGATGGCGAGCTGGCGAAGCTGCAGCCGCTTCAAAACCACACCGTAGATGTACAAGCCGAAGCCGTCGAGCTTGGGACGAGCAGCTTTGAGTTCCACCTGGGAGCGGGGAGATAGAGGAAAGGGTGACCTCTTTGGGGTCAGCAAAGCTTAAAGGAGCCATGAAGACAAAATACAAGTTCGGTTTATTAGAAAGACTGCTTAGCCCTGATAACAATGATACCAATATCATCGCAATCTTCGAATAAATAACGGAGATATGAAAGAAAACGTGTGAAGCAGTCGCGACCCCCTAGCCCATTTCCAGCAACTTTTCTATGACGTCACAGAACCTTGTTTGCGCGATTGGCGGCCGCCTAACTGACCTGTCGCGACGACACATGACTGGACGTCTGTAATGGGGCCTCTAGTTCCATTTGACCGCATCACTTGAATGCTAACGTGCAGCTAACGCACTAAAAATTATTATTGTTGGCCCGTATGACGTCATTCTTGCTCATAACACGTCACAGTGGCGCAAAATTTGAAAGTTTTTAAATACTTTTTTGCTTTTTTTTCGTTAAAAAACATCTTTTGTGGCTGTAATGGAGCTCAGTGGGATACTGAATCCTAGTTCGTTCAAATTAAACGAAGTTGTATTTTCTCTTCATGGCTCCTTTAAAGGGGCCACAAGACCAAACACAAGTTTATGTTACTCGAAACATTTCGAGTTTTATAGTGCTCCCAGCGTTTGTCTGAATGCAAACGATGCTTTAGTCACTGAGAAATTAATTATTTTAAGTTTAAATTTTGATTTTCCTGCTAAATCGTGCGTTTTCGTGGTCCGCAATGACATCACAGGAAGCCTTGTCTACTGTTAGTGAACCTAGATGGCGCTACCATACCGCGGCAAGCTGTTTTCTCTGCCTTTGGTTTGTTTTTGGCCGTATTTAAACCTGGCTTGTTTTTGTTCAGGGAGGAGAAAATAATTTCGTAAAACATAGTGCTCGCCTGACACATATGGTCATGTAAGACACCGTTGCTTGCGCCAATCGGCCAGTGTCGTGCGAAACAACCCCAAAGCCCCGCAGTCCTGTGCAGCTAAACCAAGCATAGTGCGCGCAGTACCAACAGCAGTACGCATCAGTACTTCTACGTTTAGGTGTGCTTTCGTAACTTCCACTGTTTGTCCCACCATTCTTACAGCTTTAAAAAAGAATGTGCCCTAAATTTAAGCGCAAATAGCTTGTTCGGCAAGCTTATAAGCTCTGCCTAATTTGGGTTTGCTTTTGCCACCCTCCGCCAATCTCAGAGCTGGCTGGTATGACATCACAGGTTCTGTTGCGGGAATCGTGCTAGTGGGTCGCATGGCCATTTCCTTTTTCCCTAATTATGTAGCTTATTTGAGTGAAGTTTACGTTAAAAGTGGTGTCAGTATGATTCGAACGAGGCAATCTTTTGAATGAACCAAACTTGTGTTTTCTCTTCATGGCTCCATTAAGGGGGCACACTGGTCTAAAAGCAGAAAAGCTTATTTTTACAGTTATGATGATAAAAATTGGGGGGGCATATGTAATTTTTCATTCTGATCGTAGATATAAAATTTGTTCTCGCGTAAAACAACTACATTCAAATTTATTTGTATTTTTATATTTGATTCTTTAACAGCCTTTGTAAAAAAACTGCTGTAGGGATGCAGCTGAACAAGGTACCAGTGAACTGTGCACAAATCAAGGAGTGCAATAAGACATTAACACTATCATTCTATTTGGTCTGTTGTACAAGTTCTGACCGTTTGAAGTTTGGGCCTGGAAGGCAAAACCGGTTGTTCTGGTTTCCATTTTCCAGGCCAGAACTTCAAACAGTCCTAACTTCTGCCACAGAACAGATAGAATGATACTGTTAGTCTTATTGCACTCCTTGATTTGTGCACAGTTCACTAGTACCTTGTTCAGCTGCATCCCTCCAGCAGTTTTTTTACAAAGCCTCTCAAAGAATCAAATATAAAAATCCAAATAAATTTGAATATAGTCATTTAACCCAAAAACAAATTTTATATCTACGATCAGAATGAAAAACTACATACACACCCCCATTTTATTATCATTATAACTGTAAAAAAAAGCCTTTTGTTTTAAGGCCAGCGTGCCCCTTAAATGCCTATTAATTCATTAATAACGAGGGTTTACCGCATCGAAGCCTCACCTGGCTATGGGGCTCACCACAGTGGAGAGCCCCGGATCAATTTTGACTACTTGAGGATCGCTAACGTACGCCAAAATCTCAGCGCACAGACGTTTTGCTTTTCACTTCTACCTGAAAAGCAGCCGCTGCCCCACGTCTTTGGGCTCACCAGCCCAAGTATGCTGTACCCTGAGCACACTGTAGTACACTAAATATTTGATTTGATTGATTGATTGTAGGGTTTTAACGCGCCGACGCAACGCACGCGATGAGGCGTGCCGTAGTGGAGGGCTCCGGATTAATTTTGACCACCTGGGGATCTTTAACGTGCGCCGAAATCTCGTACACACGGGCGTTTTTGCTTTTCGCCTCCATCAGAAAAGCGGCCGCCGCGGCCGGGAATCGAACCCGCGACCTTGTGCTCAGCAGCGCAACGCCTTAGCCACTGAGCCACCGTGGCAGGTTAGTACACTAAATACCGAGTACACTGTACGCCATAGTACACTGAGCCACTGCGGTAAGCGCTTAGAGGTCACGAGTGGAAAGATAATGCGCATTATCATCATATAACTGGTCCACCAAGCGTTAATTGGCGGCCTCTCCGTCAATACCATGAGGCTTAACGTGACGGACTGTTGCTCGACAAATCGCAAACCCCACTGCTCACACTTCTTTTTTGAGGAGTGAACCTTTCTGCGCACTGCGCTCCCAGATAGATGCATGTAGAGCAAATGCCGTGGCATTCGATTCGCCAACACTTGATAGTGCCCGTCACTTTGCTGGCTGCTTCTTCAACACGTGCTTTTCCTGTGGTTTATTGTGGACCACAAACATACATATACATACTGCTCAGAAGGTTCGTTTTTAGATGAGAAATATAGTGACTGATGAAAGGGCATGCCATCATGCTTTTGGAATAGGCTGTAATTGACAGCCATCCCAAACACAATAACATGAGTCGTTATTTTCTTATTTTAAGGGCTCCGTGCCAGTGAGCACGCATCGACAGCTGACTTGTTGTAAAGCGAAACCTTAGCTGCTGTTGTATATTTACCAAACGAGAAAAAACTGTAGCTGTAGAAGACTGTACCTGTAGAAAAACTAACTATATAAACACTCTCTACAGAAATTAAATAAAAAAAAAACTTTATACCCATACGTACCGTGACTCAAAGTGCCATGTTTTCGGCCCTATTTTAACAGCACAATTTTCTTTATCCTTCTTCTTTTTTTTTCGGTAAGAGTATACAGACGCCGGCACAGATAAAACGAGAAGCTCCGGGCATCTCTCAGGAATATTTAACCAGCCCGGATTCAATCTACGTAGTACTTCTTGGATCTTTGAGCAGGGTCACTTCACAATACTTTTGCTTCACAGTCGATTCAACGATATCGACAAAATCTGCGGCTGTGGCAGTTGGTTTTCTCGTAAAAGGCAACAACAACAAGCTGTACCTGACTAAATGTCAGACCAACCTGCAAGTCCTTCAGTTCCCGGCTTGCTCCAGGGTTGGTAGCTGTGACGGGGTCGACCACATCATCAAGGCGCTTCTTTTCATCCGAGAGGTACCTCGCGTAATAGTGCAGGAACTGCGCGGGACCCGCGGCCGCGTCTTTGGTAAGGAAGGCCGCCCTGTCGTACTCCTGGAGGTCTAGGTAGCCCTTGGATAGGTGGTATCCTTCGTCCAAGTCGCTGGAGTCGTCTAGACTTCCGATAGGGCTTGAAGTACTGGCTTCTACGTTCCGTAGCATGTACGCTAGCTCGGCCGCCCATTTCGCACTGTGACGCAGTCCGCGCAGCGAACATTCGCGGCGAGACCGCAGTAAATCGCGTTTAATGACAGGAAAGTCTAAACTCAAACTGTCCGCCATTTTTAGGACACCTTCAGGACTCGAAGAGCACCATCAACTTAGCACTAGAAAAATTCGTTCACGTGACTCACGTGATACGCTTTGGTTCCTCACAATTGTTACTGTCTTGCTCGATCAAAAAAATATCAGTCAGTTGTTTGTCGCTGTTCACAACCTTAAATTATTTTACAATTATGGGGTATTTTTATAATCAAGGTTTTACAAGAGCAAAATAAAAACCGAAACTGCGCTGAGTGGCCGAAGGTGGTCGTAAAGGCTGAAAAGCTGAACGCGTCGCTGAACTTTAGGTTTTGATTTGTCTTCGCTTCCAGTTTTTCTTGAAATCATCAAGAAGTTCATAATTTAACCACGTAAACGGCAGTTATAAATGCCGCAAATAGAGCCAGTGCTAATTATCGTGCCCATTTCGTCCCGTCTGAGCATGCTTCTGGACATTTCTGGACGATTCAGCTCTCAAATGGCGACAGTGAAATGATTCTCCCACCTTGCACGATCCGTCGCCGCCGTACTTGCCCCAAGCCCACGCTTTAGTTATTTCCTAGGCATCAAAATTAAAACAAGAAACGTGATTAATTAATTTTATCACTTAATTATATACTGCCTGCAGCTGCATATGCGGAAATGCTCCCACTTTAAAAGACAGCTATAGGGACCTCGCTCACCTAAAACGCTATTGCCTATCGTTCCCGCACAAACAGGCATAAATTATTGTTTTGTTTATTGTTGCTTTCTTGCTTCATCTATATTTGTTATGCTGCCATTTTCGTCTCTCAGCGCCTATACATTCTAGCTCTGCCAAAAGCAAGCTTCTTCTTCCGTACCTTTACAATTTTTTTTTCTCCAATCGTTCACACGTGCACGGGCACAATTAAATGTCATGCTTCTGTCAATTTTCGCAATTATAGCGCCAACTTGAGCCACTCGATCACTTTCATGTTTTCTGCGTTTTTTTTCTTCATAAGTTGAACCTCGTTATAACGAACACTGATATAGCGAATTGTTGGCCATAGCGAACTAAATAAGAACTTTGGTTGGGCACGCTTCATTTCAGTGACATTTGTTTATATATATAGCGAATCAGAATAGGAAATGAGGGGCTCGTTGAAAATAACACAAAAATAAGGGTTGGCAGCCAAGAAAACCCGGAAAGCAAAGGGGATGATGTGATAGGTCATTGAAACAGATAAAGAATTTGGAAAGAAATAAATAAAGAAAGAAAGTGGAGAAAAAATGCCCGCCGGGTGGGATCCAAGCCCACGACCTCCAGAATACCGGTCTGGTGCGATGACCACTACGCTACTGGCGGAGCTATTTTCCCCTCCACTTTCTGTGGTATTTATGTTGAGGTATTTTTGTTTCCTGCGCTTGGGGGGTGGTAGCCAGCGCCACTCGGACTACTCGGGGTGAAGGGGACCTTCTTTTTAGCCCCCGGGCCGTGACTTGAGTGTCTACGACATGTGGAGAGTGGTCGACCAGCTTTGAACCCTCTTAAGCTTCCTATGGCACCAAGACTGCCAGAACAGAGGCCCTCGCTATGCATGTAGCGAATCAGAATAGGAAATGAAGGGCTCGTTGAAAATAAGACAGAAATAAGGGTTGGCAGTCAAGAAAATCTCTGAAAGCAAAGGGGAGGATGTGGTAGGTCATTGAAACAGATGAAGAATTTGGGAAGAAAGAAAGTGGAGAAAAAAATGCCCGCCGGGTGGGATCCGAACCCACGACCTCCAGAATACCGGTCTGGTGCGATGACCTTTACGCTTTTTTTCTCCACATTCTTTCTTTCTTTCTATATATATATATATATATATATATATATATATATAGGGAGCAATAAAACTTCGAACACGGTAGAAGCCACGATTGTTGCCAATGTTTCAGCAACGAGACTTGACGCCCTGACGAAGGCAAGTCTATTTGCTGAAACGTTGGCAACAATCCTGGTTTCCACCTTCTTAGAAGTTTTCTTTATATATATATATATATATATATATATATATATATATATATATATATATATATATATATATATATATATATATATATATATATATATATATATATATATATATATAAATATATATATACAGTAATCTCTCGTTATAACGAAGTCAGCGGGACGGCAAAATCGTTATAAGCGGTATTTCGATATAAGCAAACACACAAAAAAAGCTACAGTAGTCGAACTTTAATTGTCCCAGAACTGCAAGTAATCAAAACACAATGTATTCAGTGAAGCAAACCTTTATTCAGGTGCAAAAAAGGCAGCTAGTTTTTGGTGTTTCAAGTTATTGCCGTGCGCGAGCATACACTGCTCCAATTTGACCAAGCATTGCATGCTGTGGTCGCGATCATAAAAGTGGCAGTGGATGTGGCCAATTTACAAGGGGGGCGTGCGGTCGTCACGGAACGCTACGCGAGTTTCGCGCTGGAAAGCGCCGCATATGCCGTCGCTCGAGCCTGAGGTTGCGTTTGTTGCAGTCAAAAAACGATTAACTGCTCATTTTGGGTGCACACCGCAATCATGAAAACTGATCGGTTTTGCACTAGTGGCTTTGCATGATGTCTGGGAATTTTTTTTCCGAGGTGTGCAGCAGTGAAGTTTGCAAAACAAGAGTTTTTCGGCGCTCCGTTGTCGACGACACTGCTAATTCTACGGTTCGAGTGTGGGTGGTCGCACAACATCGCGTCCACGTCATTGACGAATGTCTAGGAACAAAATTCAATTACCCTACCACGTATTCGGACCGTTTGTGTAAAGTCGGATGGCGCGAATCGAGCATGAACGGCTCGAGAAAATCTCCGAGGAAAGCCCAGCTTGCGTTGACCCGCCATGTTTGAAGCTTGACTCGCCGCCATGGGTCGCCGCCGCCCGGCCATACCTCCGCTCGCCACTTCGCTCCAAGCGAGTCAAGCTCTTCGTGTACTCCGAGAAATGCGGCCTAAAATGCGTGCGTTTGGATTGGGACCAGAATAAATTTCGAATAAAGCGATATTTCAAGTAAAGCGATTTCGTTATAACAAGGGATTGCATATATAACGAAACCTAAACCACGAGAGACACGCGCGATATCGGCTATAACGAAGAAATATGTGGTTTCCGCGAGGTTCGGAACTCCAAAGCTCCTTTAAAAAGTGAAATGAAAAATTAGAAGATAACACCAATTTTTAATAGGTTGTAAAACTAACAAGTAGAAAAAGCCCTTTCGTGAGGGGTCACCATGGAAAACGTCATCCTGCAGTGGTGTGAAGATCCGCCATACGAAGATCACATCCTTGTTCAAATAAATAATAACGCATGCCTGTTTTGTCAAATGAACGTTGTTCAGTTGTAATTTAACGTTGACATGTTTCGGTTTATTTAGTTTGCAATGCCACAAAGAGACCGGTAAGGACTATTTCGGTTACAACGGGTTCGAAGCCTAGAATAATGCGTTTTAGTGTGTAGGACTACCACGCGAGCCAGATTTTTTATTTGTTAGAGGTGATTTTTACTTCTGCTGTTCCAACGAATATCGGATATAACGAATTAGGATACTGCCACAATACTACTTCGTTAAACGAGGTTCGACTGTAATTGCATGTTCTTCCCCCTTCCTAACAACTATAGCTTCGTGCAGCATCATTTCTAGTCTTTTTTACACGACAGGACTTGATGCTGACATAGCTTGAGGTAATTAAGAAGTGCGTTGTGCGTTTCTTCCCACAGGCGTACCTCCCTCCCTCCCTCTCTTGGACCGACGTCCCAACTTTCCCATGAGAAAATGGTAGTTGGTCCCAGCTGGTTTATGGTTAAATTCCCAGCTGGGACCTGCTGGTTCGAAGTGGGAATTTAACCATAAACCAACTGGGACCAGGTACCATTTTCTCCTGGGTTGTCATGGGCATAAAACACATATAGCTGGACGCGTTCAATTCCCGGCAGCAGCGGCCTCTTTTCTAATGGAGGCGAAAAGCGAAAACGGCCGTGTGTTCGAGATTTCGGCGCACGTTAAAGATCCCCAGGTGATCAAAATTAATCCGGGAGCCCTCCACTACGTCGCGCCTCATCGCCTTTGAAGCGTCGGCGCTTCAATCAAAAACACGTATAACTAACTTCACACTCTCTCGGTTGTGCACAACATACATGGTGCCACATTTGCTTCATGTCGTGAATTCTTTCGTGTTCCTGCTTCTCGAACTCAGGACCTCATGAGGGTTTCAGCCACTGACACGAATACCATATATATAATCCAGTGAGTCTCTGCGGCGGTGCACGTGAGCTGTTTTTTTTTTTTTTCACACTTTTGGAAACTTTGTGTGTGTCTGACTTCTCAATTAAAAGCAGCGCGATGACCCCTCCTCGCTTTCTGGCAGCTATGCTCCGGGAAATATTTGAAACTGCGAGTACTCGACGCTATAACGAGTACTCGAAGTACGCGTATTCGACACTAACGAATCGCAAAGGTCAGCTTTATAGGCTGCATGCTCCTCCCACCCCTAAAAATCACCAATATCTGGGGTAAACCCGGTTATCTATTTTACTCCTTCATATCGGGCTTGCTTCTATACATCGCGCGGAATTAATTCCGTCAAACGTCGACGGCGCATGCCGTGACCAGCGCTCAGATACGACGGAACAGCGCTGAAACATAATACAGTCGAACCTAGTAGTATCGGGGCAGTAAATTAGTTCGTTGTATCCGATATTCGTTATAACCGTAGAGGTAAAAATCGGCCCTAATAAATAGGCATTGTGGCTCACGCAACAATCCTAAACAAAAAATACATTGTTCTAGGCTTCGAACCCGCTATAAACGAGGTAGTCCTTATCTGTCTCCTTGTGGCGTTTCAAACTAAACAGACCGGAGCATGAGAACGTCAAGTTACAACAGAACAAAGTTCGTTCGGCAAAACAGGCCGGCCTTCTTATTTACTTGAAGGAGGAGGTGGCCTTCGCCTGGTGGCTTTTCACAGTCTGAGCGGATTGAAGTTTTTTACAGTGTCCCCGCAATAAAGGGGCTTAAGCTACTGAAAAACGGTTGTTTTGCCTCACCTTTTTAAATTTTGCTTTTATTATGCCAGCTAGCTGTTGAGTTTTGAGCCTCGCGGGAACCAAATATTTCTTTGTTATAGCCGATATCCCGCGGCTCTCGATGTTCCGGTTTCATTGTAAAAAGAATGGGTGTCATTAAAATGAAGCGTGGCCAAACAAACTTCGTATTTAGTTCGCTATATCCGATAATTCGCTATAATCAGTGTTCGCTAACGAGGATCGACTGTAATTGCATGGCGGTGTGCCCCGGCCGCACCCGACAAATGTGCGACGACACTAGAGATGCTTGGTTCCTTCCGTTCGTACCGTGTTAACCGGGACCCGACTGCGCCTGCGCGCGCGGTGACGGCGAGGAGAGCAGCCCGCCACCGTAACGAATGCGCGGGCGTGACGTCATGCCACGGGAACAAGTTACACCTAAGCGATGGACCCGGATGTCAACGGGCGCGCGTGGTTTGAACGGAGATGCTATGAATGCGTGATATCGTCTGCCTTTCCTCGCGTAGTTTGTCTGCCGTCGCTGCAGTACTTTATAAGCATACTAAGTACATAAAATTACGGAAACGGCTCGTGCCATGTTCTGATGAGGCACAGCGGCAACTTCAGTTGCCGTTCTTAAGTTGTAACCGAGTATAGATCTATTTTCAACGCATCGGTTTAACACCGCGCACCCGCCTTTGTTAGCGGATCTTTTCTATGCTGGAAACCCAACGGTTAATACGAGCTCTATAACACGCGTTTTCCATCAAAAATCTGTTCGTCTGCTAAAAAGCTCTTTAAAAACGCTCTTCAACTGTGCAGAAGTGTATTTGGCAGTGTTGAGACGTCTTGCCTGAACAAATCGGATGATCATTGCTAGGGTTGTACCTAACAGCCTTCATGTAAGATTGTTAATTTCGTTATAAATCGTCGTCTCTGTTGCGTTTACTATGTGTGTCTGTTTTTGTTGTCTCCTAAATAAATTGCGCAAGGCAGACATAAAGTAGCACTTTTTTCTGTCAGTATTCCCAAGTAAGGAGAGTTATTTTTCGTGCCTGTTTCCCTATGCACTAGTCCCCGCTTATAAAGAACACCCCGGGAAACTGAAATCGGTTCGTTATATCCGCTTTTCGCTATATCTGGACACGAAATGTGTGTATACAAATGGTAACAGAAAAGGTTCGTTGTAGCCGATATTTTATTATAACCGGGTTCTCTATAAGTGGGCTATACTGTATATGCGACGCTCGAGCAAGCGACAGTGGCCATCGAACACGAATGTGAGCATGTGCGCTTGTTGAATTATGCCAATAGATCGTCTTTAGTGCAGCAGTTTTATGGGACAATTGAACGGCTTTGTGCAACTGTTGGCGCCTTTGTGCCATCGAAATAAGACTTTTGGTTTTCCAGACGTAGATGCAGGTCTCGCACGTTTTCGTTTGAAATTATTTGCATTTATGTAAAAGTTAAAGTTGCCTATATTTACGTCGTTGGAGGCCTAAAACGTTTGTTTCCCTGTTTTGGCGCCTAAAACGCGCTTTTTAAAGGAGCCATGAAGAGAAAAT
Source organism: Haemaphysalis longicornis (assembly GCF_048455015.1). NCBI lineage: Eukaryota > Metazoa > Arthropoda > Arachnida > Ixodida > Ixodidae > Haemaphysalis > Haemaphysalis longicornis. The sequence goes on along the minus strand of NW_027526407.1, from coordinate 54,471,040 downwards.
ACAACTTCATTTAATTTGAAAGAACTAGGATTCAGTATCTCACTCAGCTCCATTAGAGCCACAAAAGATATTTTTTTAACGAAAAAAAAAGCAAGAAGTATTTAAAAACTTTCAAATTTTGCGCCACAGTGACGTGTTATGAGCGAGAATGACGTCATACGGACCAACAATAAAACATAATTTTCAGTGCGTTAACTGCACGTTAGCATTCAAGTGATGCGGTCAAATGGAACTAGAGGCCCCATTACAGACGTCCAGTCATGTGTCGTCGCTACAGGTCAGTTAGGCGGCCGCCAATCGCACAAACAAGGTTCCGTGACGTCATAGAAAAGTTGCGGGAAATTGGCTAGGGGGTCGCGACTGCTTCACACATTTTCTTTAATATCTCCGTTATTTGTTCAAAGATTGCGATGATATTGGCATCATTGTTATCGGGCCTAAGCAGTCTTTCTAATAAACCCAACTTGTATTTTGTCTTCATGGCTCCTTTAAGGCCTAAAAATTCACCCTAAAATTTTTTGTGCATTGTGGAATCATGCACAGCTACTGTATGTTGTTCGAAGCGTGAAGCGCGATAGCAGCCAAGAATATATACTTAATTTTTGCGATGAGAATTTAGGCTCTCTTCAGGAAATGTTGGGAGCACACAGCGTTTTAGCCCGTTGAGCCCAAAAATATTTATGTTTATCATGGCCCAATTAAGAAACAAGGGCGCACATATATGGAGCCAAAAATAAGAGGTGCGCGCGCAGAATGGCGCGCGGCCAGCACATAACGAACGAATGCAACAAATTAAAAAGCATTGTATATTCACTGGCGTTGGAACAGAGTACCCATGTTTACATATATTACTCCGTTTATTTTGTTAATTATAGTTCAGGTGTTCTCGATTTGTAAATCCCAACAGTATGTTCACGCAAATTTACATGGCAAAATGACATGTGCTATTTCCATACGCAAGTCGTACAGCATTACGTTTAATTTTGCTTATTCACTACAAACATTAAAGCTTTTTGCCTCGTTCGTCGAAGACATTATGGATAGCCGTATACTATGTCCTCTCGGATGCATACGTAATGTTATCCGTATAGTAGCCTATATAAGTTGCCTATGCATGGGCAAAATTATATCCCCCCCCCCCCCAAAAAAAAACAAAAAACAAAAAAAACGGTCTGGAGAAGTTTTGAGCATCTGCTCAGAACTGCTCCAGATCGTTTTTGTTTTTGCCAATATAATTTTCCAAAATGACAAATTGAGGAGACCGAAAGATAACGCACCGTTTTCCAATATTCTTTGCACAAATCAGTCGCCGTCTGATCCCCGCAAAATGGGGACGCGCAAGAGGACCGAAACCCGGGGAGATCTAGAGCTGAAACTTCATTGTGGCACAAAAAACCGCCCTAACACTTTTCTGTCTAGTTGCCCATCAATTAATGAGGCTCGTCTATCGATGCAATTACCGCGATTTTCCAAGCCAATGGGCGGGCCGTGGCTCACGTGTTCGTGAAAGATTTATGCGGAACCCCGTTCGTGTAGTTTCCGAAATCTCTGTTTCAAGTCACCTAGCGATGCGCATACACGGCCCTACAAAAAGGAATGCAAAGCATGTTTGCAATGCTCAACGCTGTAGTAACGGAATTTCTACGCACTGCGTTAATTCGTTTAAAGCAATAATTAGGCTCGTGTTAATTAAAACATAAGCGCCCTTCACTCATCACCAAGAACCATCAGTCGCAAATGGCGACGATAGCTTTGAAGGGTTTAGACGCTGCCCGCAGCACAAAGGCGGTCCCTTTCAGCATTCCGACATCAATCGATTAAACCGGGCGCGCCTTGCGATGAGGAGTTCTAATTGAATCGCCAAGCTTTTCGTCTGATTTCACATTTGTCTACTTCGTTTCGGTTTCGTTTTGGCTTCTTCATAGAAGTGGCAGCGCGGTCGGCATCCTCCCAAGATCCCCGCCGCGTTCCCTAACTTCCCCGCGGCTCTCGCAATCCGAAAAATCGAAGGCGCAAATTAGCGCGGCGCCGGAGCAAGTCGCAAGCAGCACCGCCAAAGCACAAAAACACAAAAAAATTTCCCGTTCAGAGCGGACGCGATTAGAATGCAAAAGCCCGACATTGCCGTAACAACGCCGCGTTCACGGGGTCCTAGCCCTGAGAGCAGAAGCTGCCCTCTCATTGGACTGTCCAAACAACAAGCAGTGACGTCGCCTAATCACGTGACCAGTATCATCCAATCGCCGAAGCGAAAAGCGACGACGTCACGGCACAAGGCTGCGCGACGAAAACGGAGGGTTTGGAAGAGGGGGTCTCGCAGGGTTTGGCCGCTCCGCGCTGGCGGAGGGGGGGATGCGTGCAAAAAAACGCTCCGGCCGTGGTGTTGACGCCGCCGGGAGTTTACGTGAAAAAGATGGCCGCCGACGTTACTTTCTTCGTCGGCGAGGAGTTCACGTCGTTCACCGAGCTGCACCGGCGAATTCAGTCGTTCCAGCTACGCAACTCGGTTCAACTCTACATTCGCAGCTCGCGCAAGATCCAGGCCGCCCAGGTTCGCTCGACAGACGGCTACAATCCCGAGCTCAAGTTTGCCGAAATCTACTACGCCTGTGTCCGCGGCGGCCGCAAGTTCCAGTCGCGCGGAAGCAGTTCGTCTTCAGCGGCTCGCCACTACGGCAGGGCCGAAGCGTCGAGGTGAGCGGACTTCTCCTAACGCGGTCGCTGGTAGCGCGCGGAGCAGCTGATAAAGGAACTGGAGAGGCTACCGATGATGCGGGGATGTCGGGGGAAGCGAAAGTGATGCCCCTCGCGCTTGCATCTTCCGCCGTCACGTACGGCGGGGTCGGGTTTCAGCGTAGCGGAGTTAGCGGCCAGAACCGGTCGCCCGTTCCCTCTCCGCCGGTTAGGTTATGGCGCCGTTTCAATCCGTGCGATAGCAGCTCCGAGATTCTTAGCTGTCGATGTAATTGATTGCGGCTTCACATCGCTGAATTTGGTTTTTGTGCAGGGATCGTGTTATGAGCGTGCGGCCAAGTCTGGGTTTTCCGCCACAATTGCGTTTTGGGCTGGGAACGATCGCCTTGCTTGTCCATTGCTTTGAAGAGCTTTGTTTGCAATGTGTGGAGGTGAGAGTGTAGCGTTTTTGAGCTTGTGCGTGAACGGAGTTCCTGCGCCGTGTGTCTTTCAGTTTGCGTCAGATCAACTGCCCTTTCCACATAAAGATACGCTGCACGAGAGATGGTCAGAAGCTCTACATCAAGGACTTCAACTCGTCGCATAATCATGGGACAACTGAGGTGCGTATTTCTCTATCTCTTGCTCGGCTGATGAGCGAGATTTTTGTTCTGACATCATACAGACGCATGGTGCTTGCAGAATATAGCAGTCAAGGGCTTTGTATGCATGCATCAGCATTTTAGTTGAATGATGGTTCGAAAATGATTGGGAATCATCCATAACAAGATTTCATGTGAGTGCATGGGACGTCGAACAGTTGCTTAATAAAATTATTTTAAACAAATAATGTGTCTTACGAATTTTTCTTGTTTCTCGGATGGCAAAAGCTCCCAAGCCTTTTTTTAATGTGTGTGAACAGCTCAGGAACAGGGGTTTTCGACGGCATTATAGTTTATACTTGCCCCATGTGCCCACCATAGATTTGTCACAGCCAAAGTTCTTAGTGCCATTTGAGTTAGCGCCACTTATATGTTGTTTTGAGAGAGCTGCCAACCGTCAGAATATAGATTACTATAAATTACGCTTCTGAATGGTGGATGAAGAAACACTGCCTAAAATGATAAGCAAAAAGTGAAACACTTTTCTTTTGAACTACTACTTTTTTTTTCTGAATTTTTTTACCCGCAGTTTCTACGTTATAATTCCCTGCACACTGTCTTAACACCACTCCAACATTCGCACCTTCTCGTTGCAGCAAGACGCCGTCCTGTCCCGAAGCCGCACCCGTCACTACTGGCCAAACAGCCAGTCGGACACGCCGCCGCCACCACCGCCCTCATCGCAGCCTACCTCCACTCTACTCGTGTCGAGGCCCAAGGCCAGCATCATCACGACCATCGCCTCCAAGGACTGCCAGCGGCAGGCCTCACTATCGTCCGACCACACACTTCCCAAAGACCCCGTCCTTTTCCAGCTGCTGAGCTCCCCGCAGCCGTCATCTCTCACCTTCCAGAACCTCCTGATCGTGCCAAAAGGGGAAGGCCCAGGGGGAAGCCTTGCGGGGCACCCCACCATCGTCTTCCAACCCGGCTCCAGCCTCACCCACCACGAGAAGGACGAGGCCACCGTGAAAGAAGAGCAGAGCGACAGCGCCGACTGTGACACGTACCTCGAACCGGAGTGCATTCTGCAGTACGACGAGGACAAGTGCTTCGAGCCGTGCATCGTCGACAACGGCACGGATGGAAAGGCCTCGGATGGCGGTCCGAGCCTGCGGCTCGCTTCCACCGGTCCGAACCCTGCCCGTCTGCACACCTACGGTCCGCACAGCAGCACTAATGGTGGGACAGAGTCCGGAAAGGTTCTGCAGGCGCTCAAGGCGGTGTTGAACGGTGACCGTAGCGGAGCAGGGGGGAAGCACGTCCTTGGAAGTGAGGCGACGGTGGAACGCTACATGGTGGGCCGTTCCGACATCGAAGCGCTGACTCGGTTCTGCAGCCAGTGCGGTGCGAGAGCCCTGGAAATGCGGAGCGAGAACCAGAAGGACGGCTCACTCCTGGTTGCATCCGTCTGCAAGGGTGGCCATCGAGTGGAGTGGAGGTTTCAACGTCTGGTTGTGTCCTAGGTGTTTGTAAGCGACGCGCGTATCTTTTCTACCGTACGTGTACCATCCGACTCTCATGGACCCGCGGATGACAGGCATTTTTTTTGGCGGTTCCTTCCGTGTTGCGCTGACGAGGTGTTGATTGTGTGGCTGCATTGTAGCTGTCCTTCGTGGTGTCAACTTTTCCATTTGCTCTGCCTCCTAGCTACCGTTGTTTGTAACTAACAGCTCCGGATCCTCTTTCGGTTGTGCCGAAGCTGTGCTTGTGTTAGCGAAGTGTGATTTTGGAAAGTGCCATCTCTCATGCCGTAGTCGTAAACTGTGAATTGTGTGCCATCTGCATGTGTGTCGCTTGCGGCGTTGCACTGTTTGTAATCAACTGCCCTTAGGCCTAGCGTGCAAAGCCCCAAGATTTCGATACTGCAGATGTATTTATTGCTGGCGTTCGTTAGGTTGTAGGTTGTGTGATAACTCTCGAGTGAAAGGATCTTGCTGTCATCTTTTATTTTTCGTTGTTGGTAAGGAACACATCAGAGTCACACCTCCGTGCACGAGCAAAATATGTGACTCTTAATATCAAGCTCAACTGCTGAGTTTATTCGCAGCTTGAGAAGATGGCGCCATTGCGTTCTCTCATCTCCATTTCAACCTCTTTAAACTAAACGCACCTGTTTTATTTTTTGGCACAAAGAGAATGTTTATGCAGCTTGACGTGTCTGGTTAAAGTTTTTTTAGCCAGTATGTTACGCAAATGTGAGTGTAATAAATGTGCCTATTTATTATTTTATTTATTCACTTAGTCGTCTACGAAGCCAAAGATCTGCTGCGAGCTGCTGCATTTTCGAAAATACAGTGTAATAGCAGTGTACAATAAATTCATTTTTTTTTGTACACATGTACTGTGGGGATAGGCTGGCAGCCATAGACATGCTCGAAAGCCCCTTTGCTTTCTTTTCTTGCCATATATGCCTGCAACTAACTTTCCTGTATTTCGTTGCTCTTAGCAGATATTTTGCCCACATCTCATTTGTTTCTGGGTCCTAGAAACGCTCCATCATTTCCTATTGACAGTGAATGACCAGCATCTTGGGTGTGTTATTTATGCCACAGATTGTGCGGTAACATTTGTTACATTTGAAGCAGCTAGAATAGTACCCGATTGTTTGATGCCTCCCCCTAACGGAGCTCATTATGTTGAGCTCATTATTTTCCTTCTAATTTCTCTGATGAGACCAACTTCAAGAATGCTTTTACAAGTTCACAAAACGTGTAGTGTGGGACAGTGTTACGTCTTCACGTTTTTAAATTTTGTGTGCGCAGTGCACATCACTTTTACAGCATGAAACCTTTTTTTTTTCTTGTCTTTATCATCGCCGACTGGGCTAGTAGTATCTGAGAATGCGCTTTAGAAATAACACGTTCGTTGAGGGCAATTTTGTGGTATTGTGGGCTGCCATTTGACCCACATGTGGGAACTGGGATGGCGTTAGATGGAAATTCACCAGGTCTGCCAATTTTTTTAAGTGTGCAGAAATTGCCACTGAAGCATAATTCACACAGTTTGGGAAAATTTGGCCAGAACACTCGGAGGATGAGAACTGAGAGAGAATTTGTTCATGCTTTGTGTCCTATGTTGACACTGTGCATACGTAAATGTGTACTGTTTTCAGGATAGGCACATGGTTACACCTTTCATGTGTATGTTGTGTAAACGGAAGTTTGGGGGGGGGGGCCGGGTTCATCGACAAAGGGAAATCTGTTTGCTTTCTCACAAGTGAACTCTAGGCTTTTGGTGATTCCACATAATCATTTGGTCCATACGGTGATCGGAGCGTTCACAACACGCCTTCGATCTTTGTGATTGTTGCCGATACTGATCTCTGAGTGTGGTCTTTCTTCTACTCCCATGTGCGTTCTTGGCCATATCCTAGTCTGAATCTCATGACCTTTTGTCGTTTGAAGCAAGTGCATCCTGTCACGCATGCTGTTTTGGCGCTGTGTGCGTGATTTATGCAAAGGCCAACCAGGGACAAATGCCGTTTGTCACAATTTTTTTTCCTTAGCGTTCCCTTGAACTTGTAAACAAGCATGTCTTTTTGGTGTGATGTTGGCCAAGGGAAAAAAAAGGCAAGGTTTGGAGGTAATTTAGTGATCCATGCTTCGTTACATTAACTTCAATTTAGTACATATTTAATGGACTCTAATTAATTAAAGGGGCCATGAAGATAAAATACAACTTTGTTAGGCCTGGATGTTAAGCCTTTGGCAACTTGGTCAGCTCCGTTCCGGCAGTGAAAGTCATTTTTATTTGACCGAAAAAAAATGCAAAAAATATTGAAAAACTTCAAAATTTCGTGCTACAGTGACAATGTAGGCAGGAGTGACATAATTAAGGCCACTACTAAAAGAAAGCCTCTTCACTCAATGTGAAAGCTATCGGAAGTGCAGAGCAGTGATTCACCATAAGGGGCTGTAGCGCCGTTATCGGCTCACTGCTACCACCCCATGCAATTCAAATTTCCCGCCTTTGCAGTGCTCGTGTGCCCTCTGCCTAAATCTGCGCCAGCGGGAGTTCTGTTCTTTTTGTGCTTGCTTTTCCTCTCGTATGTGCCGGCGTCGCACTGCCACTTTTTTTTGCTTACTGTCGTAAAAACCAACCAACGAGCGTTCCTAACTGAACGAACGCGGGCGCTGCCGGTTAATTACGCATATTTTGCCTCAAGTGTACCTACAGTTTTCTTTGCACTAAACAACGGGGGAGATGTATGACAAGCGCCAGCAGTTCACGAGTTCCGCTTGGCTTTCGAAGCCTCTGTGAGACGCCGCGACGACAGAACGCCCTGTGGCTCTACTTGGGTCCAGCGAGCGGGCTATGACAACAAGGCAAGCCCCTAAAGTGCTCTGCACTTAAAACAGTTATCAGTCTGTTAACTGCACATTGTCGTTTAAGGGATATGATCAAGTGGAACTAAGGGCCTTACTACAATCGCCCAGTCATGTTTTTTGGTGGTGGCGGCAGCCAATTGCACAAACAAGATTCTTTGACAACATAGAGAAATCGCTGGAGAATGCCTGGGGAGTCGCCACTAAGTAATATGTGTTGTTTAATATCTCTATTTCTTTGAAGTTTGCGATAAAATTGGTATCACTGTTATCGGGGCAGAGCAGTCTTCTTAATGAACCCGACTTGTATTTTTCCTTCATGACCCCTTTAAAATTAGCACACACTCCGCTATACGTTATTTAACTGCGATGCAACGAGTGTCGCATTGCAACAAATCGTGGCACATTTTTTTTTGGCTGTATTAGACGGACATCGTTGTAGCTTCACAATTTTTACTGCACAATGCTGTGAATGTCGATTTTAACCTTGGCTCGACTCAAACCAGTTTTGGGTTTCTAGGTTCATTTGTGTGGACCCGTTTTTTTAAAATTTCGCTGTTTTAAATGCCAGTATGACTGCATTCATTGTGCTGTTTTAATAGTTTGTGTTGTGATTTTTATTCTCGCATTTAGGCCTCCTTAAAACTGTGTTTTTGTTGTCTGCGTGCCTCTGGGCACCTTTTAGCAGCCAAGTCATGTTCACGGGAGAAAATTTATTTGACTGATTGATTTTAGGGTTTAACGCGCCGACACAGCGCAGGCGATGAGGCGTGCCGTAGTGGAGGACTCCGGATTAATTTTGACCACCTGGGGATCTTTAACGTGCGCTGAAATCTCATACACACGCCCGTTTTTGCGAATAGAAAATTTAAGCATGTTTACATAGTCTCTAACTGCAAATAAAAATGTGTATTGGACGACAAAGATAATCCCATTCAGCAAAGTCTGGTCTCCCAGACTACAGCTACAGCATTTGCCTGCGGCTTTCTAGAATAAGAAGAGCCCACCCACTTCGTTTTTGTCTTATTTTATTAATTTCTCAGTTCGAAAAAATGTTTCTACAATGCAGCCTGTGAATCTGCCAGCAGGTAACTCTGTGAGCAAGCCTTGATTTTTTTATTCTTGCTGCTAGTCGAACATGCGTTAGTACTCCACCTTAATGCAGCCCTGCTTCCTGAAAGCTTTCATGTAAACTTGCTGGCGTATTTGTTTATATTGCAATGTGAAAATTTGGCTGAGTTGGTGATACATGTTGAACCACAGCGCAAATGACAAGACACAGGACTATAGCAAGAGGACGACGGCAAGCGCTTCGTGTGTCCCCTTGCTATCGTCCTGTGTCTTGTCATTTGCGCTGTGTTTCAACAACATCAACGTGTTTAGATTGTTTCTTTTCTTGCTGTCTGCGGTTAGATCTCTGCACCATCAACAACGTGTGTATGATGTTGGTATGTTTCGTAGGTACTGAAATTGTCACCCGTATTGCGCACACGTCTATGCTGCAATGCGCTGTCAAAATGCAGCGCTGTTCATTGCTTTATTAGATTGAGGTGTTTTTTCTCTCAATTTCAGTATTTTTGCAGCATTGGATTGAAAGTGTTTTTTTCTATTCGCACCAAACATCCTTCGCTTGCGCTGAGTCAGTGTACTGCATTCATGCCGAGAAAAATATTTACTTGTTGTCTTCTAAACGTGATTGAGTGTTTTGGCTGTCAAAGACGGCGCTGCATTTGTGATTAGGGGTTAGCAAAAACCTGCTCAAATACTTTGCTCGCATTGCTATGTTAAATTTTCTTTTAAGAATAAGTAGTACCGAAGCAACTCAAGCTGTTTTGACGTTCGGCCGGAAGTGTGCGTTTCTGCAGCAGCTTCAGGCTCTTCTCATTGGAGGGCTCACAGAGATCGTACGTTCGTTACAAAGGCCCGTTTTTATCCTTTGTGTTGTACTCATTTTGAAACTATATTCAGATAGTGTCTATGCACTTTATTTAAAGTGAGACATTCTAGTCATGTTCCCAAATGACGTTGTGCCATTGATTGACATGTTTATCGCAGTTTTGGTGGCTGTAATTTTTTTTAACAATTTTATTGACTGTGGAGAATCCAAAGAGTCGTTAATAATTACCAAAGGGCCATTACGTGTGATGGTTAGTGAACTCGGTAATTGGCCAAACTAATCAACCCCACCCACCATTACTGATTGCCAAATGTTTTAGTATTCTCAATGTGTTTTAAAGGGACCATGCAGACAAATAACAAGTTTGGTTCATTTGAAAGATTGCCTCGCTATAACCATACTGACACCACTTTTAAGGTACACATTACTTAAATAAGCTATGTAATTAGGAAAAAAGGGAACGCCCATGCGACCCACCAGTTCATTTCCCACACTGGAACCTATGATGTCATATGCCCAGCTGTGCGATTGGCTGAGGCCGGCAAAAGCAAACGCAAATTAGGCACGGCTTATAAGCTTGCCGAACGAGCTGTTTTCGCTTGAATGTAATGCATATTCATTTTACAGCAGTAAGAATGCTGGGGTAAACAATGAAAGTTACGAAAATACACGTAAGAGTAGAAGTACTGATGCGCACTACTGTTGGTACTGGGCGCACTGTGCTTGTTTTAGCTGCACAGCAGTCTGCTGCTTTGCAGTTGTCTTACACGACACTGGCTAATTGGCGTAAGTGACGTCTTACGTGACCCTGTTTGTCGAGCATACCCCATGTTTCACGAAACGATTACTTTCTACAGTAACAAAAACGAGCCAGGTTCAAATACGGTAAAAAACAAACCAACGGCGGACAGTGGTCCGTGGTTGAGTATGGTAGTGCCATCTGGGAGGAGCGACGGCAAGCAAGGTTGCAGAGCCGAATGACGCAGTGGAAGTTCATTTGTATACGCGCACTTATGACTTCATTGCTGACGTCCCGAAAGCACACGATTTGGCGGAAGAATCAAAATGTTAACCTAAATTGATTAATTTTTTCGTGAACACTGCATCATTTGCTTCCGGACAAGTGCTGGGGGCACCATAAAACACGAAATCTTTCGAATAAAACCAACTTGTATTTTGCCTGCTTGGCCCCTCTAAGGAGTCAACTGCGCATGCTATATCGAAGTGAATATGATATTTTGCTGAGTTAATCCTTGGCTTGGCTACACATTCTGATGTGGTATCTTAAGAAGTGAAGTGTGTCAAGGATGAAGTTACATTATTTCACCATCTTGACTGCCTACGTAGTTTGTCTCAGATATTCGAAATTTAGTGGGACTGTGAGTACAGCTGCATACTTTGAAGTCTAACCGGACTGTGTATTACTGAAGGGTCAATGCTGTTTTTTTTTTTTTTTTTTTGCATCTTGTGTGTTGTATGTTCCACCTTTGATGTGAACACTCGTGTCTGCAGTATGGTCGAAGCTCTTTCAGCTGTAGTTCCAGTTGCGTTGTACGATACAACTCTGGCATGCTTTTGAAAAAACAGGCCCACCGAATACGCGTGGAAAATAAAGATACTGTACGCCAATTGGCACGGGTGAGGTCAATGTTCTGCGTGGCAGCCGTCATTTGTCTGCTTGTCGATTGTTTTGGCTGTGTGTGTTTGTGTGAGCCCAGGAACTTAACGCAGATTTCGCTTGTTGACTAAGCACGCAACAAATAAAGCATTTCTAAACCCGCTGTACGTGGCCTTCACATGTTGCCGTTTCCTCTCACGTGAAGCATTTGTGCATGTGATGCCCCGCTGATGTGCCATTGACGCTTGTTAGGCTTAAGGGCACTCCGCTGATCGCGTTCCTGTGAGATTTATCATGATCCACGGGCTCGAAAAACATCGTGTACCAACGTGTAAAGTTTTACAAATGTCTAAAAATGTTTCTAACGGCATAGTTTGCTTCATTTAGAAATATATATATTATTTGATGAAATAAAAGCAAACAAGAAACACATTTTGGTGTCCCTAGCTTCCACTAGGTGGCACTCGCTGTGTTGCAAGTGAGAGTTGGTTTTTTATTTCAGTACAGAAGTGACGTATTCCTAAATTAAGTAAACTAGGCTGGTGTGATCATTTCTATGGATTTGCAAGTCTTTTCATATTGGCGCACGATGGTTCTTAAGCCCGTTGGTCGTGAAATAGTAAGTCGTGAAGGAATGTTCAGATGAGTCCCCCATGTAGCGGGACTTATCGCTAGTTGAATTCGTCGATGGAGCACAAGTTTTCCGAAAACTCGCCCATAGTATGGGGGATATGTTTACGTATATCATAAAACACAATAATGGGAGCTTTGATGTTTATGTAGCGTTATGCCTTAAATTATCAGTGTGAATAGTGTGGCCAACAGGTGGCGCACAAAATGGCGGCTCTGAAAATAAAAAATGAAACAACGCAGAGATTGAAGCCAGATTACTCCGGTATGGTCCTGTGAACAAAGTAAACTAATCGAGTTAATACAGTCGGGTGAACTTGGGCCTGGATTGGAATTGAATCCAGGGCCTACAGAATGTTGAATGGGCTCATATTCCCAGTGCCACGACGGCTTCAGCTCTACCTGATAGAATGTGAATTGAGTGATATCTTTGATAGCTTTGAAGCCTGTAATCGTGTTGTGCTGTCTCAACAGATGGCGCGTAGTACACACACAAACAGTGTGAACGCAGGTATGTGCTGGCTTGATGTTAGGCCTAACATGCTTTGAGCTGCACCGTTGTCGAATGGTAACTGTGGCGAGATGTGCAAGAACTTTGACGTTGCCTTGCACATAGTAAGGCTCAGTGTTATGACTACGTTGTGTCGAGCTTATGTAGATGCCTAACAATGGCAACTGGTTCTTAGTCTTAGTGTTGGAAAAAAGAACAAAGAGGCAAAAAGAAAAGGTATATGATAATCGCGGGACATGCTTGGCAGTCGGACACTCTTTCGCATTCACTACTTCATATGAAATGCTTAGGTATCTGATTTAATTTTTATTTAAATTTTTGTTCAGCCTTGAAGGCACAGAAGGGCAAGAAGGCAGAAATGCAAGGATCTTATTGATGTATCACACAAGGAACTTGCTAGAGGTGCTGACCACTGAAATCATGTACCGACACTGGCTGACTTGGCCTGTCAAAAGCTGAAAACCTCAATTTTAGTCGTACGGAAAAAAAAATGTGAAAAAGAAAAACAACTTTAACAGCCCTTTTGGCAACTTTCACTGCAGTTAGCAGTGAAACTGCGGATGTTAATTAGCATGAAGTTTAACCGAAAGCACTTCAAAGCCACTTCTAACTTAGGAAACGTTTTGCCGGTACTATATTTTCAAGAAGTGAAGGAAGTTGGAAACAGTGAAGTGCAAAATGATGTTCACAGCCAACTGATGTCTTGGGTCCAGGGATGAAGTAACCCGTTGCCTGGTTTCCTCCTGGCAGAATGGTGGGGCCATTGGGAACAATGTATTGACATAGTATTACCACTCTTGCCAAATGTGTACAAATGATAACAGAAAAGGGATGTTAGGGTACAGTTGCAAGCTATATTATGATGAGCTATATAGTTACACGACTTGGCTTACTGTCTCGCTTGTGGATTTGGAAATCCCACAAATATGAACACAAAATGCAATGAGGGTTTACACCAGGCAGGTATATTGCAGGCATCAAGACAAAGTACAAAGTTGCTTTGATTTGGCTGTTGCATGTTCCTGGGTGAGAATTTTAAAGTTTTTGCGGCAAGAGCAAACTCCTGTTTGAGGCATTCTATGTTATGTATTGTGGACGTATTAATGTTCAGAACTACTACGCCAAGTTCTTGCTGAAGACGTTTTTGCACGTTAAATGCTGGATGAAACAATTGACTTCTGAATGCTCCTGTGTTTTTGTGTTTAAAACAAGTATGAAGGACCGATTTTTTATGTATTATGATGATTTCCAGAAATAGGGTCTTCGAAAGAATTAAGTTGACGACAGTGAACGTGTCCAGATCAAAAGTAATGCAGCATCTAAAGTTACGTCCAACAAAACCCAAAATAAAAACTAAAGTTACCTTTGGCGTAACTTTACCCAAATGTTTTGTGTTTCGTCTAATGTAATCTGAAGTTGAAAAGTTACGTCCCACCATGCATGCGTTCGACGTAATCCACAGTAAAAATTATTCACGTCCGACGGAACACGAAATGGAATTTAATGTTACATTCTATGTAAGGTCAAGCAAAAGAAAGTTACGTGCTACGGAATGGGACTGCAGTTATGCCGCATGTAATCCATGCAACCTTTTTGCAATGGTATGTTTCACGGTACCTGATGTCAATTCAAACACAATGTTGAAACTGCAACCTACTGCCTGCTTTCGCATTGGTCAAGCAATCTGGAGTGCGTGCATCGTTCACTTGTGACTCCTGTAGCAAGGTAGGTTCGTATCCTGTCAGGTGTTGTGAGTTCTTTTTGTAATCAAGTTCTGTTATATGAATGCACTTGCATTTCTTTCCATATGCAACAGGTCCGATGTAATCCTGAGCAAAAAATTCGGGGCATGCCCGATGAAAACCCGAAATGCAAATTAAAGCTACGTTCAACGAAGGGTCAAGTAAAAAAAGGTTACGTCTTGTTGGAACTGAACTACAAATGTGTGTTAGAGTTGGAGACAGCTAGGCAGGTTGGAACGAGCTCATTATGTAACCTTTAAATGTGCAAAAGGACGAATACAAGCAGACGAGCACACTCTCACGACTAAATTTTTATTGAAAAGTCGGAGCATATATATATGGTTCCGTGGCACTTCACATGATGCTGCATGTAACTTTACAACAGAGAGCTCTCAAAAACCAAAGAAAAAAAACAAGGACGCTCATTTGTGTCGATCCTGTCTTATATTCGTTCCTTTACTCCAGTTAAATTTTACATAAGAAGCCTAACTACAGTTATGCCCTATGTAATCTACACAACCTTATATCAACGGTCCATTTTACAATACAGGACGTAAAATCAAAAACAACGGTATGTTGCTGCTTTATGCCCGACCCGGTGCAAAGAAATAAAAGAGTACTGGGGCATTCCTTTTACTACTTTAAAATAAAAAACAACGGTATGTTGCTGCTTTATGTCCGACCCGGTGCAAAGAAATAAAAGAGTACTGGGGCATTCCTTTTACTACTTACTAATTGTATTAGCTAGAAGACTCTTGGCTCTGAGCTGTGTCAATTCTGTTCTCTACACGAGCTGGGTACTGGCATATCGCGCATGTGGCAAGATGTTCTGTTTCGTTAATTCCCGTATTTTCCTTTTTTTGTGTATTGCATATGGGAAAAAGTGAATGTGAATTCATAGACTTTGAATAAAAACGCAGCGACATTCGATGGGATTCGAACTCACCTTGTGACAGGAGTTGGCGTGCGATAACGCACTCCAGACCGATTAACCATAGCGGAAGTAGATACTAGTTCAGTAAAGGTGGTGATAATTAGGCGCTGTTCCAACTACAATTTACCAATGCTACATGGGGTCAAACGTGATGCATTAATTCAAATACATGTGCTCTGTTTGAATTAATATGCTGCGTATCGTAAAACAAATCATTGAAATAATGTTGCATTATATTACATAGGGCATAACATAGCGTAACTGTAGTTTGGGTTCATCAGACGTAACTTTTCGTGCATGACTTTATGTCGAACGTAACTTCAATTTCCAGTTCGGGTTCCATCGGACGTGACTCCATTTTTTTTTACTGTGGATTACGTCGCATGTAGTTTTAATTTCAATTTCCGGCTGTGTCGGACGTATAGCTCGAAGCATTTGGGTAAAGTTACGTCAGATGTAACTGAAGACATTGGGTTAAAGTTATGTCAGATGTAACTTTAATTTTCATTTTGGGTTCCGTTGGACACAACTGCAGACACTGCGAAAAAAAAAAAAATGTGTACACTCTTCTGGGTTTGTGGCGTCAAACCTTTGTCACCACATGCTGCATAATCTTGTACTTTAATTGCTGCGCACGCCAACTAAGCCAGTGTTTATGTCCGCGCCGGCAAAGACGCATATTGTGCGCGTTAGAACCCGATGTTTTCATAACAATTCCAAAACCGCGGGGATACTCCGCAGCTGGTTCACAGGCTCCCTGTTGACGCGGGATAACCTTATATCGCTAGTTGACACGTTTTCTTTTTCAATCAGAGCGATTTTTTTTCTTCACCTCGCCGCTACTGAGCTATTATCCATTGTTCGAGCAAAGGCGCAGAAAGTTCAAAAGCCGTGCTGTACCCTCCGCCGCAGCGACACAGTCTCGCTCGTCGAAGGCGCTAACGTGACAAAACAATCCGATCTATTCGTCGCCGCGGCTGGGATTGAAAAGAATGAAAAGAAGAAAAGCCGCTCGGGGCCGACCTTACAAACATCGCACGAACCGCGCGCGCGTAGCCGGGGAAGAGAAGAGACGCGCTCTTACGCAAGGCGCGCGCCATGCCCTGAGAAAGAGCGCGTTCTGCGCCAGCCGCTGGCAACACTGGGCCGGGGTTCTCCCCGCCCTCTTGCTCAGCCTTCCCGCTTTTCGTTGTGATTGCTTGACAGGTGCAGTCGTCGGGCGTGCGTTATGCGCGAGTCGCAGCCTGCTGCTGCAACAACGCCAGTAGAGAGAGCGGAGGCACAAGGCATGGCGCAGTGTTCGCCGCGATGTGTGTAAACAAAGGCACCAGCGCCGCGGCGACGGGCTTCCTCTCTCAGAGTGGGCAGCGCGACGTAGCAGCAGCAGCAGCAGCGCTGTGCGTGCTCTGTTGACCACAGTGGCGCGTGAGAGCACCACGGCGTAGCATCGTCGCGTTTCTCCCCCGCGGGGTTGTAAACCCCCTTCGCGAACCGCGCGCTCGTTCAGTTCTTTCAGGCGTCCGGGCCCCCTCTTTTTTTATCCCACCCATCCCGTCGTCGCAAACTCCGTGATCGCGTCGCGCTCACCCAAATGGTCATCCGCCCTGGTGCGCGCACTGTGGTTAGTGGTGCCTGTTGTGGCGTCGTCGTCGGTCGGACATGGAAAGCGCGAACGGCGTCGTTCGCGTCGACACGACCGCCGTGTTTCTGGACGTTTTCGGCGATCGCACGGAGTTCTCGACGTTCGAGGAGTTCAGCGAGCTCTTCGTGCGCTTCGAGAAGAAGTCGCGCTACATCTTCCGAGTGAAGAACTCCAGCAGCGTCGAGGCCGAGAATCGGCGACGGAAGGACAAGATCGACGGTGCCATCAAATATTCGGGGCTGGTCCTCTGCTGCGTCAACTGCGGCGACGCCAGCAAAACCCTCAAGAGGGTCCAGGAAGGGTGAGTGCGTTTTTTTTTTTCTCGCGTCGACGCAGCGATCGCCGCATTCCGCGTATTCCGCTGCGCCGTTTTCTCGTTCGTGTTTCGCGCCGCTTAATGCGGACACGCGAAGCAAAGCTGCGCCGCTTTGCGTCACAGGGCGTGTGTGTAGGAGCCGCTGCCGCGTGTTGCGTAATGTTTACGGGCTGGGCTGCGTTCACCGCGCAGTAGATAGCGCCCGAGCAGGAAGTGCGATTGCGCTTTGCTGCAGGGAGTTTCTGTTTTGCTCGGCGCATGCAGGAAAAGAGCAGAGAAAAAGACGCGATGCGAACAGTTCCGGAGTGCAAACCCGCGCGCGCAACCACTGGAAGAAAGCGTGCACGGCTCACGCGCGCACGTGAGCCCGCGTCTATCGCCGCGCTGTGCGTTTCCGGGCTCGAGTTATTCCGTGATCGATACGGCTGTCTTTTTGATGCAACTCCGTCGTTGCCCATTACCGCAAGGCGGGAGAGGGAGAAAAGCGAGCGTGGTAGCGCGAATTCTCCAGGGCGCTCCGTGTTTTCGGGAATCGCGCCGCCTGTGATGCAATGCGCGTTTAGCTATTTCTGGGAAAAAGGTTTTGGTGCCTTCTTTTTTTTTTCTTCTTCTAACGCTACCGCTTCGCGATTTGCCTTGTCGATTGCGGCGGTCGGGTTCTTCAGTATACGGCGTGCTTTCCGGTAGATGTAAAGAGAGGCAAGGAACTGGTAGTAACGCGGAACTCGCTGAAACGCCTCGAGCTCAGCGAAGTTGTTCCGGCCGTGCGGTGGAATGTCAGTTGCGAAACGCATGGTGGCTGACTCAGTTGCACGTGTAACGCGCGCTCGGCTGGCGCCCTGACCAAGGTTTTTTTTTTCACGTTTCTATTTTGTTCCCCTCCCAACTTTTTTTTTTTGGCCTTGCGCGCGTCTCGCTGGCCCCGAAGTCGTGACTGAGCATAGCGGTGATATCACTGACGAATGTCACGGTCAGGGCTGCGCGACGTGTTGTCATGCTGGAGCTCGCTAATGAACGCCGATCGCTGCAACTCCCAAGGGCGTACTGCTGAACGCGGAAACAAAAGCGCTGCATGGCGCTCGCCCGACCACGTGGTTGCTTTTTTTGTTTCGTTTCCGGTCGTGTGCGTGATACGTCGGTGCTTTCAGTTTGCATGGAGTGGGGGGTTTATCCGTAAAAATAGCCACATTTTTTTTTAAAGTTGGCCAGCTAGCATTTTCGCTATCGCGAAGTAACGGGCGTTGAGGTGGTTCTCAAACCTAGCTTGACTTCGCGCTGGGATGAGAAGATTCGCGGAAATGTTTTCCCCATATAGTGTAAACATTGTACGCCGGATTTGTTTTCTTCCATGTTATGACCAAACTTCACAACTTAATTCGCAAAGAGTTCTGTTTTGCAGTTAACAAATACAGAAAATGTTGTAGTGTTATTGTAAACACTTGTATTTATCCTGTTTTTAGCCAGAGCTGAATTGTTAAGACTTTGCACAACGATGTTATCTTAAATTCAACCTCTGTTATGTTAAATTAAATTTTGGTATGTTAAACGCAACCTCAATGCTGCAGCTACAATGGTTACTATGCAAGACATGTCTTTAGTCGAGGAATCTTGTTGCATGACTTGCAAAATATGCACGTGGTTCAAGTAGCAACAAGGCAGTTTTTATTTAATAGCAAAGTAATCAAGTTAGTGCCATCACTTCTAATCTCGGCAAAAATCCCAGGTGAAAACAATATTTTTTTCTAGCTGGAATACTGAGCCAGAAATTTCTTCTAGCTAGACATCGGCAGAATTTTTAGGTATAAATTCAGTTTCCAGCTAATTTCTAGCTGGATTGAAATTTTATTCTGGCTGGCAGCAATTACTTCCAGCTAGCATTTGTCAGTCCAGCTGGAAAAAAAAAAAGACCCTGCAAGCTGGAAATAATCGCCTCTAGCTAGGCAGAATAATTTTTCTAGTTGGAAGCTGTCGATTCCAGCTAGAAACTGTAAGTCTACTCAGAAATGAAGCTGGAAAATACGATTTCTGGCTAGAAATGCTCTCCCCATTTTCACGGGGGACAAACAGGCCATGGAATATGTTTTCGTAGACGTGCAAAATCTTAACGCAAACAAGTGAAAGATTTTACGTCGGCAATATGTTGCAAGCTCCATGCATCTTCTCTCCTGGCTACAGTGTTAGGTGTTGACAATTGTTAGATTGTAGCCTTTCTATCGGAATAGTTCAGTTTGCACGCAGTTCATCTGCTTTTAGCCATTGTTATTCGTCAGATTCGAAGCAGTGCAGTGTACTGCATTGCTTTTTTATGTAACAAATACGTCCTCTAAAAGTACCCACCACAAAATTCCGTTTCATTCATGGTGGACGACTTTTAAAAACTGACTCTAACTTCTTGACGTCATTGTGGAAGTAAACATATGACTAAAATAGAGGCAGTTTTTTTTAAAGTGTTTTTGCACGTCTAAGATCTGACGGTGCGCGTTACTATCGACGTCAGAACGCGGTACAAAAATAAGAATGATGTCAGTGAAAAAGGAGACGCAAGTGCGAAAGTAAACAGACCAAGTAAAAGAAAAACAATTGTGGAGTTACGCCTGCTGCTTTTGGCACAAAAGAAACACACAGAAGTGAAAATTGTGTGCAAGTTGCACTGTAATTTTTAATTTATACACAATGACCCGTAGTTCATTGCAAACCTCTTTAAGGATCCTAAAGTGATTTTTTTTTTTCAGGTACTTTTTAGGCACTGTGTCTATTATGCGTGTCGAACACAGATAGGTGCAAAAAGAATGATCAGAATCAGTGCGGCAATGAAGAAGTTCTATTCAATTTCTAAAATTTGAAATGCGAGCAAATGAAGAACGGATCTTCTTTTAAAAGTTATGTGGCTGCTGCTTACTTTGCCAATCACTTCAATAACGTGATGAGAGGACCAGTGGGAATGGGGAAAAATGTGATGTTCGGAAGTTCTACATTCACAGTGGCCTGGTCTGGGAAAAACCCCCTTTCCACGCTTCTTGACGGTGGCATTACCAGGGTTGCACTAGCACGCCTTACGAGTGCGTAAAGAACGTATAAGGCACATTTTCTGGCGAAAAGCACGAACGCTAAAGGGTGCGCTCTCAACAGTGCGTCGTAACATGCCGTGTGGAAAGAATAAGCATGCAGAACACACAAGCACTCGAAGTGGGGCATTAGTGTCAGCCTTCTGTTACTTTTTCTATTCATTTAGTTTTGTTTTACTCTATTGTAAAAATGTTATGCTTACTTTAAAGGAAAATATAAGAAATAAAGCATTATTTGGGTGCATTTGGTCAAACCAATGGCATACATGAAATTATTGCAAGCCCAGTCAATCATGGGACACTGTACGTGTCATCATATCTGGCAGCTTCAAGTGTGATGTAGCCAGTGGCACACTTGATTGCATTTTTAGACTTAAAAAATCAAAGAACTTTATTAACTCTGCACTGATCTTTATTCCCTTTGTATCTATCTCTCGGCATGACACGAACAGACGTGGTACCCAAAAAGTATGTGGAAGAAAACCCGGCAAAACAACAAAATAAAACAGTTAAACTGCAGCTTGATTAAAACAAACTGTTGTAAAATAGATTAATGCAGAATTTATGTTCGAAAAAACTAGAACAGGTACAATCAGTTAAAACCAAGCAGATTCCTACAATCAGTTAAAACCAAGCAAATTCACAGTAATAACCATTATTTAGTTGAGTAAAAGTATTTGCATTATTGTATTTATTTAGTTCCTGAGGCGAAGTTTTACTCTCTCGCTTGAATTTACGTTGAATTTTGTTGCGTTCTACCTGCAAATCCAGAACCATTCCCTTTCCTAGGGTTTTCGGGGGCCCTGTAAAAACTGGAGACCACGTGTTTGCGAGATGTTTTTCTCGCAGTTTAAACGCGCAATTTATTGTTTCCTCAGTGTGAGTCACGCGTGTTGTTTTCAATACCCTGTAAGTGAAGGTCGCATGTCGCAGTTTTTTTCTTCCACAGAAGGTGGCGACACCCCGAAATGTCAAAGTGTCGTCGCCTCGCTCTTGTATGTCGACCTCTTGTTGAAAACTGTAAACATCAGATGCGCGCACTGCACAAGCGGAGCGCTATGTATGAACCACTTATTTGTTATTCTTTACCGTGCGTGCCATTTTAGCGAGCTTGGGAGTCATTCCCGCTTTCAGCTCATCACTTACATTCTGTTTGCGTCTGCCTTCCCATTTCTGTTCTGCACTTCATTTATTTCCCTGCGTTGCTTGCTGCCTGGCCTTTTAAAAATTTCATACTTTGTAAGGTAACTGTTCGATCATTTAACGCGTATTTTTATTTTTCGTTTGCAGTGCTACACCGAAGCTCATTCGAAGCATTTCTTAACGTCATATCTTTTCGACTTCTTTTTACTCAAATCTGTCATTAACTTTGGAACTGCACGTTATAGCTGCTTTACTGGAAAGCGAAAAAAAAAGCACGCATTAGCACCGTATCTTCTTTCTTGCAGCATTCACACGCTTCCTAACATCGGGCCCTCGAAAGCGTTAACGCAAACCTATGCGGTCGTATCTGACGACGGAGTAATTTACCGGGGGCATCTCTTTACACAAAAAGACACGTTGCTTAAGGGAAGAGCGTAAGTATAGGTCATTTATTGCCTGTCACACGGAACAAAGTCTGTAGCAATGCTGGAGTAAATTGTTTTTCACTTGATACTCTCCAAGTCGCGCAGATGCATCAACATAAATGTAGGCCTGCGTTGGTTTTCTGTTTATTTGGAAAAAAAAAAAAAAAGTCCTCACTCTGGCACATGTTTGTGACCCGTGGCCTTGACTATGTATATTGTGTGCCAATTAGCATTCGTGACGTCTTTTAAAGCTCGGAGCAATTTCCTTCTCTGCGTTTCGTTCTATCGCTTTCCACCGGCTCGTCCTAATCTTGGCACTGACCTCAGCCGAGGGCAGCAGTGGGGCAGCGCTGCCGTATCTACGTGTGCGGCACCTCCGTGTGAAACGCAGCGTGGCGTTTCGTTAAGCCTAACCGCAGTCCCGGCAAACCATGTGTGCGGAAACCAGCTTCTTTTTCTATTTTTTTTTTTTGTTTCAACTCGCTTTCTAACGCGAAAGGGACAGATTGCAACAGGATCCGAATGGGTTAAGTCAACAGGAAATTGTAAGGTAGCGGCGGCGACAGCAGCAAAAAGAAGCGGTGACTTCAGAGGAATGAGAAAGTGGGGGGGTAGCAAAAGAGCTAGGTGAGTACTTTCTTCAGTGAGTGTGTGCGCTGGGAGCTTGTGAAGAATAAGGAATGAAGTGAAACGGGCGGCAGGCTTGTGCGCGTGTGTGTGGAAGCGAGAGACGCCGCATTTTAATCGTCTTGGCACGGCCCCCGCTCTGCAGGCAGGCAAAAGGCAGTCCCCAGGAACTTGGCACGCGTTTGCGCGAGGAGTGGACGACAGCACTCGCCGGGCGTGTAGTATAGCCTTGAGGCGAGATTACATCGATGGGTTGGGTGAGGGGAGGAGTGAGGGAGGGAGATTCGGTTCTGCTCGATGGTGGGAGAGGGTGAGGGAGCAGGGTCAGGGTTTTCTTTGGGCCACCTGCTTAGTTTCCTCTTTACTTCACCCCTCCATTTGTTACGGGTGTAAGTTTTCTGGAAAAAAGCGGCTGGGAGGTTAGTTAGTGACACCCCGGTTGGTAAGACTGAAGGGTCGGATTTATATCGACATAACGTTGTTTTTGGCATTGTGGCATATGAATAAGCGCACAGCCATGTTACCGTCACACGTAAATTTTTTAATAAATATTCATACCTGCCAGGTTTCCTGAATTTTCCGGGAGACTCCCGAATTTTCATGGGTTTGTACGATTGTACGACCGAAACAAAAATCTCCCGAAAATGCACCCGTCTTCGGCTTAATCCTGTTCCCAGTATGGCCACAATGCGCCAGAGGTATACCTGACAATCCAACCCGACACCATTTGGCATCGTTATTAGTGAAGTGCTTAAAAAGCGTAGTCGGCCATGCGCAGACGGTGAACCTGTTCGTCCCATTGTTAGTTTACTGTTTATGGAAACGAAGCGCCGCCGCAACTTTCATTTACGCACGAGCACGGCCATTCTGAAGGTTTAGCAAGTCTCCAGTGGTGTAGCTTGATGATTGTTAAGACGAAACAACAAAACAGTTCAGTTCCTGCTGTTTTGTATTGCGCTTTCAGTATACTATTTCCAGGACTTTCTGAAAAGGCGGCGTTAGCAATGTCGAACAATTAAGTGGTGTACCTCGTTGGTAGTTTGGGCGAAGAAACAGTTCATTTCTTGCTATTCTTGTAAGTAAAAAAAAAAAATGTGTGTAAAGTTAACCATTCTGTTGTTGCCCCGCCCCCCCGGTAAGATCTCCCTAATTCCATCCCGGCAAATCTGGCAGGTATGAATGTTGTACAAGGGCCAGAACTTCGCACTACTCTTTTTATTTTTGACACTTCAGTGAAGAAAGCATAGCTTCAGGGAAGAGCGAAGCTTTAGCAACGGGCAACTTTAGTGAAGGGAAAAGCTTTAGCAAAAAGCAAAGCTTCAGTGAAGAGCAGAGCCTTAGCAAAAAGAAAAGCTCCAGTGAAGAGCAAAGCTGCAGTGAAAAGCGAAGTTCTAGTCAAGAGTGAAGCTTTAGTGAGGAACAAAGAATTAGCGAGGAGCAGAGTTTTACCGAAGAGCAAAGCTTTAGCAAAGGGCAAAGCTTTAATGAAGAGAAAAGCTTTAGCAAAAAGCAAAGCTTTAGTGAAGGGCGAATCTTTTGTGTAGTACAAAGCTTCAGTGAAGAGCGAAGCTTTACCAAAAAGAAAAGCTCCAGTGAAGAGCAAAGCTGCAGTGAAAAGTGAAGCTTTAGCAAAGAGCAAAGCTTTAATGAAGAGCAACGCTTTAGCAAAGAGGAACCACCAAAGTTTTTTTTGCCGCAGGCAGAGCAGTGTGACAGCTGTGACAAGGACACACAAGCGGGAGCAACAAGAAAGGTGCCAGAGAGAGAGAGTAGAGTGGTCGTATTTAACCGCACTGTGCTTTCTTTTGTTTCTCACTTCCTCGCAACTCCGGCAAAGAAGGGGTTTGTGCAAAGAAGCAGGAAGAGAGCGCCGTCGACTGCTACTAGCGGCGAGCGACACAGGAGGAATAATAAGTGATGACCCAAAGCAGTCGTGGCGCAATCCCCCAGCCTCCTTTTTCAGGAAGCTGGCACGGTTGGCAGTTGTTTGTGTTGCACGCCAAGACGAAAAGTGAAAGGGACGTTAGTGCGGCGATAAGCTGCTGTGAGCAGTCACACACTTCCTCGTGTGTCGTAACGCCTCCTCCTCCTCCCCCTGCTGTGAAGGTCTTGGTCAGGGTTGGAGGAGTGGGGGAGGGGGAGTAACGAGTGGTGTGGCTGCTTTGTAGGCCAGTCCTGTCCGCTGCGATGAGATACCTGCCCTCTCTCGAGTGCCCCCCCCTCGCTCGTCCCAGAAGAGAAAGCAGAGAATAAGAACGTTTGCACCCGGTAGTACGTTGGCGGCGTAAACTTGGCCGCTTAGATTATGTACTGATATCTTATCCCTCCGCTTCTTTGTGCGGTCGTTATTTTTTCGCTGCTTGTCGTGTTTTTTCGCTCTTTGGCCGCTGTTTCGAGCTTGTTTTTCAAATTGGGGGATAGCGACTGGCCGAGTGGTTGGAAAGGGTAAAGGGGATTTTTGTTGGTTGTATCAGGTTTGTGTTCTTGCGTCAGAGGTAATTTCGCTGCAAATTTTTTTTTTTTAATGCGACAAAAAGCAACGGCTCTTTATAAGACTGGGTTACGAGACAAGTACTTGAAGATGTGGAAGCGATGTCTGAATCAATAATGTATTTCGACTATCTAAACGCTCCGTTTCGTAAAGTTTTTTATTTCACCACCGTTGCTCCCGGAAAAAGTGAACTGAAACATTGCTAAGTTAGCATTACATGAAGCATCGAGATGAGACAATTGGTTTATCCCCCAAATTTGTTAATGCCACAGTTATGTTGCAAACATTCTGTATCGTAGTCAAACCTAATTAGTATGCACGTGCTTAAGCCATAGTATATGGTTGAAAAACTGCCGTGTGGAAGTCTCAAGCTCGCGTTCCCCACTATTTTTTATCCAGGCCGCCAAGGTATCCAAGTTTGCAAGGGTTGGGACGCGTAATGCGAAGGTCGTGGGTTTAGTGTGTTTTTTGCGCTTTCTTTCCTAACAATTAAAAAATAGTTATTAACAATTAGTAAAATGCTGGTGGCAACCTAGAGGCCATGTATGTGTGTGTGTATGTACGTATGTCTGCACACAAAGGCTAATTTTCTCATTGTCAAATATTGCAAATTGTTTGTAATGGAACACACGTCTCAGGCAGTCGGTTACAGAAAATTGCGAAAATACTTTTTGAATTCTTCTAACCCCTCTAAACACAAACAAGATTCGAGATTCCGTAAAAGTGGGGTAGTTAATAAACACGCATTTATTACTTACTTTCATTTTCCGAATGTCTAGAGTCTTTGCACTCACTGGCATTTGCCCCCACAATTGAACACAGGGTCACCCAAAGTGTGAAAATAAAACGCACTGCTTTTTCGGGCTTCTATTCTTTAATCATTTGTTGTATCAACTTGGAATTGTTTGGGAAATATATACCAGTCATTTGATATTTTCAGAAACAGGAACTGTGAGAGCTTTGTTTGGGTGGGTTTCGGTGAAGGTGTAACAAACGTCCTACCATTTGAAAGTGGAAGAATGCTTTTTTTTACGATGTTGTAGAGTGCCCAAAGAAATGCATAATGCTTATGTTTTTTGTAAAAATTTGTCAAGCGGGTAGGCTTTCTTTTATGCTCTATCAGAAACCAGACAAAGCGACAGAAAAGCCCGGAACTGTTGCTTCAAGTGCATGCTGATAACGATTGCAGGTGCGATATGTGCGCATCTAGTGAGTGGGCGTACTCAGATGGGCAGTGTTTGGATGATACACTCGAACTACTAGTTGTTGACATTTTGCTTGCTTTCCTTAAGCTGCAGAATAACCTTCTGCATGCGGTATTCTTTTGGACCGTCTACACCGTCGTGTTTTAAGAATGCCTGGCACTTTTGGGCATTAAAAAGTTTAATAAGCAGCCTCACCTGTTTATAATTAATCAGAATTTTCAAAAGGTGTTGCTTGTCAAAACCAATTTATAATAAATAACTATGGATGCTAATTAATTGTTTTATAGTTAAAGTCTGACTAGAGTTACATGCAACCATGCAACACAATATCTACATGCACACACACACACACACACACACACACACACACACACACACACACACACACACACACACACACATATATATATATATATTGACATTACGTTGATGGCAATTATTTAGAGTTTTAAATTTATGTACTTTCATCTTATCGAAACAATGTGATCTCGTACCACTGCAAACGTTATTTATATATAAATATATAGCTGTTTAAGTGCGCATAGATACTGTGTTGCATGGTTGCACGTAACTCTAGCCAGGCTTTAATATAAAGCAATTATATAATATGATATAAAGCCACTGAAAATGTTATATATGTGTGTGTGTATGTATGTATATATATATATATATACATTTTCAGCGGTATGAGGTTACATATTGTTTCAGTAAGATGAAAGTATACAAATTTAGGGTTCTAAATAATTGCCATCAAACTGCAGCTGCAACAGTTCAAGCACTTTGTGTTTTGCCAGTTTTATACCATTGGTAGACAAATGCGACGAAACAAAATGTTTCACCTATATATCTATATGTTTTTTTTCCGTTGCATTGTGCATTTTCGTACTACAGCACTGCTAAAGGAAGCCTCGACAGGCTGCGTGAAAGGTCACTGCCGCCTTTTCGAATATTGGAGGAGTGCGATTTATTTGCCGCTGGCGCGAGTTGACCTTATTTGCTTCCAATAATGCCTTGTTGCATAAACAAGCTCAGAAAGCTTTTGGAACATTTTCATCACTTCTTTCATTCTCTTTTTTGTTACTCCTTCAGTTAAAAGCAGATTAATCGAAACGTAATTTGTTTTGTGTGCGTCTTAAAATGGGGGCCGATAAACAAATTCTGACAGAACAAAGAAACTTTATACTTTGCTTTGCATTGTCCAAAAACTGCTTATAAACCTATGAGTAGCTCCTATTTTAGTTCCTTGTCTCTGTCGACATACCAGGGAAGCTTCGTTAACATACCTGCTTAAAACGTAGTTTACGGTAAGAGGGTATCACGTCGAATCACAAAGCTCTCATTTCTAACCTGTGTTGTAACCGGTTAAAGGGGACATAAAGACAAAATAGCAGTTTTGTTCATTTTTTAAAAAAGACTACTTTGTCCCACTAACAAGAATGCCCCTTTTATTGCAAACTTCTGTCATATCTACATATTAAGGAAAACAAATGAAAACATACAAAGCAGTGGCGATGTCCCAGCCACTTTTCAGTGATTTCTTCACGACATCGCAGAATTTCGTTTGGGCGATGGGCGGCTGCTGTGTAAGTCGCCGCCAAGAAACATATGACTGGGCGATTGTAATGCGGCTTCATTTAGTTGCATCACTTGAATTGTAGTGCGCAGTTTGTGTTTTTAAAGTGCTTGCCCGTGTTACGTCATGCCTGCACACATTACGTCACTGATTTGGTGCTCCTTGCCCCAGTTGGCCTTGCGCCATAAAAATCCAACCATCATCATCATCATTCGTCACTGTGGCGCGAAATTTGAGTCTCAATATTCCTTGCCTTTTATGGTTAAAAAAACATCTTTTGTGTCTGGAGTGCGTTACGAAAGGCTAGTTCTCAAAGTCGTATTTTTTCGTCATGAACCGTTAAGTTAATTGTGCTAGTGTTTTCTGCGTCGTGCATCCCCCCCCCCCCCCCCTTCGTGGCCCAAAATGGCCTAATTAGGTTTAATGGCTTAATTAGTTCACTGCCGGGCAAGCTAGGTCTTACTGCCCGTGACGCACTTTCTACACGGGACAACCCACGCCGTGCATCCGGCGTTCTTTGCCTTTTCGCGTTCTTTCGTAGCAGCGCCAATCTTATCTCTTGGCCTGCGGAATAGTTGGAACTCAGGCTGCTGCAACCGGTTACACGAGGCAGAACGCTATCGCCCGCTTTATCTCAAAGGACAACAACACATGCCGCTGCCTTGAAAAGCCCCGAACACTGAACGACGATGTGGGGGGGGAGGGGGGGCTCAGGTGCCGACCGTAGTATTGTTGTACTTGACCCTTGGAAGTGGCCTCTTGCATCACGTGAGACCTTGTTTTCCGCTCCGCCTTCTTTCCTGGGGCGCACGCGGCGCAAAAAGGGTCAACACTGAAGCACGGAAGCGGGGGGAGAAAACTGCGTGCCAAGAAAACGGTCACGATAAACGGAAGGGGAGCTGATTGCGTGGAAAAAAAACTGGGCCGTTGCTCATGCGAGCTGCGTTGTTGTGAATAGCTGCGGGGTTCGCGATGGAGCACTTTGAGGTTGGTGTTTGCGCATGCTGGAGAATCGATGTACAAACATTCAAGTTCAAAATAGGGGGTCTTACTCACTAGAGATTTATAAGAGCAGAGAACCGGTTCCAGTACGGTACCCGGTAGGCGATCGGCGCTACTGCGCATGCGCAGAGCCGGAAAAACTGGTGCGCATGCGCAGGTTTACCGGGTACCATACCGGCACCAGTTTTCCGCTCTGCTATAACTCTTAATATCCAGATATGCCAGGCGAGGGCTACGGATTAATTTCGATCACCTGGGGAGACTGCCAAAATGTCGTGCACGCTGGCATTTTTGTTTTTCCCTTGCTGCGGAAAAACAGACTCTGCGGCGGATAATAGAGCCCACTGCCTCATTTTCAGAGGTGCGATGACTTAGCCACTGAGTGGATGAATCACTGTACATGTGGTTGTGTACCGAGCAGAGAGCTTGAGTTTTGTTGAAGTACCTAATTGCCACATTGGCTGAAGCATCGTACTTCCAAATGCAAACCTGCAGTTGCAGTTACGTTTGAGCTTATCGGTTGCCGTTAATTTTAAAAAGTTTAATGCAATGAATGGTGGTGGCATCGATCTTTTTGACACAGAACCGCTTGTTCAAAGTTTCCTTGTGTACAAAGCTTTGTAGAGCAACAGGAACAGCCCTATTGCACATTAGTGTGCAATATTTTTAGCTTAGCTATCGTCTGTCTCAATTCGTCCTCTTTCAGTGCGTATGGAGCTCTTATCTACCACGCGAGCAATTTTTATGCAATAGAGAACGTTTTGCTCGGTTTTGTTTCTTTCTCAATCTTATCACAGTCTTATGAATGGTAGGCCAGGCCATTGTCGAGCTGCTGTCTCTATTTTTTAACAGTGGAGCCGTTGCAACAGGGTGATCCTTTTCGTCCGTCTGCCGTAGGTCGTGCGTCACGCAGGGGGTAGGAGCAAGTTCCCAGACCCACTGATAGAAGGTGCAGTGGTCTCGCAGCAGTGGGTTCCTCTCTCTCCTGCTAAGGGAGAGGGAGATGAGGGAGCCTTCCGCCGCTGATGTTTAGCTGCCGATTCGTTTGCGCGAACCGTAGAATTTGCGCGCCCGTTGATGTTTGAGCTGACACAAAAGAACCACAACTCTACTGTTTCAACAGATTTCATACTGGGTGGAACTGGGTCTAGTTTTTTTTCGCTCCTCCCCTGTCACGTTATATCTGAAGTGCTTCACTCGGGTTTTCCCCCGTCTGGTGTAGTTGCACCTTCTGCACTGTGAAAAATGTCAATGCAACCTCTTGCATCTTTGCCGGAAGAAGTTACGTTGTTATAATTAGATTGTTAAATGGCAGCAGGATCATTGGTGGATCCAGAGGGGGTGTCCACATGTCCTGACCCCCCCCCCCTTAATTTTTGAATTTATACTCCCAAGAAGATGTCTAGAAGATGTCTAGAAAACATCTAGTGGATGTTATTTTTATTTTTATATTTTGGCGTTACGAAATTTCAGTGAATAGAAAACGTTACTATCCTCGTCCTCCTTATCATCATCATCATCACTGATAGGAGCTGATCCCCTCCTCAGAAAAAACCTGGATCTGCCCCTGAGCATGATGAATGACGTGAATGCAGTAGCTAGCAACAGAAGGATTTCAGTAGTGATATCACCTTCTTTGCATTATATTATTATTATTATTATTCCTGGCCAATCGGTTGCAAGTATGAATGGGATGAAATACTCGTACATTTGTATTTATCAGTGTCCGGTGAATGTTAAAGAGTTTGAATTAATTTGAATGAATTACGGGGACATGGCAGCTTCCTTGTCATATATTAATTTTTTTTTAGCACATTAAACTGCATTGATTGGGCCTGGCAGGGGTGAGGGTTGAGTGTCATGGGAAATTCTCAGAAGCAGGGCTTCCTGTTAATGACGCTTAGGTCCATCGCCTGAGGGTCTCCTTCAAAATGAGTTGCTACGCTTACTGTAACTTCTCTGCAGACATTGGCTGTACTTGAGACACGTACACCTGGACGGCTTTGTGGCAACATTTTGATAAAACACTCGGAGGTTTACCTACATTGTCCCTACGTAGCTGGTCCAAACTATGAAAACATCTTTTACATTTGGTGCAAGCTGGCCCACATGTCTTTTTTTGGTTAGTCCAGCCTGGGCGATTGCATCTAGTGCCACGCACTCTTGGTTACAGCTTTTCTTTCAGCTGTGCGAGAACGTGATGCATGTTGCCGCTCCTCGTCATGCGAGCATGTGAACACGTAATCTGGTGACAAAGCAAAACTATTTCCGAAACGGTTGCAGTGAGCAAATGCTTTGAGCTTTCAAGGTCAGCGTATTTATTGTCGCATATTTTTAGATGCGTAACTGATAGCGCTTTCTGAGCTGCTTCTGCTGTGATGATGAGACTTATTGCTCATGCCACATTTTTGATACATTGCAAGCAGTAGAGCGCCGAGTCACAATGCCTTGTACGGTGCAATCCCTCCTCCCACACGTCACACTCACAATATGCCAGTCTTCATCGCGCAACGTATTTTGACAGTCGAGATATTGTCGAGCCTTATTCAGAGAAAGCTTTGTCATTTAAAATGTGACGACAAGCTTTTTCTTTCTGCTTTGTATGTGGGTGACCTAGGCGATTCCACAGTCTTGAAAACACATCCATTTAAACCGTCACTCTCTTTTCACCCTCTCATGTTTTTATCGATGCATGCAGTGTGACCGAGTGAATCACTTTCCACATTGCACACTGTATCAGCCTCCCGGTAAATAGCACTTCATCATAGAGAAAAGCACTTGACTGTTGCACTCCTTTCTGTTAGTACATACATCATGAACGCATGAAAAATAAAAAGATAGCTCAGAAAATATCTGAGAACTGTCACCATCTAATAGTCCTAATACCCCTGTCACGGCAAATCTAATGTAATTCAAAGTGAAGGACATTAGCTGTTAATGACATTCGGTTTCGTGCAGGTCTACACGGCGAAAGTCATTTGGTAGTGAAAGCGGGGACGATTAGTAACCTCGCAAAATTGAAAAATTACAGTTCAAGTGGGTCCAGAATGTTTTCATACGGAACACTTTTCTTAAAACAAAAAAAAATAATTTTTTTAAACAATTAAACAGAAGAATATCACTGTTTTAGGTGCCATATGTAGACATAAGCCGTGACAAGTCCGCGAAAAATCCTTATCAGGGTTGGGGACCAGATTTTTTCTTTGTAAGTACTTGTTTGTCTTTCTTTATTTGAAAACCAATATGAAAGGGAAAATATAAGTTTACTGATTGTTCTAAGGAACAGTATTCTTTGGTTTGTTACTGAACTTTGTCTAGTGACGCGCCACTGCTGTCAAGGCTGCTCATTTGGCCGCTGAATGAGCTCCCCAACCTCAGTTAGCCGCTAAATGCCATTCGCCTCAAATCTCATTCGGTATTCTCGTGTAGCGCCGAACTAATGACATTTAGAGCGAATGGCATTTGCTCTAAATGTCATTACTTGCCGCGGTGGCTCACTGGCTAAGGCGTTCTGCTGCTGAGCACGAGGATGCGGTTTCGATTCCCGGCCGTGGCGGCCGCTTTTATGATGTAGGCGAAAAGCAAAAACACCCGTGTGTACGAGATTTTGCCGCACGATAAAGATCCCCAGGTGGTCAAAATTAATCCGGAGCCCTCCACTACGGCGCGCCTCATCGCCTGCGTTGCGTCGGCGCGTTAAACCCCACAATCAATCAATCAATCTAAATGTCATTAGATCTGCCGTGTGACAGGTATAATACAATATAGTAAAACTCGGAATAAAACAGTCAGTGTTAGTCGAAAGCATGCTTGTTTGTAAACAGCAAATATCCGCACGTATCAGCGGCGCGGTAGGTAAAAACTGCTACACAACACGTGTAGTGATGTGAGCCATGAAATTCCGCACTTTGATGGGGTTGTCAGCTGCACATGGAGATGTGTAGCTTACGTAATGTAATTTTTAAGGGCTTGGTGGTTGCAAAGTACTTCGAATTAGTGTGGCGAGTTCTCGGTGGTGTGTTAATGTTAAAGAACCGTGGACGGTCTAAATTAGTAAATATTCGCAGCCCTCAACTATGGCAGGCCCCATAAATAAAGCGTTTCTTCGATGCATCAAGCCCGAAATTTGAACTGTTGAACTAAATGACAATGCAACTTCAACTACAGGTTAGCATTTGCGAGATAAATTGCTCGATAAATTACTTGATAGATGACTGGATGAATATACGCACTGCATGATTATTACGTATTTCATCTCAGTTGAGTTTGAAATAAAATTGATTACTGTGAGGGTTCATATAACTGAAAGGAAATATTGTCATTGTGTTTTTCACTAAAAATGTGGGGCTTCTGGGAGATTGATGGCTGCAGTGTTAGGTACTTGAAAAAAATTTTAGTTGTCAGGGTAAGACGGATATCAGCGGCTGATCTGGACAGCTCCGTGTGAAGAATTCATTCCTTTGTTTGCGTCGTGTGGACTTAATTGTTAGCAGTGCAGTCTTCTTTCTCCATCGGCAATTGAATGTCAGATGCAAATGGAGCTTTAGAGAAGTGACACAAAAGTGTAAAAATAAGTGCCGTGAATGTAGATATATTGCTCGAAGCAGCAGCAGCAGCAGTCGTCAACGCAGAAAATTCTAAAAACGTGAAAAGTGGTATTGCCTCCCCGGACATTTCCCCACACTACAATTTGTGATGTCACAATTTGCAAGTGGTGGAATTGGATGGGCAGAGATTGTCCAGGTGTTTTACTAAGGAAAAAAAAAAGAAAGTGTCAGGGACGTGTTAATGTAAAAATTGATGTATAGCAGTAACTTTTGCTGAGCACAAGTGTGTAGTGTAGAAACATGCAGTAAGAACTACAACTGGTGTTTAGCTGTGTTTTAGTTTCAGTGCTGGTCAATGCTTTACTTACTGTGGGTAAATACTGTAAAAATATTTATGCAGGTGAACGTGGTACTTATCGTCCCCCGTGCTTTTTTGTGCTGTCATCACCTATGTGTACGGCGAGCAGTGTCAAACGGGCTGGTTTTTGTATCATAAAAAAACAACAGAAAAGAGGTGTCAGCTTTAATATCATATTTCAGGACAAAGAAAACGTCGTTTGTCATCTAACTAAATTAAAAAAAGCCAAAGGAGCTTTTAAAGGTGTGGTCGTTATATTGTAACAAAAGTAATTTGTTCTTAAGTCTCCCTTCCACGAATCAATTTTATAGCCCCTGGTTTATTCTCAAAACAGTTGTTGCCTTTCTTTCCTTAATACCTTACAAAATATAGATGACGTTTGGACGCCCAAAGGGCAGCAACGCCTGTTTAAACACTAAAAAGTAGTGAAGGCACTCCATCTCCTAAGTTTAACAAAGCACTATAAATAGATGCTATATAGTGGAAAAGGATAGACACAATAGCTGTAGTTGCCTACTTACATTGCTTTGTAATCCTCAAAGCTTACCGACTACTCCATCTGTTGATCGAGTAGTTGATCCATAATTTGCTTATAGCAGTGTAGAGGGCAGCATTAGAGTAATGAAGCTGCTTACAAGCCTTTCAACAATGCACGAAGTTGGTAATAACCGGCAGCATCTAAATCAAGGAATATGTTTAGACACTAATTCGCTTTGTCAACAGAGACTGTACTAAAGGTGCCATGAATGCAAAATACAAGTTTGTTTCAATAAAAAAAAAGTGCTTTTTTCCGGTCACAATGATACCAATTTTATTGGAAACTTTGAACAAATAATGGAAATATCAAGGGAAGCATTTGAATCCCTGAAGACTCCCCTGCCACTTTTGCCGGTGACGTTTCTATGACGTCACAGTATTCTGTCTCTGCAATTAGCGGCTGCTGCTCAAGCAACCCTGGACGTCCGTGGGACATCCGAAATGCAGCCAAACATCCAATGCCCAGTTTGGACGTACAGTGGACATCCAGAAACAGATTTACGAGTCCGAATGACATCCGCCAGTGGACAAACAAAGTTACCATGAAGCATCAAAAAATGGCTTAAACTGAATATACAAGCAAAAAGGAAAAGCTACCTTGCTTTTCAATTAAAAATATTTTGAACATGAACGCCCTGACTTGTATGTTGCAAGTTTCATCTGCATATTTCTAAAATTAAGCCCAATTCTTTTACTTTTTTGAAGCACCTCACCAACTCCAACGATGACCTCTTTGGGGAAGGCTACATAAGAATTAAGAACCGCTAACAAAACATGTGAAGCAGGTTCTCTGTTTTTGTGTATGCCTGTCTGTCCGGTAGTGCTTTGGTCTTGTGTGGTGTACAATTCGTCGCAGGAACGTAAGCTTCTCGTTCTGTGATTCTGGAAATTTTTACGGAACATCCAAAATACATCCCATCTCAGACATCCAACTGGACGTACGGAAGTGTTCAATCCGGACGTCAGACGGACACATGGTGCGTCCAATGACACTGAAACAGACGTTCGTAGGCCAAAGCCGGAATGGATGTACGGTGGACGGCCGACGGACATCCGGTGGTTGCTTAAGATATGACTAGAGCCACCGCCAAGAAATACGACTGGGTCCCAGTTCCATTTGATCGCATCACCTGAATGCTAACGTGCGGTTAAAACAGCGGTAACCATGTTTAAAAAGTGCTGCCCCATATTATGTCGCTCTTGCCCATATGGTGTCACTGTACTGCGTAATTCGAAAGTTTCTCAATTTTTATTACTTTTTTAGTTTATAGAAAGGTCTTTTGTGGCTGGAATGGAGCGGCGTGAGTTACCATAGGCTTGTTCTGTCAAACTGAAGAAAGTTGTACTTTGTCTTTGTCAAACACTCAACTCAGCGGCGTTGAGTGTTTGCACTCTGCTGCTCTATTTTTTCCGCCAGGGATGACGTAAGTGGTGTGCTCAGTGCTCGAATCGACCTTTTGCCATTTTTTCCCCCAAGCTGTTCCCACCCTTGATCTGCTGCGCAGTTTTCCCCAATCACTACTGCAACCTTGCATGTGACTGGTTATCAGTGCAGTCGAGATACGGCCCAGGGCATCGCAGAAGTGAGACTAGGGGTCAGGGAAAAAAGAAACCCACTTTGCGAGCCAACTTGCAAGAGTGAGCTGGAAAGAATCGCCGGAGGTCGTGCCAAACTGATAAACAAGGTGCCTTCAGTTCAGTGTTTGCCCGCGTCTTCTTGAGCGAGAGGCAATTAGCGGCGAAGGATGGTGTCGGCCGTGGGCCGAATGTTTGCCGAACTGCGGGGCATGTTTGTTTTTGTGCTATCACATGCTGGACACATGTGCCCACGATTCGCTTCAGGGGTGCGCCTTAATCAAGCGGCGTGCGGCGCTGAACGCGTACCTAAACTTTGCGAGAGTTAGTTCCGTGCAGTGATGCGGAAGTGGCAGCTGTTCTGGCTTTTTTATTGGAAATGAGGGGGAGAGTGTAGTCAGTGAAGCAATAAATTCTTAGACGCTTCAGACTGCTCACATGTTCGATTGCTAAAGCATTGCACTTCATTTTACGGGTAATGGTAGGTCTGTCGTGATTGTGTCATCTGGTGTTGCAGCAATGTCTTTGTCGTCAGAGCAGTATATGTCTTGCATCTAATCTTCACATTGTGATGGCTGTGGTAATTGTTTGAGCTGCAGCGAGCACCTGCCTCTTCACCCGCTGCGCGGTACTTTTATGTTCCCTTGCATCTTCTTCTACGCATACTTCCGGGGGTGACCATTTTGCACAGCTGCCACAGAGTTATGCGTTTCAGAATTCATTGCAGTACAGTCAGCACATACGTGTGGTTGTGTCACCTCGTTACCATCGTTATAATGCTTTTCATATTGCATCGTTTTCTTCTGTCACTATCACTGAGAGGCTTGGCAAATCACACTGGTTAGCTCTCACATGATCGTATTGATGTGACGGGGGACATGGAAACTGCGCGTTAAAAGGAATTTATTTGATTAGACCAAACTATGTCAGTTAGCTCTGACATGGTGCTCTGAACATTCATTTCCCACTTGTTTATTTCTTCTTGCGAGGATTTTTTTTTTTTTCCCCGAGCGATTTACACAGCAGCCAGGCCACAGAGTTGCACTGTTTTGTGGCATTAGCCTTCCAAGGAAACGTGTCTAGCTGTCTAGCGCAAGGTTTCTTTTATGCATATATCGAGTTGCGTCGACAAAAAAATAGCACATGCTCACTCCAAAGTAGTGTAAAATGCCGTGTAGTTCTCAATCTAATATAGGTATTTTAGAACAAATCATACAGAAATTGGCCACTAAGATGACTGCCATTACATTGAGTTTTGTTCACTTGTCCTAATTACTTTACAGTTAAGTTGTAAACGTGACAGGACTCCTTTGTGCTGTCAGTACGTGGCCGTCTAGAGAGAGTATGGTTATGGGAACTGGCTCTAATTCTTCTTTTGTTGAATCTATCCCTAAACAAACAAAATGAGAATTAATTTAGAATTAATTCTAAATTAATTTAGAATTAGTTCTAAATTGAGAATTTAGAATTCTAAAATTTTAGATTTTAGAATTGTAGAATTTAGAAATCTAAAATTTTAGAATTCTAATTAGAACTTGGAGTTCTAAAATTCTAGAATTCTAAATTTGGAATTTAGAGTTCTGCTATTTAGAATTCTAAATGTAGAATTACTTCTAATTCTATGTGTATTCGATCAATATAGTAAGTCAGCATACGTAATTTGGAATATTTATCCACCAATGCAACTTCGTCTTCCATCTTCACAGTAGTGGAAGGGCTCTAAATATTTCTTTAAATTTTACTGCCTCTTTTGGGAGTGGCACCCAGAAATAGCTGCGCCATCCGTATTGAGTCTCACTCGCTGTGCTCGCTTTTGTGCAGGGACTCGCGGCAGCTGTGTGATGCTCACATCTACCTGCGGTACCGTTCATCGTCGCGCAAGCTCGCCATCATCTCGTCATCATTTGTGCACAATCACCAGAGCCAGGCTGGCAATGGCTGCTTCCACCGGAAACAGTCCGTCACAGAGCGCATCGGAAAACCCGTGAGTTTCCAGGTGCACCGTGGCCTGTGATGCATTGCGCGACGAACGAAGCGTGGAGATAAGGCCGTTGTAACGTTTCCTGCAAAGTAGCATTGCATTGACGCTGTTGTACAAAAAACGGCGGCTGCGACGAGTTGACACGTTTTTATCTGAAAAAAAAAAAAAATTGTGCTACAGTTGCTTGCATTTTGCAGGCATGTAGCTAATGGTGTCGTAAAGGGGCACACAGTGCTTTGTGCAGCGCTTGCATTTTGTTTACGGTTACGAAGCTGAACAGTAAGAAAGGACCTGTGGAATATCGTTAAAATGTTGTGGAAGGCTAGTGCCATTTGTTTATCATGCTGTTTTGCCTTTTTCGGTGTACACGCTTAGTGGTCTTTATCAACAGCCATTGAACTACTCTCCACTTACCTTTTTATGCTCCTTAGTACCAGCTGTTCTCAGCGAATAATTGCACTTTTTTTTTTGTCACATAAATTAGTCAACAGGTGTGTCGGACCTGTGATATTATGGAACAGGCAACAGTGAAAAATTGAAATAATGATCGACCAAACGGCATTGAGGTTGCATGCATAGCTAGGTACAACGTGAGAAATTTAGTCAAGCGGCTGCAAAAAGTGGCGTTAATGCTGTGCTTCCTGCTATGGTTCAAGCTAAAAGTTTCAGCTACAGTCCCCTTTTAAAGGAAGGAAGCGGTAAGAGGCTGCGAAATGGGGACATAGTTTAGGCTTATCATTGTATGTGAGATGTGTGTGAAGCGGTAAGAGGCTGTGAAAGGGGGACGTAGTTTAGGATTAATCACTGTATATGTGATGCTTGGGCTGTGTGCGTGGGCATACAGAAATCATCATTTGCACTGTGCACCTCTGCCAGTTTTTTTGAAACTCTGCCGCAGTTTTTCTTCTTCCCTCAAGTCTGATTAGCCACAACTTCATGCACGTTACGAATGCCCGCAGAGGGACGGTCGCCGGAAGTTCGTCCGGGCCGGTGACCGGATGGGCAAGCTCACCCGTCCCATCCTGCCCACTCCGGGCTTTGAGCACCTGGTCAAGGGGTCCGGCGAACTGACCATCATCCCTCTCGGCGGCGGCGGGGGCGCCGGTCTCGGTCCCGGCGACTTGCCACCGCCCCTCATGCTGCGCAACCACCGCGCCTCGGAGGACCTCGCCCTCTGTGCCTCGACCCATCCCGCACTCATGTCACCGGCGCAGCTCCTGCTGCCCCCTTCGCTCCGGTCGCCCGACAACAACCTCCTGCTCTTCCCCCGCGGACCGATGAAGACCGACATACCGACCATCGACAGCCTCTGCCGTGACGTCAAGCGCCTCCGGGAGGAGGCAGGCATGGTAATTGCGCTTCTGTAAAACGTTGTGTCTAAAGTGCCGTTCCACACCATTTGAGTTTTTAGGTGCGGAGTAACTTAGTACCGCACAATGTCCGTCCGCATCCGTGCGCATAGCATTTACAATCGCAAAAAAATCGCACAGGCACTGGCAGGATTCGAGCCTGTGTCTGGTAGACCAGACTGAGTTAGTGTCAGTCATCTTACCCATTGGGCTTTGACCGTG
Source organism: Haemaphysalis longicornis (assembly GCF_048455015.1). NCBI lineage: Eukaryota > Metazoa > Arthropoda > Arachnida > Ixodida > Ixodidae > Haemaphysalis > Haemaphysalis longicornis. The sequence goes on along the minus strand of NW_027526407.1, from coordinate 54,431,987 downwards.
AGTTGGTGCCCGAGAGTCAAACGGCTTACTCCCTCACGTGCAACGGTGCGGAGTACCTTAGGACCTCCCAATGTCCGTCCGTGTCCATCCGTGCGCACACCGTCATCAAGCGAAAATCAAGCGAAATTCGATTTGAGCCATGAGTTGCAGTTTTATTTAGGGAATAATCAAGGTGCAACTCACGGCTCAAAGCGAATGACGGTCGGGGCGCAAATAGGATGTCATTTCGAGTCCCCGTACTCCGCACCCTCGCCATCATCCACTGAGTGGAGATGCTGCCATTTTTAAGGTTAGGCTGGCATGGATTGGGGTGTCTGCCGTAGTGGTGTTGAGTTTCCAGTTAAGCTCCGTGATACTAAGGGCGGGGGTTCGAATCAGGCTCGTGCCAGTTTTTTTTTTCTTCTAAGTTGTATTTATAATTTTGATTGTTTTGGTTAGTCTTCGGTGTCTTATATGTCTTCTTCCTGTTTGTTAGGTCACCTTACATTAGGTTAAATTAGAAAGAGCCAGGTAATGCCAGGCGCAAAGTTTTCTTGCGGAATGCCTCTGGATGTCACTTTAGTAGAGTGCTTGTAGTACTGTCGGACGGTTCTCCAGACACGGTGTTTGTGAAACGAGCCAGTGCTTCACCACCATTGCCGTCGTCATCACCATCCACCTGTTTGTGTCCACTGCAGGTAGAAGGGAGAGTGTTTGCAGGCCGTTCGTTCCACAGCATCGTCTACTGACAAGTGATGTTTCGCTGTAAGCTAATGCAACCTTAGCCAATCTAAACTAAATGTTAGCTAACCTGAACCTAATGTAAAACTAACCTAAAGCTAAGCTATGCTAATGTGACCAGCCTTTTTTTTAATGTCACTCAAAGCAGCCTGCAGAAAGACTCGCGCAGGAAGAAGGCCTCTCCAAAAATTTCCAGTCACTTCTATTGTGAGTTTGTTGAGTTAGCCAATAAGCCAATGGTTGATCATCATCAGCAGTGTGATCATCACCACCACCACCACTGATTAGAGACATCACATTAGATTACATTATATTAAAGGCAGGACATTAGAGAGAGATGTAACCACCAATAGTTATGTTATCTCTAATGTCCTGCCTGTGTATAGGCTTTTCATAGTCAGCACTGAGCACTGATGATGATTATTATTCTTATTATTATTGTAGTATCCCCTTTGTAGCGGGGTGGCGACGCGTCACCTTACCAAAACAACTAAAAAAAATTAATATACCGTATTTTCCGGTGTATAAGTCGCACTTTTGTATAAGTTACACCCCCCTCAGAACGTCGGTTTTCCGAAGAAAAAAAAACGTATATAAGTCGCACTGGTGTGCAAAACACACTTGTTAATCAGGTAAACTCATAGAGGATCAGTTCGTTAGAAAGTGTGGCGAAAGTACATGGTTGCGGTGGCCAAAAGACAAACTCTGACGACTGCCTTGCACCTCCTTCCAGATGGACATGGGCCGCATCTTCGAGCCGGAGTGCATCTTGCAGTGCTACGAGGACGAGCACAACAACAAGGTCGTCAACAACAACAACAATGCCGCTGCGGACGAAGACGAGGAAGACGACGACGACGACGCGGCAAGGGACAGCGAAGAAGCGGAGTGCACGGCCACCGACCTCTCGATGCGACCCCGCAGCAACGACCGGGGGAGCGACTTCAAGATGGGGGTCACCACGACGCCCGCGGTCGCGGCGTCGCCCCCGACGGCGGCGGAGATGCCTGAAAACCTGTCGCTGGCCGCGATGCGGGCGGTGGCTAACGTGTCGCGCGAGTACACCGTCACGTGGAAGGAGCTGGAGCCGCTGTTCCGCTTCTGCAGCCGCTGCGGCGCGCCCGTCGAGAAGACGCGCCACTCGCTCCACAGTGTTCTGAGCGTGTCCGCCGTCTGCCAGAGGGGCCACGGGGTGTTTTGGACGTCGAGGTCGTGACCTCTGCGCCTCCGCGCTGGCTGGGTCAGCAGCTGGGGTCGCCGTTGTCCGTTGTCCGCCTGCCGGCGTCCTGCCGGTGGTTGGCCGTCCTGGGAGCCAGGGCTGCCGTCGTCTGGATTGTGGAGGCCTTCTTCTTCTTGGAGGGTTTGGGGATAGAAGGCAGCGCTTCTCCCGGCACTGTGTTCATTTCGGGCGGGGTTCTGACGTGTGCTTGGTGGGCGGAGAGTGCCGGTCTGTGCCGCTGCTGACGCCGTTGTCACCGAAAACAGAGCTTTAGCTACCTGGAGTACAAAAAAACGAGATAGGATGGAGATTTTCCGCTTAGCCTTTTTCATGTGTTTTCCTGCGCAGACCCGCATGCATGCGCATCTATCCAACCTCAAGCAGCGAGGTTGTTAGCAGATGTAAAAGCGGGCACTTTCTGCAGACTGTCATGGCGGATATCTCTGTTGAATTTCTACCTTCATTTGATAGTTTACCAAGCCTTTAGTGTAGCATTTTCGTAGCATGTTTCTGTGTTTATTTTGAGATTTAATATAAAGAAAAGTGTACCTTTAGCGGACCGTTTGGTTCGACATGGCAGTTTTAACGATGGCAGCGGCGTTATCCCGCATTTTGTGCCCACCAGGTACCTGTTAGGCCGCCGCGCGAAGCCTTACCAAGAGGTTTGAGAAGGCCTTGTGGCTTGTGTGGCCAAACTGTGTTCAGGGCTGCTTTCTTAACGGCCTAAAGGAATGAGGTCCATCTATCTGCGTGGCATTCGAAGTGGTGACAGTAGTCGCGGACACAAAGTGCTTCCGATTTACCCCTTCAACGGCCTTGCGGTCATGGGGGCGAAAACCCGAAAAGCTGGGCTTGTGTGGGTGTTTTTTTTTTTCTTTTTTTTTTCTTTTTGCGAGGCCAAAGGTCAGTGGCGTGTCGGACCAAGAGATTTGGAGAGAAGCCTCGAAACTGGGAGTGCGAAGTCATGTGATCGGGCTTCTCGGAGGGCAGGTCACTGCGAACTTTCTCCCGGGGAGGAGGACTTGGGGGGGGGGTGAAGGTCATAGGTCATGTTTAAGGTCACGGTGGTTGACCTTTCTGGAGTCAAGGTTGGTGCGTTGCCGGTGTTCGTGTGTCTAAGTGTTAACATTTGTGGGCATCCCGAGTGTTTCGTTTTTTCGCGCGTCTGTGGAGTGGGTCTTCAATGTGTGGGGCGAGGGAATTGTGCTGTGCCAATTAGAGGCTGGTAGAGAGGCCTTGCGACGTGTCGATCTTGCGGTTGTGTTCAGATTGTGAAATGGCTCGCTTTTTTTTTTTTTCGCGGTTTGGGAGAGATTGTTGTTGCGACGTACAGACTTCCGACTCTTGTTTGTCTTGCGGGTGCTTTGGCCGTCGCCCTGAATGATCTTACTGTGAAAAACTTCTTGCCAGTTTTTCTGCGATAAGTAGTGGTGCTGAATCAAGTGAGAAGAAAAAAATGAGGATATTGTCGCGAGCACAATTTGTCGGGATGCACTGTGCAGGTTTGGCGATGTGGGAGTTGACTGAGAAACATAGTAAGTCGATGTTGCCTGAAAAGGTGATTCTATGCCCCGTTTGTAGGGTTGGAGGTTATGGTTTGTAACAAAGCGACCAAGAATGGTAAATAGGCCTGAAAATGCTTAAAGGGGTACTGATACCAATTTGTCGTGTTAATATTATTACATGGTTCGCTTCCTTTGCACAGCCGAATACCCTGGCTGAAATATGAGCGGCCTGCGACGCATGGAACATACTTCAATTTGATCTGGTTTATCGCGCCAACAGAACAGCTCACGGGGTGGTGCGCAGCAAATGGACATCAGCGTGACATCACTCCGTGAGAGGGAAAAGAAGTGACGTTGCTGTGTGCCTCCAACGCTCGTCAAAAACTCGTGTGACGTCACTTCACGCGCGCAGCCCCGCGAGCTGCGATTAGGCGCTGGCGCATTCACAAAGTTATACACGTAGCCAGAGCTACAGACATAACTGCTGCCCAGAAAGACAGCCTTACCAAAACTAAATTTCCGCACGCGGGGAAAGAGCCGATAATAAAGCCCAAAATCGCTACAGAAGCTGCTATCAGGTCTTGTTGAAAGTGATCATGAAATTTGCACCGCAATTCTAGGCCTAACGCATTCAGGCAGCTCATCCACTCAGCTCCAGCAGGGGGGTGGTTGAAACAACGCCTCTGCTGGCCTTTGCGGTGTTTCGACGTCCGCACAAAACAGTGAGGTCATTCCGTGATCCTGTCACACGCGCCCTTCGGGCTGGAAGCATGGGATACCAAAACAGACAATTTTCAGGCTGTTCAATGTAATTATCTCGCGCTCATGTATATGATGTTTTGGGGTTCACCAGGGCTTTAAGCATTGATAAAATGAATAAAAACAAGGAATATAAAATTTTGGTGTCAGTACTCCTTTACATACAGCTAGTTGGTGTCGAGTCGCCGTGGAGGTAATGCGGCGCGTTCTGCCATTAGTGACCGTTGCGAAAAATTAAATCGGTGAGAAGCCATGTCTCTGGTTTACATTGAGGTTGGGACGCGTGTTTTGATGCGGAACCCAAATGAAAGTATTTAGAATTGAGAAAAAGCTGGGGACTTAACTTTGAGGAGACTTTGAGAAACATGACTGCGGTTGCGTTGGGTGTGTCTAACGGCCTTAATAACCAGTGCCTTTAATTTTTGATGCCTAACTTTACCTGACAAAACCGTGTTGCCTTGGCTGTGGAGCCGTCTAGCTAAGTGCCAAAGAAATTGGTTGCCCCGAAACGTTTGGTAGGCATCGAGTTGCTCAGGTCGTCACTACGCATTTGTCAAAACTGGCAAGTGTGTGGGGATATATTCAGGAAGCAGGTGACTGGATTTGTGCAGATAGTTCCCGACAAGAATAAACAACAAACTTGTAGAACTTATCTCTGTGAAAAGAGACAGTTGTCCTTGCGGAGCTGTAGGTAGTGCCAAAGTTTCTGTTTCGTTCTGCAGTGCGTTGCGACAAGTTGTGCTCGTGGCCTAATTAAGCCTTTCTGTCACGTTATAAACGGCGTGTGTCATGTTAGTCGCTTAGCCCGGTTTGCATTGAAGCGAAAACTTGCCGCAAGTCTGAATAACGTATGCTCATAATTTCAGCAGGCGAGCAACCAAACGAGTCTGGCTGACCTTTGTTTGCGAATAGAGGCTTCTTCTAGCCTCATAAGCACCCTATAAACATTCAGTGCAGCTGTCCGGTCTGTTGTTTTTGTTCTTTTCTTAACAGTTTTATGCTTTCAGTCTTTTTAATTCAGCAATTTTGGTTTTTACTGTGCTGCCTCAATACCTCAGTTTTCCTCAGCTGTCCAGGCCAGCAAGGAGGAGACATTTCTCGTCTATCCGGTGTGTTAAAATTGCGGTGTGGTGTGGCTGGTCACGTGTTGCCAACTAGCTACAACTTGGAAATTACCGATTCATGCTGGTCATAAGGTGTCAGCGAGCATGGAATCAGTAATCACCGAGCTGCCATGGTTAGTTCTTTTATACGGGTTTCTTTTCATTTTTCCATGCAAAACCTGCATGGCTAGGCCTAGCAAGGTAGTTAGGCCTAGCAAGAAAATTTTTCTACGCGAAATCTGCATTAGCTTCTACATTGTTAGGCCTAGCGAGAAAAATCGCCGTTCATTCACTTAGTATGCTTTATCTTGCGCTTATTTAGAAGGCATCTGGGGTTACAATTATTGTTTGGCAGAACTTGGTGGAACTAGTTGTGACGGGTGTCATAGTCGTGACAAATGTTCGTGACAATTGGGACGACGTATAAACAATTATTCCCGGTGTAAGCACAGACCGAATACTGGCGTCGGATTTGGCCTTGTCATTTTATGGGTGTTTCCGCAATTCGATCTGCAACTGGGATTGCGAAATGCATGTTGACTGCAGTGTGAACTTTGTCCTTTGCACTCCTGATAACATCTGCAGTAGTGGTTGATCAGGCCTAGGCTGATTACCGTACTTTCCGGTGTATAAGTCAATTTTTTTTCTGTAATGACAAAGTGCAACTTGCGTATGAAACCTTTTATGAAAGGTCTGTTAATGCATGTTGACTGCAGTGTGAACTTCATCCTTTGCATCCCCAATATCGTCTGCCATTGCGTTTGATCAGGCCTAGGCCAATTACCATACTTTCCGGTGTATAAGTCACAATGTGTTTTTCTGAAATTACAAAAAGTGCGAGTTGTGTACATAATCCTTTATGAAAAGGCTGTTATTGGAGGGTACAACTCACTTGTGTGGCAGTGCGACCTGCAATGGCAGAACTTGTAAATCAGAAAATACGGTACGAGTGGGACCACCGAAATTGTTGTCAAATTTTAACATACTAACGTACGAGGCGATCCTGATACAAGCACATATTCATAACCGCATCAATACCCAGAATAACTTTAACCCAGTGAAAGGAATAAATGTACAACTCTATTAAGAGTGCCTTAAGGATTAGACGTCTTCCTTGGAGCCCGGTGCCTCAAATTAAGCGCAGGACAAAGCATCATAAATGCAAAACAATCCACAATCTACATCTTGCTGCTTAGGTGTGCGGGCAGTTTTACCTCCTTTTGTGAAAGAGCTATATTCCGTTTGTGCAGGTCTGTTTGCAATGTGGCAGTGTGTTTTACACGCTTTAAGCGTTCTTTGAAGCTTGAATTGCATTTTCCAAGCTGTGTTTCTAAATTCGTTGAAATGTGGCAATGAACCTAAAAAAAATTTGCCATCTTGGGCGATACAAGGATCAGTTGAAGTTGCGTTGTAGTTTGTGCATGCTCTGTTACTGCTATCCAAGTTGGCTGAATCTATTTCGGTTCATTTTTATTTCCCCAGTGGCGCTTCATATACCAAAGCAGACAGCTCAAACACATTAGCTGCGCCGTGAATATGGCACATTATCAACAGCTCGTTTCACTTTGTCTTCAAAAATGTCAGCGCATCATTCGATACGAATTGTCGGCGAAGAAAAGACAGTTGTAATAACCGCAGGCATTGGAACGTGTGATCATGAACCCTATTTTTGCTCAATTTATAACCACCCGCTTTTCACCCAGTGCGAGGGCAGTGGATTTTTTGTAATTTTTTTTTTAAGTCGATCAAGCCTTGTTGTCTGAGGCAGCGGGTTCATTTCACCTACCTTCCCAAAAAATTTTGAGGTGACACTCTCAGGTGTAATTGCTCCAAGTTTTTATAACACCGCATCGCACTTTGACATGTACAATAACGTACAAGCTGGCAAGTAAAACTCGAAATCCACTGAGAGACTGGTGGCGCCAAGTTTTGACCCTAAACATTGTCTGGCTGGTCAGTTTGTAGACCTCTTCCAATTAGAGTGGACAAGTTTGTAGACTTGTAGAGAGAAGGGCGACAACATTATGGTCTTAGCTTTATTTCTGGCATAGCTGGGGCTAGTTTATTGTGTTCACCATCTAAAAAAAGCGAACTACTTGGTGAAATTATGGCAGAGTTATGCTATGCGAGGTTTCAGTCAGGCTACATGCAGGGCGGTGTATTTTAAGTGTTGCAGTTAGGCCTAACGCCTGGCATTAGAGCACTTATATTGTCCCCACGGGTAAACTTGAAATTGTTTTTGTACGGAAACGGAGCGAAAAAAAGATTACGCTCATATTCCTTCGACGTTTACTGCTGATAGCCAGGCCACTCACCCAATGCAGATCACGGCGGCATAAAGTTTCTAACAGAAACTGCGTGAGGATACAAATAGTCTGTATTTTTTAAATTACGATTTGTTTGAACTTTTGAAGACTTTTATCCACTGTATTGATGCAACTTTTTCATTGCCATGGTGTAGACTCAGCAGATCGTTAAAATCACGAAAGGGTGTCGCAACCTGGGGGAACATACGAGAATGGCGTTTACGACCCTCAACCGTTGTTGCTCGACTTTTGGGACTTTCCTGTGACCGGAATTTTTTTTTCGCACACAGTGACCAGCAGGGGAAAAAAAAAGAAAGACTTGCGTTTTTGCCACTCCAGCTGAGAGGCAGTGGTGTGTTCTTTTTTTACGGTGGCATTATCTGTTTTTGTTTGTTTGTTTGTTTATCCATTAACTCATCTCTTTCACGTTGCACGTCCCCATTGTGGGTTTGCATGCTTTTGTACAGGCATCGTGGCATTTAACAGTAGGGCACTCATTCAAAGTATATGTAGAGATGTATCTATTAAGTGCGTGTTAAGTAACGTGGCTTGCGGTAGGGGATGGTGTTCATTGTTAATGGACTCGGCTGTAACACCCCTTGTGTTTCCGTTTGCCGTTGTTGTGTTGTTTTATGTTCTCTTGCGACTACATCCGTAGGAGGCGACCGACGTACCTGAGAGCGTGGCATGCTCTTGCAAAGTTGTTTGGCTTGTGTTGGATTGATTTGGATTGCCGTGGGAATTGTTGCAGCTAGGCGGCAGGCTTTCTTTTTGTGTGCGTGAAGGTATTGAGCTTCTTGTGTAAACAGTTCCATTTGTTTCTTCGACTAAATTTGAGCGGGATTCGGGGGCGAGATGAATGGATTTTGAAAATGGAGTTCTGAATGTTTAATGCTTGTTTTTGTTTTTGTACTTTCCTATTGGGCTTGTTCCAGCCAAACTTAATCATATTGGTGAATGTAAGCTTAGTTTGAGTGTAAGAGGCAGACTCACTCTTTAATGTTTTTTTTTTACAGAAAATGTTCATTTTTTTGCAAGCATTACGATTGTGGCCTGTCTTCACTTGAAAAAAAAAATCAATTAAAAGCACAAAAAGAAAAGCCCTGTAGCCTAGTTGCATTACTGGAATGGTAAACCGACTGGAATGTTGTTTTTAAAAAAAAAACAAAGAACTGTTGACATTTTTCTAGGGCATTGTTTATCCCAGCAGTGGTCATGCAGAGTTTAGATAATTTAGACCCTGTTTAACACAAAACACAGGAATAAAAAGAAAGAAGGCACATTTTATGATATAGTCGTATTTTACTGTATTTCTAACAGTGCGGAAAAAAAAGTTGTTGCTACATTTGCAGTGCCCTGTGAAAGGGGATGGTTGCATTCAAGCATGTGCGCCGTAGTATACCATAGTCTATGACAATCGTCAGGTGTTAGTCACGGGTTCACGAGACTTCGAGATGATTATTGGTGATTTTTTTTGTTCTCGTTGTACGTTGTGTTGTGTTCAGGTTACACTCGTGCGTCACTAACCCACGCGCTTTTTGAAGAGCACCGTTTCAGAGCACCACAGTTTCGTTTTACAAAACGGCGTACCGCTTTCGCACAAGTTGTCTTGTCATGGTATAAATACATATATGTATAGTTTGTAGTGATTGTAGTCACATCACCGTGCCTCTGGTGGCACCTTAACACGTTTGTTTCACAATTTGCAAATCTACATAAATATATTTCGCACCATAGTCTTTTATCGTGCTCACTAATCCGTCGAGACGACATCAGCACACCGCCAAAGTTTGTTGACCTGCTTAGTGACCTGAAAAGCTGGCGTAGTTTTTTTTCTTTTTGCAAGTGGTTTTGTCTAGTTACACGAATCCACAAAAGTTCTGAATCTCTGGCTGAGCATTCAAGTAGAATTTTGTAAGAGGAGCTCCTTGAAGCTTCTTTTGTTCACACTTCCAGAGGGAAGGAAAAAAATTGGAGATAGCAACAGACTTTAAAAATTCCAGCTTGTCAAAAACTAGTCCTTGGTTTCAGCTTCATTGCTGAGGAGGCTTTCTGGGGGGAAAAAAAAAACTTGCTGAACAAAACTTTCTTTGACCAGTGTGCTGTTTGTTTGGATCATATGCTGCTTTAATGCTTCAAGGCTTTCCAATACTGACCTCTGTAGCTGACGAAAATGCGCTAAAAATTAACTGCTGTTGCGACAAGCGTGACGATATTGTCTGCAAGTGATGAAAAACGCAGATGAGAGTGTGTTCTATTGTTTCTCGGATGTTTATTAGCACAGTGGGAATGTGCGGTTGAGCGGCGCTTTAACACTGCCGATGGTTTCGTTGTGACATTGCATATGGTAGCAATTGTGAGAAAGGATTGCTCAGAGCATTGCTAGCCAATGCGACACACACTCCACGTTGTATTGTGATTGTTGCCGAAGTCGCTAAACGGAGCTTCAGGATAAGAAAGGCAAATTTCATTGTTTTGTCCGGCGGACACTATTGCAAGGGCCGAGTGCACAAAAGCAAGGCAACAGAAAAAAGACGGAATGAATTTGCGGTAGTGAACAAAATGCTCGACTCGAACATTGATCTGTTTGCGATGGCCACTTTGTTTCGAGCGTTTACATTCTGCTTCCAGGAGCAGCTATTCAAGCCGATATTGGCGACTTGCACCAACATTTCGCTGATTCACGTGAAACAGTGTAGGGCTTCCACGCATTCAATCACCGAAAATTTCATAAAGCGCACCATTTTCACATCTGCACCATCAGATCTTCAAGCATACATGTCGCTAAAAATGTGTGTCTGCGTTGTTTCCGAAACTCGTTTTGTGTCTTCATCTCGACCCTTTCAGTGTGCTCTGAGCTTTGGAGAGAGGCCCACTTGTACAGATTGTTATCCGTTTACGTTTAACGTCGGTGTTTGAGATACTTCATTGCTAACCGACGCATTCATCCATCGCTCAACGCTGTAACCTGAAATCGTATCGGCGCATGTCCGCCTAATGAGCGGTCTGCACAACTTTCCAATGCAAAGAGCAATGCGTTATCTCAACTGTTCATGACAAAGGCAGCAAACACAATCTTCTGTACTGCTCAGAGATAGTCGTTCATTGTGTACACTCTAAAACAAACCTGCACAAACACCTGCTGCTGATAAGTTGTCGGCAGACGCGCTAACACAGGAAGAATCTGACTGCTTTGAGGAAGCGATTTCTTTGCAAGATGCCAAATGTTCTGGTCGAGTACCTAAAGAAGCTGCTTTTGCGCACTTTTCGCATTCTGATACCTTTTCAATTCAGAGCTCCCTTTTCCTTTATTACCACACAAGCTTTTGAGCTGTGTAGGCACGACAAACCGGTGACATTGTTACATATATAGTCAATATTAATAGAGTGTTATTAGTTGCTTATTAATCCTACGAGAGTGGTTTTTGAAATGAAGAAGCTTTGGATTTTACTTATGCACAAAGCCATGCCTGCTACAAGTTGCCTTCACTGTCACAGCATTCCCATCGCCGCATAGTCACAAGGGTACAGAATAGAGGCGGGCATTATTATTACTCCTCCCTTGACTGCTGGCGTTCATGCCAGGAAAGAAAGGGGTGTTGCCAAAACAATGTTTCAATGGGCAGGGGCAAAGCTTTGACCTGTGTGGGCAGAGCTTTGACACTTGTAGGCGGAGCTTCACTTTTGGGGGCGGAGCTTTGACATTTGTAGGCGGAGCTTTGACATGTGGGGGTGGAGCTCCAGCTTTCACCATCAGAACACGACTAGAAAGTTGGCAATGTTATGCCATCATTGGTGTCACTGCAGGAGCGTAGGAATTGTACATTTTCTTGTGGTCAGAAAGGCTATTTGAAGTGATGACGCGCACTTTGTTGATAGAAGCTGCTGCCCTTGTCGCCATGGCTGGTGCGCTAAGTTTCATTCAAACTGTCGGCTGCCAGCTATTCTTCGTGCTCAAAGTGGTCGGAGTCGTTTTGACGGCTGTCCTAAATGAACAGCTGTGTCCTTTTGATGACCAAATGTTTTAATTCGTGGCAAAGGGCATCTAACAGTTGTGCTCTGTTGAACGTTTTCACACCATGTGACAGGCGGGCAGTTCAGAAGTGCGTTATAGCAGAACTCCTTGTTTAATGGCAGTGAACTAGTTGCAAAAAGCCATCGAGCTCCAAGTCGGAACTAAGCACTAGAAGATAATTATCGCCAAAAAGACCCCCAAGGGTTAATCAAGAAAGTCCCTCCTGGTTTGCGAGTACAACACAGCAGTTACTCAGTGACAGCAAGCCAAAAAGCGGAATTGGGTTTCTTTTAACTACACCTTTACTAAAACATGTCTTGCCAATGCTCATCTAGTACTGCGGTATCACAAGAAATGCCACTGGGTTTATGAGTGCATGATTGGAAGCACATCAGTGCGACTGGTCGTCGGATGGTGCTGCCAATATCAGAGCCTTGAGTCTGTGCGGTCTCGTCAATTTCAGATGCTCGTTGAAATGGTTACACCTTGCTCTGATAACTGTTGCAGAGCCGGGCAGTGGAAGAGTGCTGACATGTGCCATCATTCCATGCTAACACTTTCGTCACAGGTGTGGTTAAATGCCATTTTAGTCGAACTTATTTGCCCAAAACCCAATCTTCGATGACACTTGCTCTCGTCGTGTTGATTGAGCTATAAAAACTTGTCCTCGAAGTCCAGGGGATAATTTTTTGGCAGTTTAGGCTGCACAAACACTCCCTGAACTAAAATGGCATTTTGGCGTCACCGTTCAACAGTGGTAGTGAGATGTGTCAGTGGGAAGTGCTGAGTTTGATGTTGTGTAGGTCACCTCCGTGGTTGAGTGCTCCTGGCAGTGCCAGAAGTCGTGTTTAGCCTTTATGAAAGTTGGAGGCTGATGTGTGTCACGATGTAGTTCTCACTGGTTGGTTTGTGTGCGAGCGCAGCGTTCTTCGTTCGCGCGAGTGTGGTGTCCGCTTGCCAGTGTTTCATCTCGTTAGTCGTTCGGCTCGGATTGCCACGGTCATCGAAGCAGTGTCGGTATCCAACAAGAGCTTGTCGTTTGGTACGCCTTCCGTGGCGTACAGCACTGCCGGTAACATTAATCTGTTGGGTGTTGCGTGATTGTACACTGACGAGAGGTGACCGCTGTGACGATGCCCCACACCGTGCCCCACGCGGGAAAGGGCAACGCGGGGCGACGCTGTTGCGGAATGTGTTGTTGAAGTTTTGTGACGACTACTCTGTCTTGTTGCTGGTGTGGTGTGTCGGGGTTCCAAGGTTGTCAGAAATGTTGTGGTTTGAGAGATGACAAGTGTTTTTTGGAGTGGCGAGAGCTGTCGAGCGTTCTCTCAGTGTCCCGGTGCCTTGAGCACACTTTCTAGATGGCATTTAAGGCGGCATTTTTAAAATTTTTAACCCTAGTGCCGTAAGGATTTTAAAAAAAAAATGCTTGATTATGCTGCTGCAGTGCTTTAAAAAGAAAAACCAATTGAAGCTGCGTCACGCACTACGAAATGAACCAAATTGTGCGGAGTAGCTCATGTTGAAACGTTGATTGAGTACGATATACATTGTATTTGGCACACCTTCGGTGTGAAGTTTTTGCCGCAAAACGTGTCAAAGAGAGTAGAAAGGGATACATCAGCCAAACACATCTTGTTCCTGTATATAACCTCACCACCAATCACTCATTACAGTGACAGCAGTAATTGTGACTCAATCTCGATTCATTGTTTTTCGGATTCCTTTTCCTTCGCTGGGATGCGTTAAAACGTTGGTACCAGTGTGTTGGTGGAGATGGACTGCTCTTAGTGAAGTCTGCGAGTTTTAACTTTGATTATATCTGGCAACAAATGCGCTTACGGACAAAAAGTATTTGTGAGTACGCTGGCTTGGTGACCTGGGTGAAAACGGCAACGGAGAAAAAAAAAAAAAAAACACAGTTGCCATCATTTCTGCTTGCATTTGGGAGTAGAAAAAAATTGTTTCCCTAAATTTACATTATGTTCTGCATTCGCTGAAATGTGAGCCTGCATACACCTACATCTATTGGCCCTAGTTTTCCTGAACTGTAATGCAGACTTGTTTATTAACACACTGGACACAACGGTCTGAAATGTCCAAGCGATGCCAATTTTGTTCCAGCTGAAATTGTTTGCGCCATGCTTTTCTTCTGTTTCTTTCTTCTTCAATGTCAAATACTCATTGGCGACTGAACACCTGTATGCTTATCATTGACCTCTGCATGGTACTCCGAGCAGGCGGAAGGAGCAAGTGTGTTTTAACCCACTGACAGGGGGAGTTTTTTGAAAGTGTACTACCATCATCCGTTTTTCTGCTGTCGCCAAAAAAAGCACATGCATCGCTGCGAAATGCAATAAAAGAAAAAAATGGAATCTCAAGTCTTGAAGCAGTGTGGCTGTTGTTGTTCTGAGGTGTAAAGAAAAAAAAAATGTCGGCACCTTTTGCTGCAAGATCACCAAACAAGCTTCACCGCACACCAAAGAGTTTCGTGTTGCAGAAAGTCTGTTTCAAAGTTTACGAGAAATTTTCAGGCTTGTTTTTTTTAAATGAGAAGGATAACCTGAAACATTTATTAGTGCCTACACAGCATAGTTTAGTAATCTCCCCTGACAAGAATTTTGAAAGCGATTGGAATACCTTAACACTATAGTAATGCGCAGGCGAGTTTAGTGATGAAAATTCGGAAAAATAATTTGACGCAGATTATACCATGCACATCTAAAAGACATCATATCACATACCTGGCAGAAGACTTTTTATTTGACGCATGCAAGTGTGGCAGCAAAAATTCCTTGTGCTTGATAAACTTCATTACCAGCTCCTGCTTGCATTAAAGCCAAAGTGGTGGGGAACACTGAAAGCCGATTTCGTTTTTGAGCCCGATTGTAATGCGCACGCAAGTGTTAAGGCTACTGTTTAGAGAACAAAAAGTGTGCGTTAGAATCGTGAAAATACAGTGAGGCATTACAGAGTAATCCAAAAAAGCACTTATTTCTTCTGCTGTAGTGCTAGCTTCCAAAGACAACATTGCTTCTTGCAAATTATCTCGGTTTGCAGTTCTGTTGCACGCCCCTTTGTATGTTGAGTTACTTCAGCGCATCTTTATAAAGTGGTGTATGTTGTACAAGCACTGTAACACAGTAAAACCTCATTACAAGCGACACTTGAAAATGGTTTGGGTTTGGCTCGCTTTCCAATTCTCGCAATGTTAGCAACATTGCATACAAGAGACACTCTGTGACTAGGGGCAACCTTTTTAGCTCCCTAGAGTAAATTCTTCACTATTTAGAAGAGACACGATGAAAGGGGGACCTTATATGAATGACCTTGTGGAAAACCGCCCTGAAGATGAAGCTTGGACCTGCATCCGAGAGATTGCAGAGGTTCTCGAAACCTTTGAGGAGTTGGTTCCTGCAGATGTAGACCTTGTGTACTCCGAGGAGCTCGCAGATCATGTAATCCTCGCACCAGTAAATGGTGCCATAAAGGTTGAACCATGCGAGGAGGATGACTAGGTGTTGCAGGGCTGAAAGTGTCGGCAGCTGAAGCTGACGAACATGCATGAGCGCTTTAATGGTATTGTGAGCGACAGGCAGGCTTTCAAAGTGAAGCGCTCGACCCACAAAAGTTGGGAAGGAAGTTAATACAATCTGCAGTCCCTAAAGATACTACTATGAATTACTTCTTGAAGCCCTAATGAGAATTTTCTTGCTGTCATGGTATCGTGAGCGACAGGCAGGCTTTCGAAGTGAAGCGCTTGACCTACAAAAATTGGGAAGGAAGCTGATACAACCTGCAGTCCCTAAAGATACTATGAATGACTTCTTGAAGCCCTAGTGAGAATTTTCTTGCTGGCCTTTCTCGGTGTGCTTTGATGCTGATGTGTAATAACCTGGTATAGTCCAACTAACTGTGTTTTTAGAATTTTCGGCTACGAGAGGCCTTGGTCACAAAAGACGTATTTCCTGGGTCCCTCCAGTGTCTCTTGTAACAAGGCTTCACCGTAGATGGTCAGAAATCGTGCTACTCTATAGTGCGGTCTGATATGCAACTTTTAATTGGTGCGTCCAGCAACTGACCAAACAATATAGACTTGTAAAAGGTGTCAGTGGAGTGCCCGCGCTTGTTGCGTACGAGCACCAGGCTACAAATGCCTGCAATAAGTGTTTGAGAGGTTACCTTCAGCTTATACTAATACTGCTGGCTGCAGGCTAGTGATAATTTTATTATTCTGGGGCATGGTTGGCAAGTGATTGCACTTTAATCAGCAAAGTTGCGCGATTGCAAGTTGGCCAATTTGGGTAGCTTGAAAAAGGCGTTATTTTGAACTGGAAAACTTGCAACCAAATCTAAACGGCAATTAAATTGGCCTATCTGTTGTGAATACTGTCAGGGCTAGCGATTTCGTCACAGCATGCAAGTGGAGATCATCATTCGTGAGTGCAGATAACTTTGTGCTCCACCAACCAGCCCTCATCACGGCGCTTGTGTCGAAACATTGTGGGACACATCGCAAAGCCCACAACTGTCAAAGGAGTGAGATGTACTGTGAAATTTGATATGGAGTGTTCCCATTCATTTCTACAAGACCTCTTACCCATCTTCAGTCTACCCTCGCACAGGACTCTCAAATCAGGAAGCCCAACAACTGGTGAACAGATAAGATACTGTGTCCTTTAAAGTGCAGTAGCATTTGCGCATACTGGCTTCGACTGTGTTCAGCATCGTCTGTCCACGAAACACTCTTTAAACCTGATTCCCCCTCACGGTGTATACAACGGCAACGTGACATAAGCCCACGGCATTGGCCAATATAAAGTATATCGTATTTTCAAAAAAACTTGCACAACTGCTGAGGTGTCGCACGACAGTTTTATTAGTCCCTCTTCGGCAGAGCAAGTTCTTTTTCAGTACACGGCAACTGTCACTTGCGGGTCGTTTAAGTTAACACTGCGATGGAGTCGGTCACCACTGACGTTCGTCGGCTGGAATTTGCGTCATTTCCGGGGTGGGGGCCAGTCGAGGCTGATTTCCTGCGGTGAAGCAACAAATTTGGCACATTCAAGGACATGCAGGATTCATGAACTATGCGCTCTACAGTAAATATATGCACTATTTGACGTTTTTAACACTTTGTCACTACTAGAGAACAGACTACATAAGCACTCCCAACTTGCAGCAAAGCACCTAACGTGTCCATGCATGTTTCTTTAGTAATCATCATCAACATCAGCCTATCTACTCCACTGGAGGGCAAAGGCCTCTCCCATAGATCTCCAATTATCCTGGTCCTGTGCTAACTGCGACCAATTTATCCCCGCAAACTTCTTGATCTCATCTGCCCATCTAACTTTCTGCCGCCCCTGCCACGCTTGCCTTCTCTAAGGATCCACTCTGTTACCCTAAATGACCAACGGTTATCTTGCCTTCGCATTATATGCCCTGCCCACGTCCATTTCTTCCTCTTAATTTCTACTAATATGTCCTTAACACGCGTTTGTTCCCTGACCTACTCCACTCTCTTCTTGTCCCTTAATGTTACACCTATCGTCTTCCGTTCCATTGCTTGCTGAGTCGTCCTCAATTTGAGTTGAACCCTCTTATTAAACCTCCAAGTTTCTGCCCCGTCAATGAGTACCGGTAAGATGCAGTTCTCATACACTTTCCTCTTCAGGGACAATGGTAGGCTGCCATTCATTATCTGAGAATGCCTGACGAATGCACTTCACCCCATTCTTATCCTTCAAATTATCTGCCTCATGGTTGGGATCCGGAGTCACAACTTGGCCTAAACAGATAAATTCGCTTACCACTTCCACTGCCTCGCCACCTACCTCGAACCGCTGGGCTCTCCCGAGGTTCTTGTCAAAATAAGCTCTCTAACAAGGCCATCTAGTAACCTTCATAGGAAGCTTGCAAACAAACATAATTCTGAATAATTAACAGCAAAGGCTGGGCTTTACACCAGCACACATTCCGATAGTTTATTGCTAGTGACTGGCGATGCAACCTTTAAATCTCAAATATTATTCCCAGACCACACAATCTCGAACCAGCTAAGTCACTGCACCAGAAAATCTTTACATAAAAGTAAATGAACAAGCAGCCGTACGTCAAGCTGAAGACTTTGACTCCCAGTAGCAGTTAAAAACGGTGTGAACCTTACAACCATCGTCTGCTGAGTGCCCATTCTTGATTGTTCAGGTGCCTCTAAGAAACTACTTGGCTACTGAGCAAAGAATTTCCAGTCTAAAGCCCTGCTCATTTCCTCACTAGACTGCTTTAATGTTTGAATAGTATAAATAATGATACACATTATACTAATGTTACCAGCGCGTGCTGTACTAGAAACAATGATATTTACAGGGTATAAAGTGCTGTGTGTAATCGAAAGCGATCTTTTTATGGTTGCCATTTCAGACTAAATTCACCGTGAAAAAAGCTGTGAAAGTCCTAAGCTTTCTCTAATAATAAGGGAATATGTTATCACCACTTTTCACCGAGTCGTGCCGCCGAGTTAGGTAGCAGAGTGTGATGTCGCGAAACATGCAAGAACTCGATATTTCCTCTTTTTTTACAATTAGGCAACACAGTGTGGGCAGGCCAGCCTTACAGAGCTCAAGCTCGACGATGAGCCCTTAAAGTCGGCTTCACTACCTTACACAGTTGCATTGCTAGGAGGACATATCTCCAGGGGCAATATAAGGAACATAATACAGGGTGTCTCACCTAAGTTTAGGCAGAGTTCAAAAATATTTCCATGCACTTTAAGACGACGTAACCAAATGCACGTTACTAACTTTTCTATGTGCATTCTCACGCTATCTTTTGGTATGTTGCTTAATTAGATAGTTAGTCAATTTTAATTAGCCAACTTTCGAACCACCAAAGCCAGGCAAGAAATCCCAATTAGAAAGTTGCAGAGGGGTATTTAAAACGTCAGAATAAACACTTTCTGTCTTTCTATCCATTAGGTGTTAGTGTTTTTTCAGCATATTGAAGATGCCCGCGAAATAAAAAAAAAACACCATGTGACGTGCCGTCTTGCGCGTCTTGATTTCAGTGCTTCCAAACGTTCCACTCACTAACTGCCATAGGTGCGCTGCCGCTTAAAAAGGGACAGGGCAGATGATGAACCTGTTGATTCCGGCAGCACAAGTGATTACCGCTGCGTCTGCTTATCGCTATTGACGATCTGTCGTGAGAGAAGCACATCGCTGGCGTAAATGGAACAGCCAACCCCTATGTTGCTGCCCTTTAAACCTTTAAGCGGCAGCGCGCCTATGGCAGTTTGTGCGCGGAACGTTTGGGAGCACTGCAATCAAGACGTGCAGACGGCACGTCACAGGGTGTTTTTTTTTTTTGTATTTCGCGGGCATTTTCAATAAGCTGAAAAACACTAATACCTAAGGCATGGTTTCTCAAAGTGGGTTCCGCGGAACCTTGGGGTTCCGCAGGCCCCTCCTCAGGGTTCCGCGAGCCACTGATAAATTTTCCCTGCTTCCGCAGTCGCAAAGTCTTATATGGTGAACTTGAGGTGCGATCGATCTAAGGAACGTCCATTACTCACGCCCGAGTGTCAGTAAGCACATCTCGGCGCATACAAGAAACGCGCGAGCTGCGCAATAAATCTCGCCAGCAGCTTGTAGCCAGCCAGACTCCGAAAACGGGCCACGTGGTTAAACTATTGCACTTGAATCTCGGTCTTATGTCACCCCCATGCGCATTTCTCCTGTTTGGAACTAGGTGCCGCTAGCGTACGCATTCGCATAAAGTCAACGGGGGAAAAAACGATACCCTTGCTTGCTTTTGAATTTATTGCACGTTAATGTAGCATGAACGAAATGAAAAATGGCGGGAGGGGGGGGGGGGGGGGGGGGGGTTCCTTGGCACTTAACGGAACTTAGCAGGGTTCCCTGGGACCAACATGCTTGAGAACCCCTGACCTAAGGGATAGAAAGGCAGAAACTGTTTATTCGGACGTTTTAAAAACTGCTCAGCAACTTTCTAATTGGGATTTTTTGCCTAGCTTTGTTGGTTTGAAAGTTGGCTAATTAAAATTGATTAATTTTCTGACAAAGCAAAACACAAAAAATAGCTTGAGAATATACATTCAAAAGTCAGCAACATGCATTTGGTTGCATCGTTTTAGAGTGCATCGACATATTTTTAAACTCTGGCTGAAGTTAGGTGAAACAACCTGGATATAAGCAATAGACTCTATATATAAGCAATATATATACCAGGGGCAATATATATATATATATATATACATATATATATATATATATATATATATATACATTGTGAATGTGCAGATCTGGGGATGGCACATTTTTCCCCAATAGAGCCAAGTGACGCATAAAATAGAACTGGTAATGAGGGGGGGGGGGGGGGGGGCTTCAGGCACGAGAGATTCTTAGTAGCAAAGCCGACACTGGTTAGCAAGATACACACGCGAGAACTCAAACACCCTTCCTGTGTAACGACAACAATGGTTGAAACACTCGGCTTTCCCGCGAAAGATTCGTTTGCTGCCGTTGGGGTTGTAGGGGTTCACGATTTGGGTGACGCCGGACAGTCGCCATCAGTGAAACCAAGAAAGTTTCACTTTAAATCCAAACTGCTTCGCCCGTGTCGGAAAGGCGCAATCGGATAAACGTCGGCCTTATTATGCGAGGGGCCCAGTTTTAATTCCGACCACGGGAAGCGTTTTTTCCTTCTTGGGGCACTTGATGTTCCTTCGCTTATCATCATTATCATTTCGTAAAACCCATTGTGTAAAGTTGGCTTTCCTGCAGTGCGTTTAGGTGACGGTACGGTCGCCACCGGTGAGGAATAGAAGACTTCGCTTTAAAACCAACCTCCACGTCCAACTCCAGGATGTCCACGTCGGTCTTCAGGTAGGTTCCAAGCGAAGGCACCGTCCTGCCAAAGTCCCCGTGCACAAACTCCTTCACGTATCTGGTGTACACAACGTTGGTCAAGGGAACATTTGACGCAGCTGATGCTAGAAAAGGAACGCATTTGTGGCGGAACCGCCTGGAACAGGCTGGAACACAAAATGGAAGACTGCGGTGCTCTAAAGCTGTAAGCATTATGAGGTCACCTGCAAGAGGAAGTGTGGAACTCGAAACTACTTCCAGAGATAAACATATCTGAAGGAGAAGCTGCTTACTGTTAGATCATGAAACCCCTGCACAAATGCATATCTAAATAGATATGCATTTGTGCTCGTTTTTTCGGGCTCATACACACGATGTTATAATAAGCAGCTTTTTGGATTCCCACCTCGCCAACACTGACTCCACAAGGTTCGCACAAAGTCATAATTTATTGCTACCTAAGGTATACACTAATTGCAGCAAACAAACAGCCATTTTTGCAGGCATACAACTATGGAATACTGTACTAATGAACATAAAAATGTCTCATCTCAGCTTTCATTTTACCGAAGTTCAAGATCATTCTTGGTTAATTTTTTGGACTAAGAAATTTTCTTCTTCCCCTGTTTATAGTACTTGAACCTGTTTATCTAGAGCTAATATTGTATAATGTCTTACTCCTGTGCTTACATATTATATTGGTTCTGTTAGACTGACCCACACCTTGACTGCCTAAATTGTTTTCTATTACATTTCACACTTGTTAACAGGAGGTCACCTCGACAGCTTTACTTTGGGACCTCCTTCTGTACTAATAACTACGTGAAATATGTATCTATGAAAACATATAATAAACTCCTAAGATCCTAAAATCCTGGATATAGGAGGTTCCATAGGAGGGAAAAGGATACGTTCCAGCCTGTGTCGTCGTGGTGAGCTTGAACCTGTGTCCACCGTCCTCTCCATCTTCTAGCGGCTCTATCGACATCTCGTGGATGGTCCGTTCGCGTTCGGCCAGGTTCCGCCTGCATTTCGGGCACGTAAAGATGATCATGACGATGATGACTGGGTTGGCCGGCCACTGATTTGCACTCCGAGTGTGCTTATTAAAGTGCGATCGGCATCTAAGCCACGCCGCAACGATTTGACAATTATGACAAATGGTGGGCTCTTAATGATGATGATGACTGTGCAAGGAGTTTGGGCTGGCCACCAATTTGCACTCTGAGTGCGGTTGAAGTGTAACCGGCATCTAAGGCCCGTCGTGACAACATGATGATTATGGCAACTGGTGGGGAGTGAGCTTGGTGGCCAACCCCACACTTGCGCACACCACTTCAACAAGTTGTGCTTCGAGTAGGGTCGCAGCTCTGCCAAGTTAAGTACAATAAGTACAACTGCGCTGGGCGGCTTCATTTGCGGAGCACACCAACTGATTACTCGAAATACAGTCAAACCCACTTATAACAATACCGGTTATAACAATACATTGGAAATAACAATGAACAGTTGTAGCATCACCAACTTTGCTATATTTTATATGGTAAAATGAACTGCTTATAACAATGGTCAGTTTCCTTATTATCGGTTATAACGATTGAGCCTGACAGTATTATAGAATTATATAGTCAAATTATAGTATTATATAGTAAATAAATTATAGTATTTGGAGATCTGTGAGAGATAATGGGTGCACTGTGTGTAACAAAGCATGAATTTTTAGGCATGAAATAAGTTGCAGCATCTTCTATCTTTCTAACACTCAGAAAAAGTTGGTGCCTTTATGTTGCCACGCTATCCTTGAAGGAACAGACCTCATGACTGCCCCTCTTATCTCCTGCTGTCAGCTGGCCCAGGCAATAAGAGAGGCAGGGGGCAGCTCTTGAACATTGTCCAGGTTAAAACAAAGATACAGTGTGGTAAAGGCTACTTTTGATTATGAATGTTAAAGAAGGCACAAAACAATGCCACTTGAGTAACATGCAATCTTCCAATCGTTAAAAAAGAAAGAAACGGTCAGATTTCATGTGGAGACTTCCTCCTATGTGAAAGACTGTGGTCTTTCCTAGGAGCCCTGTGGAGTCAGTTGGCACAGGCATGGCTAAGTCTGGGTGGTCAGCCGCGCAGTTACATTTCCGTTAAATACTCGTTGAAAACCCCTAAATGCTTAAGTAACTTTTAAGTAAATGCTTAAGTAAATGCTTAAGTAACAACCCTGTAATAACAATTACTGGTTATAACAATGGCTTTTTTGTGGCACTTCAATATTGTTTTAAGTGGGTTAGACTGTAAGGTCCTTTATGAAATCTCCCCAACAGCTTATCTACAATGCTGCGTATGCTACCTGTGAAGCACCCGAATGGGCGTCTTCTGCTTGAGCACGATATCCTTGAGGCCAGACACCAGGGCAACATCATCCGCTGTTATGGGTCTGCTGGAGCAGCACAGCGCTGTGTACTTTTTCCGCTTCGATTCTTCGCCGTCTTTCAGCACTTGTGTCTTGCTCCTGGAATAACAAGCACGTTGTCATCGCCGTCATCGTCGGCCTGTCCACGTCGCCAATTGCGCAAATTTCCTGCAGTGTTCACACAGGCTTTTAATGCAAAAACATTCAATTGCATGAATTTCCTGCAGTGTTCGCACAGTCACTTCATGCAAAAGCACTCAATTGCACAAATTTCCTGCAGTGCTCACGAAGGCTTTAAAAGCAGAAGTACTCAATTGCACAAATTTCCTAAAGTGTTCACACAGACTTTTAATGCAAAACACTCTAACGCACAAATTTCCTGTAGTGTTCATACAGGCTTTTAATGCAAAAGCACTTAATTGCACAAATTTCCTGCAGTGTTCACGAAGGCTCTAAAAGCAAAAGCACTCAATTGCGCAAATTTCCTGCAGTGTTCACACAGGCTTTTAATGCAAAAACATTCAATTGCACGAATTTCCTGCAGTGTTCGCACAGTCACTTCATGCAAAAGCACTCAATTGCACAAATTTTCTGCAGTGCTCACGAAGGCTTTAAAAGCAGTACTCAATTGCACAAATTTCCTAAAGTGTTCACACAGACTTTTAATGCAAAGACACTCTAAGGCACAAATTTCCTGCACAAATTTCCTGTAGTGTTCATACAGGCTTTTAATGCAAAAGCACTTAATTGCACAAATTTCCTGCAGTGTTCACGAAGGCTCTAAACGCAGAAGCCCTCAATTGCGCAAATTTCCGGCAGTGTTCGCACAGGCTCATAATGTAAAAGAACTCAAGTTTAACGTGTTCGAGATGTTTAGGTTTACTGAAACGTGGCTGTCGGGCTTCTCGGCTTCAAGCCAACCCATTCGTTTATTCCGTACTGACATTTATGAATAATCTCTTCAAACAAAATGGGTCATCCAGGTAGGAAGTAAAGGCACACTGATATGTAGGCAGCGCGCAAGTAAACAAGTGCGAAAAAAATGCAAGCTGAAACAATAGGCAGATGCTTACTTCGGAACCACTTGCAAATCGCTCACGCTGATGTCCTTCGTGTTGGCATTTATTTCCTGAAATCCAGAACAGGGCAACATGTAAGCGACTTATGGTGCTGGGAGCTAGACAATAGCAGAAAAAAATCCCTAAATCTTATCCATATGTCCACTTTGATCCTTTGGCATCTGCTAATTGCTAGGTCTGCACAACGGATTAAAGGAACAGGCATTCTAAGCTTCTCTTACTGCTGTGGAACCTCCACCACTGCTTTATTTAAAAAAAAAGAAAAGAAAACTTAAAAATGTGGGGACTCTCCATACACCCCGCACTCTTGTCTGTACCGCAGAGAAGAAATAACGATTATTTTACACTACTTGGGAGATTGATAAGTGCCCTTTAGAATATTGTACACGCATATGTTTTCACAGCAGTGGATTGCCTTAGATGCTGTTGCACCATGGCAGAATGATCAATAAATGAATGAATGAATGAATCAATGAATCAATTTTATTTTATTTCTCCCATATCCATGTTCTAAATGCTTTAAAAAACAAGTCATCCATACAATATGAACTTGTTGAGAGGGCACTTGGCCAGAGCACCTTTTCCCCCTTTTAAACCACACTTGCTGTCTTTGACGGCTGTCTTAGAAAACTGAAAGATAACAAAGGAGAGGAAGAAAAGACCTTGACTTAAAAGTAAGGATATCAGGTCAAATGAAGACAGGTCGAATCTCAGCCCGCCAATCATCTGTATTAGACGATGCCTCTCCACGCCCATAAATTGCCCCCTTTTAGTCGGATGCCATTCTGCTTCGGCTAATTGATTAATTAAAACCAACCCGTTCTATGGCCTCCAGTTCGGATGAGGTGAAGTCTGGTTTCTTGGTCTTGAATACCTCCAGAATGAAGGGCCGTCCTGAAGCAAGTTAAAAAAAAAGAAAGAAAAGAAAAAAAGAAAGCGTTTACTTCTTTGCATTCCTACCCTCCTTTGCTAAAAAAAAAAATTACAATTTGTGACTCAAAAGAACTTGCGTGCATTTACTTTTTCACAGTCCATGCACTAATAAAAACAGCTTGTTTTCCAAACTTTAGCAGCAGGCACACGTTGTTTTCACTGGGATTACCCTGAAAACATTTTTTTCACAAGGTTCAAGCAGTGAAGACCTTTTTCAAAGTTGGAAAAAGAGCTCTTACAAACGAGGTTTGGAGTACTCAGATGTAAGCCGTCGAAAAAGGGTAGGTATACGAAACTTGCCATAATATAAGAAACGCAGGGAGGCGTTTTTTTTTTTTTTTTTTGAAGAATCAGAGAACATAATCTTAAAACTCAACACTCACTTAACACTCAACTTAACACTCAAGTAAAAAATGTTATCGCATCATTGTGATGACAACTCTAATTCCCACATCTACTTTTCATTATAGCATTTTTATGACACCATTATTGCACCTGGAAAATGGAAAAAAGAAATAGGAGACCACCTCACCTCTTCCCAGCATCCTTACGTCAACATCCTCACGCCCCGATGAGGAAAACACCATTCCTGGAAAAAAAAAAAAAAAAAAACGAGAGTGCGGGATTATAGAGAAAGTTCTTGCACCGAACTGCCACTCAGTCTAACCCTAGGCTGACTTTCCACACTGAATGGTGAGATGTGACGGTTGCAAAAAGTTCACATAGGAGAGGTTCCCCCCTTTAGGTTCCCCCTTTAAGCCATTTTTGACAACTGAGACGATTTTTGGTTTGTTAGTTGACCTTGGACACATAAATCACACTTATGTCACAAAGTCCTCAGACTAGCATCACAATAAACAACAACAAAAAAATCTCAGCAAAGATAGCTGCTTAAAATCACCTCTCACAGCTCAGATCGTCAAGAACGTAACACTTGGCAATCAACTCTCACAGTATCCATGCCTTTCTTTTTAAATGTAACCTCATGAGCAAAAAAAAAAAAAAATCCACCCAGGAAGAAATTATGAACACACAAGCAACAGACAAGCCCACTGCCATAGCTTGTTCTATTTTCTTGTTAACTTTCTGCGCATCTTAAACTGAAACAAGCTTGCGCAAGCCTCACCACCAACAAGCTTTTCTATTCACTCTTTCAGCTTGTTTACCTTTGATTCATCTAAATTTTTAAGAGTGAAGCTGTTTAAGAAATCGCTATTTTTCGTGTCCGCAGTTAAAAATACCGAGAAAATTCTGAGCACACCTACTTGGCGAGATTGGCCAAAAAACAAATCCAGCGTTTGCCGTAATCGTGGCAACACTTGCACGGAATGAGAAAGACACGTAAACGCGTACGCCCCTCCAAGGTGATGTCCAATGATTATCACTTCCAAAAAATATGAAGGAAGCTCACACTCATAGCCACAATGTTGGAGTAGGTTGTTGCGGCAGCGAAGAAGAAGCAAATTGGCTGCAATCATGGACTTAAACCGCCATGATAGTCGTAAAGGCTGCGTACAGCTTTGCTACCTCCAAGTCTTACGTGTTTCTGTGAGCTTCCTTCATTTTTTTACGTATTCAGTAGCCAGATACAAAAAATAAAAAAATTAAAACAAACCCATTGCACTCAAGGTGAAAGCTGTTGAAAGTGCAGAGGAAGCGATTCGCCATAACGGGCTGTAGCACCATTATCCGCTCACTGCTACCACCCAGTACGATTCAAGTTTCCCGCCTTCGCAGTGCTCGCACGCCTCCTGCCTGAAACTGCGCAAGCAGGAGCTTTGTTCTTTTTGTACTTGCTTTTCCTTTGTTTTCACTTACTATCGTAAAAACCAACCCAATGAGCGTTCCTAACTAAATGAACACGGGCGCTACTAATTAATTAGGTATATTTTGCCTCAAATGTGCCTCCAGTTTTCTTTGCGCTAAACAACGGCGAGATGTATGACAAGTGCCAGTGGTTCACAAGTTTCGAACGCTTATGACTATATAAACCACTTGGCTTTTGAAACCTCTGGGTTACGCCACGACGACAGCCGCTACGACGGAACGCAGTGTGGCTCTCCTTCGGTCCAGCGAGCGAGCTACGACGATAAGGCGTGGCCCTGAAGTGCTCTGCACTTAAAATTTCCTAGCCCCTCATGTGGATCAGCACAACTTCTGCCTTTCCTCACACTCAACAGACAGTGCCATCATTTACATGACGCCTGACGCACTCACTCTCGCACGGGATGTGCTTGCTGATGACGTCGGTGATCAGCTCCTGAACCGACGACTCCATGATCCTCTTGTCGTTCAGGATCCACGGCGTCTGGCTCAGGAGCCTCGAGTACTTGCAATAGCGACCTGGAAATCATTGCGCCAGGCTCATCACAGTGAATCCGCATGCCAAGCTATCGTTTGAATGCCTCACGCGTTTATTTTTTTTAAGCAAAAGTTTTCTTAGTGGTACCAATGGCGTCCTGTAAGAAAACTACCGTATTTATTCGAATATAAGGCGAGGTTTTTTCCGAAATTTATAGTCTCAATGTCATACCCCGCCGTATATTCGAAGATCAGTATGTGTGTGTGTGCGTGTGTGTGTGTGTGTGTGTGTGTGTGTGTGTGTGTGTGTGTGTGTGTGTGTGTGTGTGTGTGTGTGTGTGTGTGTGTATATATATATATATATATATATATATATATATATATATATATATATATATATATATATATATATATATATATATATACTCTGCGCTTGAACTTCCGTGTTCATCAGTTGCTTCAATCAGTCAAGTGACATGGCCAATGCGTCCACGGGTGCCAACCCGATATAGAAGTTTTTTATGGAAGTCCCTACATGCCCGGAAGCTCAGTGCCTCAGTGTCAGGAAGCTCAGTGACACCTGACGACTATTCGAATTCGCTTCGGAAGTATTCGACCCCAAGGACTATTCGCTTCGAACTAAAATACTATTACTATTCGCACAAGCCTAGTCAACAAGCAATCCACTTGGGTTCCTATGAGAATTGAACTGAACCCAGGTCTCTGGTGTACCTCAGCACATTGTAGAACAAGTGCACACCAGCCACAAAAGATGCAAACACGATTCACTAGTAAAGAAGTCCCTGACCAGTATTGCTAAGGGAAGCCATAATGATTTCACCTGTTCAAAGCACAAAAGCAGACCCAAGTGCCCCGAGAAATTTCTTTTTTTGTTCGAGCTACATTTCCTGGCAGACAAGCAGGCAGAAGCCCAGCTCACCAGCGAGGTAGATTGGCGCGTGAATGCACGAAACTTCCGTCTTGGATGCAAGCCTTGCGGGCCTGTTTGGCGGGCACTTGTACAACCTGTAGAGACAAATCGTGATCACGGAGAAAGACTTACTCGGCACAAAAATTTCAATCTGTACAGTGGGAGATGTTTAAGCAGCTTTTGCGCAGACTTAATGAAAAAGTGGAAGCACAAAAAACATGAAAGGACAAGGCCCTCATGCACCTAAGGTCGTTCCAAATGCCCTCGGTGGGTAAACTTTGCCACACGAGATCATCTACAATAACAGGGGTGAGACAGCTGAATCAGAGTTCTGAGCAGTTTTTGGAGCAGCAAAATCTCGATTTTGGAGCAGAAGAATTTTGAATTGGAGCAGAAGAACGGCATTTATTATGTCATCCTAGAAGCCTAAAAAGTCAAATTTTTGGCAACTCACGAGGAAAAGTGCACTTTTTAATCGGCTTTGAATGTACATAACACCGAACCAACCTTTCAATAAATTTTTCTCTACCAGACTATAACAAGGTACGAAAACTGCGCTGCCTTTTTGCAAATCATTTTTAAATTCTTAGGCTCTATGCATAGAGAGGAGCTTCGCTGATGATATTGAATTGAAAAAGTAAGCAATTGAAAGGCATTTTTATTATAATATGAATACTGAAATTATCATTTTTGTTATCCCCGACTGGGCTTTACGCACTTTTTAGTACGTTCTCGTCTTTTTCTCTTTAATGACATATAACGTGTTATTTGTTCCGCTTTTTGCTGATTCGAAGTTTGATGTTACCTTACAATTCTGTCGCAACACACACCCTTTGTTACCCCCCTTACACAATGCCCTGCAATGAGGGCCTGTAAGGTATTTTTAAATAAATAAATAAACAAGTGTAGAGCCACGGAAAAAGTTGTGCAAAACGATGTGACAGTCGTCGCACCCCACCAGCCCTCCCATTTTAATCCCCAAGGTGCGCGCTCACTATGATCGTAATCTGAATAACGTTTGTATGTTTAGCCTCTTCCCCCTTGGCATTAAATTTCACTTCATATAGTTGAACCCTTATTACTAGCGTGCAATATTAGCCCGTACCGCTATTGGACACTGCTTGAATATTTTGCGGCGATGTAGCCTGCGCCACAAATTCATGCAGTGTCGATCATCCCATTCCCGCGTCTCGCAAGCTCGCTGTCAAAGGCAGCAATAACTCAGCGTTTTATAACACCACAATGAGTCCGAAATTTCACTTCAAGCACGCACCGTGCCTGACTCTCAAGGCCAAAACCTGGCGAATCCTCGGGCACCACGTTGTTTTTGATGAACTCCCATCTTTCGAGTCGCGCAACTTCCCGCAACAGATCAAACAACTAAATGTAAACCCAGCCGTCCCTATAACCAAACCCACGGTAAAAATTGGCGAAGAGCACTCAGCCTGAACCACAAGCAACTGCTTCGCCCGGCGGCCATGTTTTGATTTTCCAATCTACATCACCCCAAGATGGCAGCGCCCAGTGATGTTGTTCCGGACATACGGCACTTGGAAAATTGCCGTTTTTTCATCAACTTAATTGCACAAGTTGTTTGTCACTTCAGTACGCATACGTATTTTTTCCACGGGACTTTGCAATGGTTTTCGGTGGGAAAACTTTAAAAACTCACAGAGTATAACTTCTGCAACCTCACATTGTGACTTTCGAAAAAACTATCTCAGGGACAATTTTATACGGGTTTTTTATTGAATGATCATTAAATTGAACTTTTTCAAAGAGCACCACCTTGGGGGTGCTGGAAAATTATGCCGTTAGTAGGCATTTTTCCCCACTGAAACTGACGGGAGCGTTAAAATCCTTGGCTCTCACACTGTTTGGAGCCGTCTGGCGCAATTTTTGCAATTTTCAAGCTTTTGGAGCAGTCTGGCGCAAGAAAACAAATTTGTATCAAAACTGCGCTATATGCACAGCTGTCTCACCCCTGACAATAACCAAACTGGTCATTGAACCTTGGCATACAGCAATTCGAAGCATCAATGACTGGCTCAACAGTTGCTGAATCGCCCATAGAGCAAGGGGACTTCCTTTGCGGGTGAAAAATAGTGCTGGTACATTTTCTCGCATCAGCATCCTATTTTTCTGGGCACTTTACGAGTAACATCTAGCAGTAGTCATCAAGGGTTCAAGGGGGGTGTCCCCTGAAGGCATTGCTACGGTCTGTGAAGTTGCGATTCACAAGTGAAGGCTGCCTCTTCAATTTTCATCAATTTTCTAAAAACAAGACACCAATACAGGCCGTTGGCTCTACGTCAACACAGCTTTGGTCAGCACCAAATTAAATGTGAACAAGAAAAATATGGACTAGAGTGCACAAACCTCGTGATTTTTTCTCAAAAAACCATTCGAAATAACTTAGTGCTGTTACTCCACTTCCTGCCCTTTAAAAACGTGACATTGTCACTTTTATGACCTATGATCATCAAAGTTGGGCATTCGTGTACGCATCTCCTTGTTTGTGTTTTATCCTTTGCTGACAGCACATCTTTCTGGTTTTGCACAACCAATAGAGCTGGCTTTTCAAGTAAACTCTGCCGGCAATCTGGCTTTGCTGCGGGACACGAAAGCTGTGCAGGAAACAACAGCCACAAGTAAGACCAGCCAAAGCTAGTGTGGGAACTGGATGCGTAGGCTCAACAAGATTGCTTCCATCTCCCTTTCATTCTCTGTCCCCTTATTTATGCAATTATTTAAAGGGGCCCGGAAACACTCTTTTAGCAGTGCAAGTAAACCTGCGCGACGTTTAGATTACACTGCCAGGAATACCGGAGCCAAATATTACACGTGCATGTGAAGCGGGGAGTGCGCAAATCGCTGTGAAATATGCGGAAAAACCAACTGCGCTATCTTAAGTTTTCCTCATTATGCACCCTTGGCATGGCCTAAATGACGTCATCGAGGCCATGGCTGTCCTATTGGCTGTCGCTGGTCAGCTGTGCGGCTTATTTCTCACATTTCCTGACACGATCCGCTGTCGTCAGCACTGCGCATCAACCTCTTCTATGCCTGAACCTGTACGTGCAGTTTTGACGTTTCTTTCGTGGTTTGGGTGCGAGTGGAGTTTGAATGACGAATTCAATACTCCCCTTTCAACCGGACCGCTCGACAACAAACGTTCATTGCTTCAAAAACGTCCTACCAGCCTGAGCGCTTGCTTGCAAGCAGGCAGCCATGCCTGCTTTTTTTGTGCCACCAAATTAGAAGTAGACCCCTCCACGTTTCGGAGAAAAGGAGAAAACTCCCCGGCCTGTGATACATCCAAGACAACCGGAGAAGAAGCCGCAAGCCGCCCCCCTCTCCGGGAGAGAGCGCACAGCTTTCGTCGCGTTGTCTGCGGTCGAGTTGAGAGAGAACGATTATGCGCGATTTCACATCGCGCGTAGTTTCGGTGATAGCTAACAGATTTTCATAATTCTTGTGGGGGGAGATTGCTGGGACAATAGACTTTACCCCAAAATACATTCCGGGTAGTCGATAGTAAGTGCTGCAGGGTCCCTTTAATAATACAGTGAAACCTCGTTAAACCGCACCTGATGGGGGACACAAAGAAAGTGCGTACTAACCAACACCACAGTTTATCCCAATGCATTCGATTAAAGGGAAACCGAGTCAAGGCTTCGGCCTAACTATGCATAAAAAGAAACTATGGCTCATGCGGGTACAGTTTAATGAGATTCGACTGTACACAGTTTGGACATCAAATACAACTTCTTTTCCCCACCTGAAAAAAAATTGGTCTCGTGTTACATTTTTGTCCTAACTGGCAAAAAAGTTAGTGCCAATTTCGGCCACTCATTTTCTTATTTATTTTTTTATTGAATGCCATAATTACACACACCCACATTTTAACACACAAATCACTGTCTTCCTGCCTTAAAAGCAAAAAATAAAATAAAATAGAGAACACCAGCTGCAGATGCTGCATTCTATTGTAAACAACCTTAAAAATAATAAAAGAGTTGCATTCCAAATACAAAACATGCTGCAAGGCCTGGGAACAGCTTTCACATTGAGTGGAAGCCGTTCCACTCAATGTGAAAGCTGGCGGAAGTGCAGAGCTGTGATTCGCCATAATGGGCTGTGGCGCCGTTATCCGCTCACTGCTGCCTCTCAATGCAAATCAAATTTCCCACCTCCGCAGTGCTCGCGTGCCCCCTGCCTGAAACTGCGTCAGCGGGAGTTCTGTTCTTTTTGTGCTTGCTTTTCCTCCCGCACGTGCCGGCATTGCACTATCACTTTTTTCCTGCTTACTGTCGTAAAAACCAACCCACGAGCGTTTTAACTAAATGAATGCGGGCGCTGCCAGTTAATTACGCATATTTTGCTCAAATGCACCTGCAGTTTTCTTTGCGCTAAACAACGGGGAGATGTATTACAAGCACCAGCAGTTCACGAAGTTCGAACGCTTAAGACTATATAAACCACTTGGCTTTCAAAGCCTCTGGGTTACGCCGGGACAACAGCCGCTACGCCGGAACGCTGTGGGGCTCTACTTGCGTCCAGCGAGTGAGCTACGACGACAAGGCGAGCCCCTAAAGTGCTCTGCAATTAAAAGAGCAGGTACCCACCTTTTGAAGTCCTCATCCGAAATCTTCCTAAGCGCATCCAGAACCGCATTGCGTGTGAACACCTCTCGGGTATGGCGCTGAAAATGCAGGAGAGAAAAACTCGCACTGTTGGGAAGGAAATTCCTTCTACGATGCCCAGGCAATGAGAGGCAGCAAAAACACGACCACTCGTGCGTGCATGTACACACACACGCACTCAAGCCATTAAAGGGACGACCCTGCAACATTTTTTTTTCCAACACTTTTTTTTGAAATCTTAAATGCTTGCAGACCGTACCCAACCGACACATCCAGTCAGGGGCGTAGCCAGAAAAGGTGTTTCGGTGTTCTGAGCTCCACATCTCCCCTCCTTCCACCTTTTTTCATCCATGCTATTTACAGATCACACCAATTTATTAATATGTAAAAACAAAAATAAAAACTGACAAAGACGAAAAGAAAAAGGATGAAAACATTGTTTGGGGCAGGCTCTTTCTTTGTATAGTTTTTTTTTTTTTTTTTACCGGTGGCGTATAACCACCTCCGGAAAATATTTCCGGCTACACCACTGCATCCAGTCCTGCTTTGATTAGGGGGTCGCAGAGTACCTCAGCCAAAAATCACTGCTCTATGCCCATCAGATAACTTAGAAACATGATCAAAAGATTTTTCTGTCTCTCCCAGTCTTGGCGTTCTTCAACCGCTGGGATTACGTCATTACAGCAGTACAGCAGCTATTGGCTGGCCTTCTTTCAGTTGCAGCAATGCACGCACTTGATAGAAACATTAAAAAAAAAAGCCACAAAAGCAAAGCTGAAGCGGAAGGCGTTTCTGCTGCTACAAGCAAATCACCCCGCACCGCTTCGTGCTGGCGATACCTATAGCTTTCGCAGTGCTTCCAGACATGAAAGAAAGCGTAAAAGCGTTTATCAGAAGTGTTGCAGGGTCCCTTTAAGTTGGGCTCACCTTTCTTTGTTTCCGGTTTGGAAAAGACTCGGGAAATTCTTTTAACCTGCAATAGGAACAAAAAAAAAAAAAAGAGAGAGAGAGAGAAGGTGAAAATCAAGTGTGCCAAGGCGCTGTTTTAAACAGCAAGAAAGTGCAGCAGTAGAAGATGAATGCATGAAATAAACGAGCTCACAAATCAGCTCTGCTCCATCATAGTGAAGAATACATAATGCTAGTGAGCCCCCCCTCTCAGAATTTTGAATACGCTGGGCCAAAACATCAGCTCGCAACTTTATCAGCTGAAAATGCACATAAACTTGCAAACCAAGTTTTTATATCATAAAGCGTAACACGGCTTCCTAATGCCACTTGCTGAAAATGAGGCATTAAAGGGGCCATGCAGACAAAACAAAAGTTTGGTTCATTCGAAAGGTTGCCTCGTTAGAATCACACTGACACCACTTTCAACCCACACTTCGCTCAAATAAGCTATATAATCAGGAAAAAAAGGAATGGCCATGCGACCCACTAGCTCATTTCCCGCACTAGAACATATGACATCATATGCACAGCTGTGAGATTGGCTGAGGTCGACAAAAGCAAACGCAAGTTAGGCAGGGCTTATAAGCTTGCCGAACGAGCTATTTGCACTTAAATGTAATGCATATTCATTTTACAGCCGTGAGAATGGTGGGGTAAACAATGAAAGTTACGAAAGTATGTGTAAGCATAGAAGTACCGATGCACACTGCTGTTGGTACTGGGCGCACTATGCTTGTTTTAGCTTACCAGCTATCCGCCACTTTGGAGCTGTCTTGCATGACACTGGCCGATTGGTGTAAGCGGCATTGTTTTACGTGACCCTGTTTGTCGAGAATGCCCCATGTTACACAAAACGATTACTTTCTACCATAACAAAAACAAGCCAGGTGCAAATACTGTCAAAAACAAAGCAGCGGCGGACAACGGTCCGTGGATGAGTATGGTAGCGCCACCTGGGAGGACTGATGGTAAGCAAGGCTGCAGAGCCGAATGACTCGGTGGAAGTTCGTTTGAATACCCACCCTCATGACTTCATGGCAGACATCACAAAAACACACGATTTAGCGGGAGAATCAAAATTTTAACCTGAATTGATTAATTTCTCAGTGAATATGGCATAATTTCTTGCTGGACCAGCACTTCGGGCACTATAAAACACGAAATCTTTTGATTAAAACAAACTTGCATTTTGTCTGCATGGCCCTTTTAAGCACAATTGTCCTAGAAAATGTGGCACACGGTTGCATTTAATAATTTCCTCTCACAAACTTGCGCTGTTCAGAGATGCCAGCAATGAGAGATCTTTGAACGCTCATAAATTGTGATTGTACTATGGTTAAATCTTGCGGTGTAATGACAAGTGATAGTGAATTCATCCAGCGTTACACTGATGTCTTCTGTGATTTGTGTTACTTC
This sequence comes from Haemaphysalis longicornis, assembly GCF_048455015.1. Taxonomy (NCBI): domain Eukaryota; kingdom Metazoa; phylum Arthropoda; class Arachnida; order Ixodida; family Ixodidae; genus Haemaphysalis; species Haemaphysalis longicornis. The sequence goes on along the minus strand of NW_027526407.1, from coordinate 54,396,808 downwards.
TCCTCCGAAGGAAACCAGTTCTTGCAGTTGTACAATCAACTAGCCTTGGTATTACCATTCTTAGTATGCTACCGTGTCATGTGATTAAGACACCCTAAAAATACTGAAAAGCTCTAGCAGGTGATTGGCTTGGAGGCCAATGGAATTAATGATCACAAATTATCTGCAGGCATGACTTTTCTTGTTAAACCTATAACTAATTTTGTGGAGGGTAATCCCCGTACCTTCTGGTATAAAAAAGATTCCCAAAAAGCACTGACCGCCTCATTAAACAAATTTATCATCTTCTTTGTGAAGTACACCATCTGTTCTCCCACATGGCAAAATCATTTAGTTCTATTTAATTACTCCCACTAAAAATAACTGCAAGCTGTTTTTTTTTTCTCTTTTCACTGCAATTCAAACCCGCAAATACAAAAAAAAAATGCCATAGTCAGTCTCACCTGACTGCTACTGTCACATCTCTGTCTTCCCAATAAAAATACCGCAGTGTAAATACCTCACATCTTATGCCGGAGCCAAGGAAAGTCTACGCTGTTTTGTATTCACATATTCCCAATCAAAGCAATCCCACCAGCCTGGCTTTTAAAGGCCAACTGCACTCAAAAAATTTCAACCTCTCGAAAACCTTATTTCCGTAAAGTCTGCCTAAAAATACTAAGATATAAAATATGACACCGGAAATATGCGTATCCACGCCACAAAACGACCATCAAAAAGAAGCAATTTTGAAACCTAAATTTAGAAGAGCGTGGCCTTATACAACCAGGCTGAAGTGACGTTACAGCTGGCGAGCGAGCAACCAGCCGGCCGGAGGACCAAGCACCTGGCCGGCCGCAGTGCCATTTCCGCTTCATGGCCGTTTGCATGATCCACTGGAAGGTGCAGTGTTGTCTGTGACGGAACTATTTTAAATGCTTTTAACTGATTAACATTGCATTCCACAGGGCTGCCAGTCATGTCACAGTTGGTTTGGTGGTATGTACTGAACGTTCAAAGTAAATTTGGCCAAGGTGATATTTGAGGGCAGTTGGCCTTTAAAAATTTTTACGTGTGTCATAGGTTACCGTGGCACCATCATATGCTCAGTTGATGCTGAAAGTGCATCCGTATGAATCGGCAATGATTTGGTGGCGGTTGTCATTGTGTTCAGTCACTCCCCCTGAGTGGGTATGCAACCACTGCGAATGTGTATAATGATGTCGCAGCCAAAGGCAATGAGATATGTGGGGGCATATGTTGACGGTGGGGGCATATGGGGTGGAGTGCATTCAGCAGGCATTCTCAGATAATGAATGGCAGCCTACCATTGTCCCTGAAGAGGAAAGTGTATGCCAGCTGCATGTTACCGGTACTCACCTACGGGGCAGAAACTTGGAGGCTCACTAAGAGGGTTCAACTTGAATTGAGGACGATTCAGTTAACAATGGAATGGAAGATGATAGGTGTAACATTGAGGGACAAGAAGAGAGCGGAGTGGGTCAGGGAACAAACGCATGTTAAGGACATAGGGTATTAGTAGAAATTGAGAGGAAGAAATGGACGTGGGCAGGGCATGTAATGCGAAGGCAAGATAACCGTTGGTCATTAAGGGTAACAGAGTGGATCCCTAGAGAATGCAAGCGTTGCAGGGGGCGGCAGAAAGTTAGATGGGCAGATGAGATCGAGAAGTTTGCCGGGATAAATTGGTCAAAGTTAGCACAGGACCAGAAGAATTGGAGATTAATGGGAGAGGCCTTTGCACTGCAGTGGGTGTAGAGAGGCTAATGATGATGATGCTGACGCTGCTGCGAATGAGATTTTGACACCATCGCAGGCATGCCAACAACGCCAAAACAGACTATGTAAGACTGTCACGTTAGCAGTAATAATAATGGCTGAATCAGTGACTTCTCACACCTGTTTGGCCAACATTTCCTTTCCTCGAAACTCTCCCAGTAGTATTCGGGTTGTCAGCACACTCAAACACCCCTTCAGCAAAGCTTGCGCAAACGTTTACAAGCTTACAACGCAAGGCAGACTTAAATCTCACGGACCAGTTTAGAGTTCTCCCGGGGACTTAAAAGTTCAGCAGAACTTACAAGAACCCGCACTCCTCTTCAGCGTTGGGTGAGGGAAGGGTCACCAAAACCTGGAAGCCGCTGGTGGCCGAGAAGTCGGCGCCAAACTGGTCGGCAAACATGGGACCCATGACGTACTTCCACACCTCTTTCGCACTCACAAAGTCAATGTCACTGCTCTCCTTATAGGACTCCCTGGGCACATAAGCAGAAACAGCGATCCAAAGAACAAAGTCAACAACAGTTGTCGCAGAGAGCTGAAATGAACTTTCAATTGACACTCCAGGCAATTATTTCCTGGCTTGACGAAAATTGAAGCATTGCTCATGTAGGCACGCTTTTCAGTGCTTACTCGAAGTAATAGTGTTATAATTTTCACCCTCTGGCAATAACACTACAATTTTTCTTCTGTGAAAATGGTATCTGTAGATTCAAGTAGAGTTTTACAATTACCACTTCCTTAGAAGTGGTCGTTGACCAATTTTTCAATTATTGGCTTGATAATGCAAGTTTCCTCAAGGGAATCACCCAGGAACATAATATTGAAGAGGCCGGCACATAACAATACGCAGAGGCTGTTTGTTTTAGATTATTTTCTTTCCAGACTGCCCAAGTAGGTGTGTGGAGTTCTGCAGCCCCAATAAGGTTAAAAAATACCTTCCACCAAACCCCATCTGTCATATTCTCCGATGTTTTTTACTTTTTCAAGACATCGATAATGGTGGACTGAATTTCTTTGAGTGCTTTGTTAGCTAATTGAGTGGAATGGCCACTTAACGAGATGCCAGAAACCACTGAAGCACAACAGCAAACACTTATAAGCATTGCACAAGCATAAAGGTAGACACGACATTGTACAGTAGTTCAACATCCCCCTTGAGTCCCCAGACAAGAGCACAGTTCTTCACTCAGGCCATCAAAGCCAGCTTTTAGAAAAAATCAAGCACACTTACTCAAACTTGTCCTTCAAATGTAGCACAACAGCATGCTGCAAGTGAAAAAAAAAAAATGTCCGATGAATTTAGACAAACCTTTCAAATGGGCATGTTCACCTCTTCATGACATCGCATTACTCTTCACGATCAACTGCTCAAAAGTTCCCGAGTGTTCCGCAAAGTTTCCCACAAAGTTTTGCCAATGAACACAAAACGTTGCTTTGTGTTCACTACCGCATATTGCTCCACCAGGTTCAACAGGGGTGAGAGGCAGGTAACTTCATGAACAGCAACTTTTGGAGAGTGACTACCCAAATGTACTACAGATGTCTACAAAGTTCTTCTGCCAAGTTAGTATGCGAGACAAAAGCTGGCTGTACACAAAACATTACACGTATGATAAAAAGATTCTACTAGTTCTGACAATGTGCACGCTCGTGGTCCCCCCAGTCACATCCATTATACAAGCCCAAATGTACAAGCTCTCTGCAAAAAATGCACACAGCTAAATATGCAATTTGTTAGACTTGTCAAAACCTAAGCAAGTCATGAAGAATAAGAGCAGCCTAAATAAAAAAAAGCATATGTTTCTCCGTACCGTAAGGTTTTTAACAGCATACAGCATTTTGTCATGCCAAAAGTCTAGTGTGTGGAGTAATTTTCATACATAGAAATTGATTGTGCTTTGCAACAGCAAAAAATACAAACTTCTTAACCAAAGTAAAAAAAGAGAATAAAAAGTTTTTTCACACACACACACACAAAAAATCAACTTTCAGGCACTACACACCTACTTTCGAGAGGTGCAATGATAATGATTAACGGTAAGAATGATATGGTTAAGATGGTAATGGTAATGAAGTTGCAATGATAACGGAGGCTGACAAGTTGATAACACACCCTGATCATAAATGATGAAGATGAAATAAATACAAAAACAGGGTGCATCGCAATGGCACAGCATGAATTTTTGCATTGCAATTCAAGAATTGTTGCTGGCATATTTCTTATTGACAAAAGTATGCTGCATGCATAAAACAGTCGTGGATTTTTTATGTGTTGCTATTTTATGCTGGTTTATTAAAGGATCAGTACTGCGAGGCTATTGTATACTCTCCGACTCTCGCAAGAACCTTTGAACTGTTGCACAACCAGCTTGCACAAACTAATTCAGGCTACATGTCTTATCTCTTATTATTAACTTATCTCTTATCGACTCATCTCTTTACAAGGCAGCTTTTCTTGCCCTAGAGGGTTACAAAGATATATTTCTCGATCACGTCACACAATTTGCAAAAAGAAAAGGAACAATGAGGTGTGAGAGCTTACATGACGAAGATCTAACGTAACAGGCACTGATAACTGGAACGTGAACTTTGAGAATACGCATCCACTCTCCTTGACAGCTGCTACAATCTGAAAGTACAAAAAGACACATTTCTGGCGAAACTTCTGAGGGGCAGTTACCCTACACTCAACAGCATCAGGATTAAAGGAGCCATGAAGAGAAAATACAACTTTGTTTAATTTGAAAGAACTAGCATTCAGTATCTCACTCAGTTATATTACAGCCACAAATGATGCTTTTTTAGCGAAAAAAAAAAAAGCAAGAAGTATTTCAAAACTTTCAAATTTTGCGCCACAGTGACGTGTTATGAGCAAGAATGACGTAACACGGGCCAACGATAAAACATAATTTTCGGTGCGTCAACTGCACGTTAGCAATCACGTGATGCGGTCAAATGGAACTAGAGGCCCCATTACAGACGTCCAGTCATGTGTTGTCGCGACAGGTCAGTTAGGTGGCCGGCAATCGCACAAACAAGGTTCCGTGACGTCATAGAAAAGTTGCGGGAAATTGGCTAGGGGTTCGCGACTGCTTCACACGTTTTTTTCCACATCTCCGTTATTTGTTCGAAGATTGCGATGATATTGGTATCATTGTTATTAGGACTAAGCAGTCTTTCTAATAAACCCAACTTGTATTTTGTCTTCATGGCTCCTTTAAGAGCGTCTGGAGCAATCTCCTTAAATGAACCTAGTTATGTCACCACCTTGTGAGTTTCTACCAGTAGCTACTACAGCTTCCCACATTCGTTTCCCTGTACAGGTAGGGACAAAACTTTCTCGACCACGCAAGTGTGTGGTGACAGTCACCGCTCCACACTCCAGAGGCATGGCACCTGCTGTAGATATTAACGCAGCGTGCTTGTGTAATAGCAGGCGCACGAAGTTTATTCCTTTTGGCAGCCATGCACTGATGGTTGATAAAGCGCAGTATTCGTTTAGTAGCACCCGACGACACATCTGCAGCATTACGTACATGCCATTTCACCAGCTTTTGCGCGTGTTCTGTGCATGGTGATTTATGGGTACCCGAACTGGTTCTCTGTTGATATTTTTTTTTTCTTGATTCGTCATTAGAACAACATAAGGTTAGTGCTTCCCACAGTACCAAAACACACAAAAAAGACAATCTTCCCGAGTGACAATTGATCAGAACGTGAGAAACAAACGCAAAATAAAATCCTGCAACCTTCCTTTTAATTAAGACGACGGTTGAACGCAAAGCTTTCTCGTGATGGATTCCTTGGTTGTCGCCTGAGTTTGGGCTTTGACCCGCAGATGGTTTGTACTTTGATTCGTTGAGCTTTGACTTTGAAGCTTCACCATTTGATTTCACATGAAGAAAGCTTTGCGTTCACCATCGTCATCATTAGACGGAAGGGTGCATGATTGTTCTGTTTAATTTTGCACGTCCATGCACCCCTCTACAAACCTAAACTGCTTTGACCGTGCCAGATAAGCGCAATCGCATGGACGTCGGCTTTATAATGCAAGAGAACTACGCTCCGTTTCGACCCCGAGAAGCGGTTTAACTTTTCTTCATTTCACCCACGATCATCATCAGCATCAGAGAAAGTTCACTTTCCTGCAGTGCGCCTTGGGTGGATTATGACCACAGATTGGGCACTGGGGCGAAAAGAATGCTACAAAGGCATTACCCTGCAATGCTTCACTGACAGCCTGCGCATGGCTGCCGTAAGTGATAACATTTGCCTGCTTCCGAGTTCGCAGCGATGCAAGTGCGTGACGTGTCGATCTTGACAACAGGCGCTATGCCTCCAGAGTGCACAGTCGTGACTTTCCCCATGCCCTCGCATGGCTCGGAAAATTATGTCACCATTTCTACAAGGCATGCCATAACACGGGCAACTTCATTGCCGTAAGGCAGTTCGTTACCACAAGTGGGTAAAAATAAAGTATTCGTCTCTCTATTACGTCACATGAATCGCCATCTTTTACACAGATGAACAGTCAGCATGTGCCTTTTCTCAATACGAATGTGCTTTGCGCTAACTAGCAAAGGCACAGATGGTGTCAGTACTTCCTGACATGCATCTGCAATTTGTGAGCACTTCCTCCTGTCACCAAAATACGTAAGGGAAACAGGACAGATGAACATCAGTTTCTGTAATCTGTTTCTAAATAAGCAAAGTATAGCTTGCAATTGGACAAGGGTCAACGGAGCTACAAAATCTTCCTCTTCAAAGTTGTTTGCTGTTTAATACTCCAAGCAGGTAACGGGTACCTGATCAAAAGAGGCCTTGAGGTGTGGAACTTCGAGAAGGCTGTAGCACGCGACACAGACATCACTGCTGTCTTCTGTGCCGTTACTTGTGCCGGAGGGGTCATGCGACTCGGCCATGTGGTCCTCACCGGAGTCTTCAACTTTCGCAGGCTCATCGCAGGACCCATCAGCGTCCAGCTTTGGTCGCTTTGAGGAAGGTTCATCTGAGGGTTGAACACTTGCCTCACTGCTCTCCAGCCCCTGCACCACAAGAGAAAGCGTGAAACAACGTAATAATGGACACTTCGGCTGGTTTTACTAGTTTACTGTTTTACTAGTTCTTGTTTACCGATATTTAAAAATTGATTTCCAATAGTGCTGCATACGCCTTCAGTGTTAACCGAAACTTGCGATTCATAGTAAGCATAAGATGCTTAAGTAATGAAAGATTCGGAGATCTCTTTACGCTTTATTCTTGAAGATTACCACCATTTGAAATTTAAGGTTGCAAACGCTCTTTGTCCGATTTTCGTGGTTCGGCGAGGTTGGTTCAGCAGTACTTTTATTTTTATAACCAGCCGGTCACCCATTATTTGAGCGAAATCAAAATTCTTGAGCGCTCTAAGGCGCAACAAACTCGTTTTGCTATTTTTAAAGCCATGTTAAAAAGTATAAGTATAGGTCGTGTCTTATGATTTTGTTCGCAACATCAGCCGGGCGAAGAAATTCAAACAGGTGGGTCACCACAGAAACTCGGCAACAGGGTAACAAGACACAAAACTCGCACAACATGGGGCAAATAAGGAGAAGATATTACCGAAAGTACCGCGAGTTCCCTGAAAGTTTTGTAGTGATCGTAGTATCGCTCGCCGGTAAAACGTTCAGCACAGAACTTGCAACACCCAATTTCCCTCAGATACTCGAACACAGCGGGCTTATTTTCATCTGAAAGCTTTAGAGGCATGTCAGTAATAACAATTGCGGCACTCTAGGATACGTTTTTTTGAGAAAATGTGAACTGTCACCGCACAACACGCTCATCAAGTTTTGATTTCATGGACACACATGCGCTTTATTGGCTCGCCTCGACTTCGGTCGTCTTTTAAGACGTACCGTTGGTTTATTTTGCTTGTGTTTAAAAATAGTTACATATGTTTATTAACAACTAGAAACAAATTCAATTCAAATTCGGCTGCGAGAACTCCAACGCGTTACTGGGTAAAGAAAATACGCGCAGATTTGTTGACTGTTTTTGTTTTCAGTCAATCCAATCCAAGTAGGTGAAACAAAAATGGCTGCGCGCATTGTGCGCTCGAGTTTTTCACGTTGTGCTCGTTTTCAAGCGTCCTTCATCAATTGTTCGAACTCGAGATGCTTCGTCACTTCGCAAATCCTTCTTGTGCGCGGAACGAGACCGTTGGTAGACAGAGAAGACCTTGTCGACGAAACCTCTACCGATGACGACTTCTACGGCATTACGAGTGACCACGGGGTCGTAAAGGTTGACGACCCAGTCGGAGACAAGCATGAAAGACTTCGCCGCTTTTCGCACCTGATCCGCAGTCGGGACGCGAAGGTGTCGGACGAAACTGTACTAACGGCTGACTTCGGCACCATCCGGTACGACACGGACAACAAGGCACGCTACCACGGCCAGTACGAAGATGACAGGCCATTAGACGACTTCGTCCTGGGAATTTACGAAAAAGGAGGATCAAAAAGCAAGAAAAGGAATATAGTCAGTGATATTGATGACGTTGGCGAAGAAGAGCGACCAAAGCCGGAATGGAAGGTCGCCTCTGGAAGAAAGGCCGCCAAGAAAGCGAACGATCGCGGCGAAACGTGGGATCAAGCGGAACCAGTTACGACTATCCACCGCGCCGTGAACTTGGCGTCGAGGGCAGTGGAAGAATTGCCTCTGAGAGCCAAGGCCGGGTCGAGACCTTCCCCTGCCAAGAATCGACGAGTCAGTGAAGTTGATGGTGTCTCCCCGCGAGCTGTCGCTCCAACTGATGATTCAGTGTCTAAGGAAGCAGCGCATAAATCGAACTTCAGCGCAAGTCGAGAAAGTGGGCCTAATTTCGTACAATTCGATACACCCGATCCTTATCGTCCGAGCGTTGCGACGCAGCCGTTACCTAATCGAAACGCCAATGAGGAAGAAACCAGCCGAAGTGACAGCATTCATTCTCTGCGTAGCAGCACACCAGAAAAAAACGAAGTCGTTTCTTCGCGTTTTTCTAAATACCCCGCAGCGTTTGCAGATAATTTCAGTAGAGAAGACCCTGTACGTTCTCTATCTGGAATCGAACATGAGCCTAAAATTCACAAGTCAAAGGGCAGAGTCGGGAAACAGAAAGAAAGTTCCAAGATGGCGACGGACGATGCTCGAGCGGAATCAAAAGAGGCCCGGTATAACAATGTACCGGCTTCCGAACACGTTCGCCAATCTGAGCCAGCCGACAAAGTCGATTCTGGATTCGATACGGGATCCTCAAGGAAATCCAAAAGAGCTGAAGACAGGAAAAGAGCCAGGGTGGCAGTGAACGACAGACCAGCGGCAGACGAGGTGCCTCACGATGAAACAGGAGAGAGCAACCCAACAGCATACGAGTACCTCCGCAAGTCGACTCCACACACACTAAAACTCGACAGCAAGGGCTTCCTCATTCTGAAGTCGGAGGTGCGACCTGACCTGACTACCATGCTCAAGTCCGAAGTGATAAGCCTTCTGCAGCAGCGTGTACTCTACGACGCCAACGACGTGCTTGTCCTGGACAAGCCATATGGCATGATCTGCCACGGCTCCGCGGAAGGTGTCGGAGACGCCCGCGTTCTGTCCCACCTCCTCCCCGACCTGTCGTCCGCTCTGTACCCTCGCACGGACACCAAGCTGTACACCGTTCACCGCCTCGACCGCGACGTCACTGGCGTCATTGTCTTGGCCAAGACTCAGCGGATGGCCGACCTACTGCAGACTCTGTTCGAAGAGCACAATGTCAAGAAGACTTACCATGCCATCACGTTCAACGTCCCCGATAACCCAGAGGCGACCATCGACATGCCATTGGCCGAAGGGTCTGTCGGCTCGGTGAAGCGAATGGTCATCTGCCCGAAGTTGGAACCGGAGTACGAACGTTTGGTGCCGAAGTTCAGAAAAACGTACGAGGCTGTTACGCACTACCGCGTATTGGCGTCGCACGGTAGGGCCGCCTTCATCGAACTGACGCCCGAGACAGGTGTGAAGCACCAGCTTAGGGTACACCTGGGGTTCGGTCTGAGGTGTCCGATCTTGGGAGACCATAAGTACTCGCACCTGCGGTACATTGGGCCGCAGAGGCTGTCGGGCGACCTGTTGGCGAGGCTAACCGTGCAGCAGACAAAGGCGAGGCATATTCCGATGCACCTTCACGCCAGCGCGATTTTAATTCCCGAGATAGTCGACGGTCAGAACCTGGTGGTCAGGGCGCGTCTTCCGTACCATTTTGCACAGAACTTGAGACGACTTAAACTGAATAGGTACTGATTGGGAGAGCGAAAACCTTGGCTTTAACCCTTTGATGCCCAAAACTTTATTATTTTGCTTAAGCGTGTGAGAAGTTTTTTTTTTATCTAAAAGGACTTCCGACATCACAAATATGAAGTCAGAACTAGGACATACTGGGCACTGGCTACCCATATATCACTTGAACAAGAAAGCTGCCTTCATGAGCATGATTTATGGTCAAAGTGAAGTTTGTAAACACGTAATGTTTGTGTTTCCATCATTTGTAATAACAACATAATTGCACAATTTCGCTTACCTGTCGCTAGCCCATTGAGCCACCTGGGCTCGATGCCAGTTGAACTTGACACGCGTGAACAATATTTTTTTTAGCACATGGAAGAATGTGCTGCTCTCTCTTCTTCAATTTTTGGAGATCCGGGATCCTTTGTCTCTCAATAGATGGTGTTAAATGTTGAAAAAACCATAAAGTGCGAGAGAAAAAAACAATATTGTTTGAGTTGTTGCTCCTGAGCAACACTGGGCATCAAAGGCTTAATGTACATATAGTTGTGTATTGAAAATATGTTAATTTTGTGCTGTGAACAGAGATGTGTTAGAATAAAGAACCATAGTTTAAGAAGTTGTGTTGTCTAGGCTGATTTTGAATTATACGTGCAGCACTTCAATACAACTGTGCTGCTTTAATGAAAATTCGGTTTCGATGCTGATTTTTTGCCTCTTTGCTTGGTCACAAACTCTTGCCATAGGATGACACAGCTTTCTGCATATGCATGTTCTGCCCTTTCGTGTTTTTGCTATACTTTGAGCATGGAGTCCACTTTATAACATGGCCTTCAGGAATGAGCTAGGTGGTGTACCAGTATTTTTTCACTTTTTGCATTGTCCCGATGCTGAACAATGTGTTAATCTTTAGTTTGTTGTATACGAGAAAAACCTTGTCACCAATTTTTTCTTCGTTTTTGCTCAGCTCCTCAGCTCTTTTGGATGTCACTAATTCCCATCTGCTTGGAGACATGCCAAAGTCGCCTTTATTTCTAAGCCAGGTAAAAGCCTGCACATTCACTTGGACAGAAATGTCTTAACTAATTAGAAATATTTGAACACTTTGAATTGCGACATGTTTTTAGGGTGCTCACTTTATCACAGTGATTCAGTATTTTGAAAATAATTGGTGTTATTTTTTCACTGTTAGGTTTTCTGTGCCTGTGTACTCTTTCAGTGAAGGAAGGAAGGAAGTAAACTTTATTTTTCTTATTGGTCTGGAGAATCGTTGCTCACATTAGGGTCCTCTTCCTTGCCGTGTGCAATTAGGTGTGAGCTTCTTGAACAGTTTTCTAGATTGTGCAGAGTCATTTTGAGGTCTTCTATTGTTCTCTGAAGATTTGAGACTGAAGTCACGCAGCCTGAACGGCTGCTATCAAGGGCAGTCAAGAGTTCTAGCTTTGTCTTGATCGAAGTTAACTGCTCTCCTTTGATTTTCTTGAGGTCTTGTTGTGCATTGAAGGTGTCACGATGGCTCACCTATGCCATGACCTGGGTTTGTCTCAACATCACTAGACAACAGCAGTGATTCTTCGCGTTATGGGACCAGAGTAAGCTTTTGTGGAAGGGGGCAGCCCTGGACACGTTAGCACTATCAAGCAATGATCATCCGCATGCGCCGTACTGTTTCCTTTACCTGCACAAGAAGAAAGAACGGATTTGAGCTGCTTGCCTGTGGTTGCTGGCCATGTGTGCGGTACATTTATACCAGTAGAGGGACGATGTGAACTGTGGTACTGACAAGCATCAGGGATTGAATGAATGAATGAATTTATTGTCAAGAAAAAGGAAAGGAAAGACCACCAGCAGGCGTAAATTGTCACACCTAGGTTTGGACACTGGAACGCCTACAGGGATTGCCAGACTTGACTGGTTTCATTTATGCTGGAAGTTGTGTACAACACAAATGAGGACTATGGCTGTGATCCAGTCTTCATGTGCAATTATTAAATGGGACTTGTTGTAATTTTTTTTTACGGGTTATTATGCTGGCACGGAGTACCCATCCACTACCATCCCATGTCGACACTGATGAAATATGGCAGTAAACGCGTTGTGCCCCCGCATTCTTATCGTTGCCAAAAATGGTGAGCACTGTGAGCAAGGATGAATGCGTGCCTGCGAGGAACATACCGTGGAGGAAAGAAAGCTGACGCAGATGAACCAATATTACGATTAAAAAGACAACAACGAGTCTTCAAACATGTCAGACTAAAATTAGCGTTCGTGTTTCGCGGGTTTTATTACCTCTTGCATAGTGATCTTCAATAATATAATTCTTTTCCAAAATGTTTAGAATTGTAAAAATATATTTTAAGATTATCACCAAGTTTAAGATTTTACGCAAAATGTACTTAGCCGCGCAAGGACGGTACAAGCGTCTTAGCCAACATAATCCGGCTTCATTGAAGCCAACACTAGCCGACAACTTTGTTGTTGTCATGGCTGTAAACAGGAGAAAGGCGTGAAACCTCGTTCAGCGCGGCGACGACCTCGTTTCGCGGCCGTCGTTCTTGATTTTCCTAAAACCGTCTTTCACGGCTTTCGCCGCAAGAGTGCAAAGCTCTCAGAGTGACAACGAACTCGCCCCTCCATGGCGTCGTCCAAAGTGCGCGAACAGGTCGAATCCTACTTTCGCGAGCTCAACTATGCTTCCTCGAGAATCATGCAAGACATGTCGCTTGTGCGGGAGGCCCACGGAGACGACTGGGACCGAATTCCCGAGAAGCGAAAGACGGAGCTCGCGTGGGAGGCGTTGGTCGGCCCCGATATCAAGGAAAAGTACAATTACTACCCGAAGCAGTACGCCGAAGTTGAAGTGTTTCCTGTGATCGGTCTGAACACGGGTGACCGAATGGTTTCGGACGAGGACGCTACCAACTCGCGGGCCTCCAAGTCCGGGGTAAGTTACGCGTTATCATTCGAGCGGGCTGCGCCCAGCCGCCTACTTTACTCTTGAAAGTCTGAAGCTTTCTAAGTGCGAAGTAGGTTGGTCTTGGCCGTACTACCGGGCAAAAGTGTTTTATTTGACAAGGTTTAAAGAGTAGCTCATAGCTGCTAAAATGGTGCCCAGAATCAGCTCGAAGGAAAATTATACAGCTGCTGAAACGTTGCACAAAATACACATAAAGCAATACTTGACCAGTGAGTGAGCTGCGCTCGGTTATCGGAGTTATTCGGCCTTCCCTGTTTCTCAATGCCAGGTGGCAGCCGGCCAGAGCCACATTCCGTTCGCTGAAGTACGTAGCTCAAGGCTGCAGTAAAAAGAACAGAAAAGCGTATCACTAGCGCGCAGGGACACCCCGTTTTCAAGCGAGCGTTATTTTGTACGCCTGTCCGGCGCGAATCGTGATTTTGGAGCGTAAAATGTTTTCAGTGGTGAGTAAAGAGCTCTTATTTGACTGTATGAGTCATTTAATTGACACAACTTTTTCTGTTACCACGAAACAAGCCACTCAGCCTCTATGGTGTTTAACTGTAACACCTTTTCTATCTTTCTTTCTGACAGTGTTGGCGAGACGAGCATTCGGCCCCATTCAGCTGGGAAACGCAGGTATGTAATTTTTACCCTCAGCTTGCATAAAACCCTTTTGCATCACACATTATAAGTGATGCCCCTCTGGCTTCGATTTCAGAGCCAGCTGAACGTCCGCATCGTCGACGACTCAGTCGACGAGGTGGATTGCGAGGACGGCCAAATTTCAAAACAGAATGTATCTGCAGAGGAGAAGCAAAGTTATGGCAGCTTGGGTCCGGTGGAACCTACCGCCTTGTCTAGCTCCATCAACGGTAAAGTGGCAGGTGATGGCGTCGTTCCTGAAGTAAATAGCACATACGACAGACCAGCGCTTGCCAAAACGAGCACTTTCAAGCCTTGCGTTGTCAGCAACAGCGCTTCGGAGCCAAACGTGGGCAAGGTTGCGGTCGCTAAGCCTAACGCCTCGAGCAACACGTTGGACAAGCACGTCAAGTTCAGCAACGGCGTGGAGTCGAAGCTTCCGCCGGCGGCCAAGGGGACTGCTGGCGGAAGCCTTCCAAGAGTGATCCATGCAGACCCCAAGGTTCCAAGCAGCGTGGAGTCGAACCCGTCGGAGCTTCCTAGACCATGTCCGCCTTCGAGGTCCCAAGAATCGGTGAGCTCACTCGCATCGCGGGGATCTTCGAACCCGCCGACTCCCGTCGAGCGTAAAGGACGGAGGAGGGCTCCGACGCCGCCAAAGGCTCCTCCTCCAGATCCACCGCGCCCGAAGACGGCACCGCCGAACCCACCTGCCGCCCAAGTAAGTCTTTCCATTTTGCATCCCTTGTCTTTGCGTTGTGTGAAAAGTCTGCCTTGGTGATGTTGCTGTTGGCAGACAGGCAGACAGACAGACAAAACCCCCCTCTTTTTTTAACAGCAAAGCTGTTTAGCAAATCGTAATTTTTCATGTCCGCAGTTAAAATTATGAAGAAATTGCCGAGCGCGCGCAAGTGAGTGCAGGCCTTGCGGCAACTGCCCAGCAGTTAACAAAACCAAGAAAATGCCTAGTGCTTGTGTGTGCATGCCTCGCGACGACCGGCCAGCGTCCCCTGCACACGTTTGTCAAGCCAAGCATACCCACTTAAGCGCTAACCACATGGAGCGATTTTGCGAGCAACTTGGGGAGCGACGCGACTAGCGTCGAACTACTTTTCGCCGCGGACCAAGTTGCTCATTGAATCGCTCGGTTCTGGGTCGCCAGAAACAGTCGCTCGCCTCCCGGATGTGGCCTCAGCGACTAGCCAATAGGAGAGCCCCTACGTAAGCACGCAACCTTCGGTTTTGGAAGAGAACGGGAAGGAGATTTGGCACGCGTGCAAAATCTACGCAGACTGCGTTTGTGATGCAGCGGCAAAGAAAGCTTTGCATGGCAAAGCTTGTGTACATGCTGAAGCAGAAGCAAGAAGGCTCCCGCACACACTGGGTGAGACCCGTGTGGCAAAAATGATGTCAAGAAAGCGGCATTCTGTTGGAGCCGAGAGACGAGGCGCAAATGGAAAAGCATGCGCTATCGCTAACCCAAACCAGTTTTAGGGATGCAGTGAAGTGCAAAAAGCAAGGTAGAAGGGCGTAATACTTTTTGGTCATGCTTTTTATGACAAATGAACAAAAAAAAAATGTTTGTAAACAACCAGCGTACCAAGTGCGTTACTATGCGCAGTGCGGTAACATTGAAATTGCTGTCCTCATTCGCTCGAGCCGTCGCTGTCATGTGGTTGCCTCGGCGAGTGACTTCGGTTCGGCGACTGCGGATCCTAGTCGTGTCGCTCGTCGCGTCGCTGGAAAAATTGCTCCATGTGGTTAGCGCTTTAGGGAGATTGGCCCAGATTGCGTTGACCGCCTGGCGTCATTGGCGCACGTTTGCAAGCCAAGCATACTTGAGAGATTAGCCAAGATTGGCCTTAAAAAAAAAAAAAAAAAAAGCTCCAGCGTTTGCCGTAATTGGGGCAAGTAACACTAGTTCGGAATGAGAAAGACACGTCATAGTATACACCCGTCCAAGGTGAAATTGAATGGTTATCACATTAAAAAAAAATGATGGAAGCTGACACTCATAGGAACAGTGATGGAGTAAAAGTCGTTGCGGCAGCGAAGGAGCGAATCGGCTGCAATCATGGACTTAAACCGTCTTGATGGTCAAGAAGGTTGTGTACAGCTTCGCTACTTTCAAGTCTTACGCATTAGTGTTGAGGTTCCTTCATTTTTTTTATCCTGAGGAATGGTGTTGGGGCTGTAGTTGCGGGCCACTCTCACGTAGGGTCAAGAAGGCCGTGGCCCTCTGGACAGCCAGGAGTTGGACAGAGAGCGTCACCGCTTTTGAGGGCTTCCTCCCAATCCTCTTCATTATTGAACACAGCGTCACGTATTGCAGGGCATTTCCAGAGCATGTGATCTAACGAGCAATATGCCTCTCTGCAGCCAGTGCGGGTCAATGTTGGGAGCAAAGTGACTAATAGCGCTTTCCATTGGGCGAACAGGAGCACTTCTAACTGTACCCAAAGTGCTCTCGCGAGTTCTGGCGTCTTCCAGTGGTCGGGCAGGAGCAGGGGCGTTGTGTTTCATTGGCCGATGAGGAGCACTTTTTTGGCGCCGAGAGCAGCCGAGAGCAGTTCTCGGTGCTCCGTCGCCAGCGGCGGAGTAACAGGGAACGCCGAGGAAGTCACATGACCTCTTTTGCGTCACTTCTGGTTTTATCCCCGGGTGGCGGAGGAAAAATGGCGGAATCTAGCAGCCTCGGTAGTCGCTCAGTGCGTACGGCAGCAGCTAAGCGCGGCCTTCTGGACAAGGAATTGGTGCTACTTTTAGATGATGAAAGCACCACAGATTCAAGCGCAAGCTCATCATCGGACAGCAGCAGCAGCGACGACGACGACGATTTGACATTGCATGAGTTTATGCTCGAGCACCTGTTCACCCCGCCGGAGCAGCGACCGAAGGTAGAGTCGTATCTGGAAAAGACGGCGGATGCTGTTATCGTTCGCAGCTAATTTTTGGGAGACACGATGGTGACCCCTTTATTATGAACATGAACATCCGCTCGGCTTCTTCATTTGTCGCCATGCGGAAGGCAGACACAAAACCACCGGCACGTATCTGGCAAAACTGGCGAGGAATAACGGCGTGCGGACATCACGAGCGCGGGAAACGTTTGGTCACATGACTCTTGACATCTCGCCCTCCCCCTCTTTTCACTGCTCCCGGAGCAGCGCGAATGTTTCATTCGCGGAACGACAGCAGACGTCCCCGTTACCCCCGTGTGCTGCTCTGGCTGCTCGCTCCACTTGCTCCTGTTCGCCCAATGGAATTCGCCATAAAGCTATCCTGCGAAGTAAGCTTTGGAGCAAGCTTTGGATGAGGGGGTAGGTAGGCTGTCCGAGAGAGAAGATAGTAAGTAAGCTTTGGAGTAAGCCTTTGATGAGAAGTTGGGTAGACCCTCCGAGAGAGAAGATGGTGAGTGACGACCTCGTGAATTGTTAGAAGCAGATCCATGAACCCCTTGGCGTCCCCGCTCGCGAATCCGCTGGGACCGCCGTGGTTAGATAATCCTTGCACACGGTCATGGGCCAACTCGTTGGCGTTGAGAACGTCGGGATGGACATTGGCCGCCATATGGGTGGGAACCATTTGATGGTGTGATGTCCAGTGCTCCCTCGTGACAGAGGATGGCCGCAGCCTCCCATGAGATTGATCCTGAGGTAAATGCTCGAACCGCAGCCCGCGAGTCCGTACAGGTATTTGGACGGAATGGGTCCTTCATGGCCAAGGCGATGGCGACCTGCTTGGCCACCGGCGCGACGACTTTCCTGAGGGAGGCAGAGTTCAGCATCCTGCCCAGGTGGTCTACGGCAACCGCCGCAAAACAATCCGAGCGGCCATACTAAGCTGTGTCGACACAAATTGTGAGCTCCAGACTACCTGCGACTGAGTTCAAGAAAGATCAAGCCCGAACTTTGCGGTGCCCTGCATTGTATTGTGGGCGGAAATTTCTTGGAAAGGGGTCTACCTTAAATGTATCCCCTACTGATGGTGAAGTCGACACCTTACATTCATTCACCACCTTTCGGCCACAGTTGATTCCAGGATGTGCTTGCCAGCCCGTGACGATGAGAGGCGCACCACAAAGGTTGAGCCTCTACCATCCCTGAGAGAATGCTGTTAATGCCCAGTTGCATGAGCTTTTCTGTGCTGGTGCTGACAGGCAAATCCACACACATTTGATGCTTCTGCGCATGAGTGTGTTGATTTTGGCCTCCTGAGATTGGGCCAGTCGAGCGCTGAGGCGACATAACTGCTAGGGCATTTCGCGGCTGAGATTATAGACAGGTTTGATCAACAAGAGTACGACGAACAGCGAGCAGTCAGCTTTTAAAACATGCTGGTGAAGCCTAGTTAACCCATCAAAATTATTTGCTCTCCTCTGCACAATTTCTGTAAATATTTTGCTGTAGAATCGTGTAACGGTAGGTAGCCCTATGGTGGAAAAGAAAAATGTGTTGACTCCCCATTTTTTTAGTTCCAGACACTTTTAGGTCTTGAAGTTTCAATAGCAATATGCTATAACTGTGAATTTACTACAGAAAAAGCAGTAGTCCTGGTTAGGACAGTATCCACGTATTGGTTTTGCGCAATCGATAACCCAAAATATCAGCTCTGCTCAGGCTAAATCAATTTACTTAGGTACCTCTAGAATTGTTGAATAAAACGAAATTGCAGCACGATATGAATTCTGAAAATCCCCCGCCAAGAGCGTTGTGTATGCTGGGCGAGATTTTGTGTGCTACGAACATATCAGCCAGAAGAACGTGTCTCGTTGCATTATTTGCCGATAAAAAAGACAAGTTTATGAGTGGAAAGAAGGGTGGGTTGGGGTTTCACATGCAAAGTTTATTTGCTATGCGGGTAAATGCTATAAGCGACGACATGCCAGGAACTTTTTAAGAGCTTATGAGTAATGCTCAGCGGTGTGAACTATGTGTGCATTTTCTTTTATTTCATTGGATCATTTGATTTGCTTTCAAGGGATATTACCCCCACCCCATTAAATTCATTATCCCCTTTAAGGCCGCTCAATGCCGAACGATCCTGGCGCATACGAAATCTCCTATAAGTGAGAATTGCTGGCTGAAATTAAGTTGTGCAAGACCTTGTTTGGTAGTATCGTGTTCCTCAGCGCAAGAAACATGAATAAAATGTGCTTTTCCATCACATGATGCAGCCAGGTCTTTCGAAGAAAGAACAGTGAAAGCTGTTGGAAGACTTTTCGAACCTGGAGTCGTTTAGGAAAAAGAAATGAATAATTAGTGTAACATTTACATCGTTGATCTATGCTTTGCTTGTAGCGTATTGGTTTTAAAAACTGTTGTCCGTGCTCAAAGTAAACTCGCAGCTTCTAGCTGAATCTTTTCCCCACAGCTGTTGCAGTTTGAATGGGTTCCCTTTTAATAGTCTTGAGTAACTGAGTAAGATTTCAGGTTTTATAGTGCCCCCAGGGCTTGTCCGGCAGCAAACAATGGCGTATTCACTGAGAAATTAATCATTTTAGGTTAAAATTTTGATTCTCTCGCCAAATTTTGTGCTTTCGGGACGTCGTCTGCCATGAAGTCACACGGGTGGGTATTCAAACAAACTTCCAGTGTGTCATTAGGCTCTGCAGCCTTGCTTGCAGTTAGTCCTCACAGATGGCGATACCTACTGATACGCGGACTGTTGTCTGCCGTTGCTTTGTTTTTGACAGTATTTGCACCTGACTTGGTTTTGTTACAGTGGAAAGTAATCGTTTCGTGAAACATGGGTACACTCGACTAACAGCGTTGCCCAGCGTCATGTAAGACAACTCGGAAAGTGGCTGAGTACTCTGCAGCTAAGACAAGCATAGTGCACCCAGTACCAACAGCAGGGCGCATCGGTACTTCTTTGTTTACGTGTATTTTTGTAACTTTCACAGTTTACCGCACCATTCTTGCTGCTGGAAAATGAATATGCGTTACATTTAAGCTCAAATAGCTCGTTCAGCAAGCTTATAAGCCTTGCCTAATTTGCGTTTGCTTTTGCCGGCTTCAACCCATTCCCCAGCTGGCGCATATGACATCATAGGTTCTGCTGCGGGAAATGGGCTAGTGGGTCGTGTGACCATTTTCTTTTATTCATAATTATGTTGCTTATTTGAGCGAAGTTTACGTTAAAAGTGGTGTCAGTATGATCCTAACGAGGCAACCTTTCAAATGAACCAAACTTGTGTTTTCTCTGTATGGCCCCTGTAAGTAACAGCATGTGCTGTCTAGTAGTGTTTGTGCGACAGTTCAGGTGATCGGCTACTGCAAAGGCTGACAAGCGAGCTCCAAACCCACATTTTACCTGTTCCAGCAAACACTAGAAACAAGTCATTGTCAGTTTCCATGGCTTTGTCCTCCTAGTTGGCCACTAAGGCACACGTTTTGAAATAGAGTATGATGAGCATATGAGAGTCCCCGATCATTGTTGGGCTTCTTGCACCCTACTGTCCACTTATTCGCTTAGTCGGACTGAGCTTTGCTCATTGTCAAGCATGTGTCGTCTTTTACGACAGAAAGAAAACAGACTGCCACATACTGTGTAACCAAGTGCTGTGCCCTGCGTCCAATTTTCAGAAGCCCCCGGAGGCTCCCCGGAAGCACCCGTCTACAAAGCCACCCGCCCCACCCGTTCCCAAGGTGAAGTCACCCACGCGGGAGGCGGCACCCAAACCGGCCAGTCAGGAGGCACCCATCCTCACGGCGGTGCCGGTTCGGCCCCCACGACTTCCGTCACCGCCGAAGGAAGACCCAAAACCAGCGGAGGAACCATCCAGGGAACCCGTGGCGGTGCGGAGCCCAGAGGTAGGCACTCACACAGTTGTTTTGGCTGCTCGCAGAGGAAGAAATGAAGGGGGGGTGAGGGAATCAGAAAGTAAAATCTTATAGGAGTGCTGACACCAAAATTTTATGTTCCTTTTTTATTGATTTCATCAATGCTTAATGGCCTGGCAAACCCTAAACAGCACTTTAAATACTTGAGCGTGCGATAACTAAATATATTGAATGGCCTGAAAATCGTCCCTTTTGGTTTCCCATGCTTCCCGCCCGGAAGGCACGTGGGACAGAATCACGGAATGACCACACCGGTTTGTGCGGATGTCAAAACACTGCAAAGGCCGGGCGAGGCATTGTTTCGACCGCCCTGCCGCTGGAGCTGAGAGGATGAGTTGCCTGAAGGCGTTAGTCCTAGCATCGCGGCGGAAATCGGATTATTGTTTGAAAACCACTGAGAGCCCGCATATGAACGATAAAGCTGGTATTGAATGTATGTAAACTAATCAAACTAGGACTTAGGTCCTTGGGGTCACCCCGACGTCTGTTTGGTCTTTACTGCAATGCCTCCCTCCCTCTAGCGTTGAGCTTCAGCAAAATGCGAGCAATCGTGATGTCGGTTGAAAGAGGCATCCTTAAAGAACTTTTTTCCAGAAAACTAGCTGTTTTGATTTTGTTCTGAAATTGCTAGAAAAATTTTGGTTAATGTCCTAAAATATAGGACACCGGGGCTGAAAGGGTTAAAATTGCTGCTTGGCAAACAAAGTTGTTAGCGCGGGAGAACGGGGGCTCTGATTATGCAGTTTGTAGAATTTAGTTCCCGTTAGAAGGATCTGGAAACATGTTTTCGATGTGGTTGGTAAACTTGCACAGTGGTAAGGTTATGGACTGAAGGACTGAAGTGGCAAGGATATGGGCTGAAGAAGGAATTATTTGTGGATAGATAGTTGCTATTGGACTGCTTGCGAAGTTTGGTGCTCTTTCTTACACTTTTTTGAATCTCCAGAGTGCTTCGAGCGGCTGTTACATGTTGGGGAGCAGTTTTTGTGCTTTTTAAGTAATGTGCAAATGTCGCCCTTGCATTCATTGTTTTCTTCGTGTTGACATGGACACTTTTTTGGTAACTATCATAGCCTGCAGCACACATATGCTGTATCTTCTTCATCTGTTCATCTTTTTTTTTCATGTACCATGTACACTGCTTAATTTCCGACTTAATGCTGCATTGATCTGTGAACTTTCGTTAAAATGTAGCCCGCATTTTGCGTTAAAGTGCCGATATGAAAAGGAGAAGCCGCATCGGTTATCCTTTAAGTTGACAGATCGTACCAAATTCACCAGCATCATTTTGGCTTCAAGCCTTTCTAAAGTTTCACCCAATGTAGAGTTCGCACTGAACACAACAAAAACAAGCACAAAACAATCATTTTCTAGTGTCTGTTCGAAGTCTGTGTGTGTGCACAAGTACAATTCATAATTTGCTTTGAGCAAATTGGGAATTAAGAAAATTGAGCCTGTTTCACACACCGCCTTTGGGACGTAAGAAGCCCCAGCACTGCCACGCCAGGAGGTTTGACAGCATATCACTGCGTCCATGGGTCGGCTGAAAAAGAGAAGTGCAAGCCAAAAGCTTTGCGAATCAAGTTGTGGACTATCAGCAATGGAGCTACACCACTTCACGACCACCCGATAACGGGTTGAATGGGGGTACTTTTCCTATTCCACCATGCAGTAAGGATGGCGTTTCGAGTTGAGTTTGGTCAGATAAGACTTGTTGCCCGATTGATGCTGCATGCACAGGAGAGCGTAGCATTACAGCAGTTTGCTTTGCTTCAATGCAGTGACAGTACAGAAGACAGAACCCTTTACTGGGAACAACTGTGTGGCCACAGCACGTGCTTTGAAAAGAGTGCAGTGCTTTTTGATACGTCATCATGTGTTTGAGCGCCATAAACCTGCTTCCGGACATCTCTCGGTGTGGAGTGTGCTGTGTAATACTATTCTTGGTAATACTACTGTGATCTCACTGCTGCAGTGAGATCACAGCACACCCACTTGGCGTGGAAGGCAAAGAAAGGCGCAACCATTACACTTTGTATGCAGATGTACACCCTCGCCAGGTACATTTGCAGTCGGCATCAATTGACGATCTGCGTTGTTACATCCAACTTTTGCCTGAGTTTGCAAGATTGGTCCGAAGCCAGCTTCTGAGTGCTATAATGGCAAGGAAGGCAATCCACAAACGCCAAGAAAAAAAAGATAATAACAAGGAGGACCAAATGGAAGAGGAGGCTGGTTCACACCACTCAAAAGGTCTCTAGAAGACTGCAGTACGAGGTAGAGGACAATTTGATTCCAGAGGCAAGGGTTTAATGGCTTAATTTGGCACACTGCGTGAACCCACCACAGAAGACGACTTTTACAGGCATGCGAAAACTTGGAAGCCCTAAAACAAGGGGGTTTGAGTCCACGGCGGGAGAGGCGAGTTGACGGCGGAACTGACATTGCTGATGGTAGATCATACACTCAGGCACTCGCAAATCACACAAGGGCGGCGCAGTGCAGAGGCATGATGGCTGCTTGCAAGCATGTCACTGCCACTGACGAGTGGTCAGACCACGGCTCGTGTCCAAGTGGTTGAGCATTTGTGGTAGTGTTACTTGGCGACACATGCTCTGCCCAAGCACCGCTAAAGCTTACCAGAGGACAAGGCAGAAGCATATTTGCGAGTGTACAGAATTATGGCAGACAGGAAGACGCAGGACTCTTAGCGCGTGGATTTGGAGATTTGGAGTCCAGTCTCAAAAGGAGCAGTGCAGATCTCTGTTTGCTGCTGACAGTGGATGACACTGGTCACCCACTGTCAGCAGCAACTTCCCAGGAGCCACTGTGCGTTATTAACGTAATGTACGATGATTCCTGGAAATAAAGAAAAAAGTATGCACCCCCTTTCAATAAGCATGAAGTGCCGTGAAAAAAAGGCATGATGGTGACACATTTCTGTAAGCTTTGGTCGCCACAGAGCCGTCTTGAAATATTTTTCTTTGGTTTCTCAGATTGCTGTGTTGATACATTTTCAATTTCAGAGGAGGGATAGGCTCTGCTTTTGTTTAGGCTGATAAGGCCATTTTTTTTTGTTTTGTTCTTGTGAGGAAGTTGAATGTACAGAACCTGCCTTAACACTAATTACACTATTTTTGTTTAATCACTTTGTACATAACCTGTATTGCCATATTGATCTTTGTTTTTAACTGTGGAAGCAATAACTAATTAAAATCATCTTCATAGCTTCATTCGTGCCTTATTATGGACAGTGTAAGTTCTGGATGATTTCTGCGCACTAATCTTTTGTTTCAGCATTCATTGAATACAACCAAAACGGCTCACCAACAAAAAGCATTTTTCCTGGTAGTACAAAAACTACTTGTGCCAAAACAAAAACAAATTTATTTTTAGAATTTGCGCATCAACGTACATGAGCAGTTTGTCTCATCTAGATCTGTGTAAACAAAAAAGTTACTTTTAACAGGAGTGTCTGTTTCCTTAATTAGCTTGTGTGCAATGTTAAAGCAACCATATTGCTTATTCTTGCATTGCATTCGCTGTATTGCAGTGCCTCAAGACTGAAGCCAAAAGACACTTTTAGGGGCTTTCGAGGTGCAAAGAAAAAAAAATGCCTGAGCAAAATGTGGAGCAGCTGTCAACAAATGTCTCATCCGGTGTTGATTCGCCCTGGTTATTGATTGAATAACTGCTTTTACCTGCAGGGTATTCCGAAGACTGGGTTTGACTTCCTCGACAACTGGTAACCTGGATGCTGGAGAAAGTATTACGAACAACAAGGCGCATTGGAACGGTGGCTGCTTTCATTGTGGTCAACTTACTCTGAATTGCTGCATTGTTGTTTATTTTTTTTACTCAAGTATCGAACTCGCTCTCGTTTTACACTTCTTTGCGTGTCATTATCCAAGAAAAGCAGCTGTCACCAACAACCCTGTTTCAGGTGGAATGTAGGTGGCCACAAAATCGAGTTATTTTTACAAATGTGGTCCTGTATGGCTGCTGTATAGATGCGAACAATGATCACACTTATTTATTCCAAATTTACGAGTAAGTGCCCTGATTGGAAACATTTGTACGCATCTTTTGATAGAAGAACGAGTAGGCTTAGTGTCGCTGGCCTAAAACACCCGTGCATTAATTGCAATCGCTTCCCTAGTTTAGTTGTCACTGCGGGAAATATTTTTAATTCTGGACTGTTTTCTTTGAAGCCGTTTGAGTGTGCCTTGGCGCAGGTTATCATGGAATGGGGTTTGGCCGGCGATGTATCTTAAGTCACCGTATCGGCCTTGTAGTGCAGTATACATAATAAGTTGGCATGAAAGTCCCTCCCCAAGGTTTGCCCAGTTGATCAATTACCAACGGGAGGGTTTGGGGTCCTGGAACCAGGGTGGTTTTGCTTTGTCAAGTTGGTGTAACATGATTCTGCTTGGAAGTGGAACTTACAACGGGTGGCAACAGCAAGATGGTGGCGACACAACGGGCTGTGTTACGGTGGAAATTAGGAAGAGGGGTTGTGGAGAGTGTTTATGGTCAATGTCTAGCAGATGGCACGGAAGGCACCTAGCTCGGAATTTGCCTCCACAGTTGTGCAACGAAAGTGGTCGCAAAAATGGTAACATGCTTGCATCTGCACTGTGTGCTAGCGGAGAGCTGCTGCACTGTTGCCGGGCTTCGTTGCTCTGTTTTGTCCAAACTCTGGTGATGCTCTTTCAGAGTCTGTGGGAAAAAAAGCGCTGCAGCCTTAATTGCTCGCTCCATCAGTGGATGAGAACCGATGAGGGCAGCAGTGCATGACATGTTAACACTGCGTGAAATTGATCAAAGGATCGGTACATCTTTGGTATGCGCTGTAAAGGGGCCTGTCTTGGACACTAGCATTGGGTAGCTGTAGTGTGCCGGTGTACTGGCCTGTGATCACGATCAAATTCACGTGCTCGTCGCAGCTTTTCTGTCACTCTAATGCCAGACGTTCCAGACAAGGGAGGGATTCTACGTGGTGCGTGGTGGCCCCTAACCACCCTTGTGTGTATGGCTGATGTATTCAGCGGTGCATTTACACAGGTGCTATGCAAAGTCATGCCAAAATGAAACCACTGAATCTAAGGGTGCAAGATGTCTTGCCTTTACTCCTTGCACCTGTGGCAGTGTCAGGTGCATTGCTGTGCTGAGCAGGAAGCTGTGGGTTTGATTCGCGGGTATGGAAACCATTTTTATGGAAGCGAGAAGTGAATGAATGGTTGTGTGCAAGATTTTGGGTGCGCAGAAAATGACCACAGGTCTTCTAAACTAACCCAATTAATTTGACCGAGTTCAACACCCTCCTCTTCCTAAAAATTGTACTCTTTGCTGTCTGTGCAACCCCTGTCTGATGTCTTTTTTGTAAGTTGTCTCTACTCGGCGTTGGACTTTGTAGAGCGCAGCTCTTAAGCACCCGCTCCTGTGGTTTCACAACACCCCTCCACATCGACCTTGTAATTGCGAGGACGAGGGATACACCGTAGATAGAGCGAGGAGGGAAGTGAACGAGGAGAGTATGGCAAAAGTGTGAGGGGGAGGGTGGTATGCCAAGAGCGGGCGAGACATTCTCTCTGGTGGTGATGCGCTACGAGTTAACGCCACAGTAGCAAGCAGCGTCGTGCGTTCGCCGATGCTGTGATCACTTCCTGAGATGAAGGAAGTGCTGCCAGAGCAGAGGAACAGTGCCACTGGCATCAGAATCCAGAGATGCGTGCCACCGAAGCAGCAGCTATGCGCTATTGCTGAAAGGACTGCATTTTATACTGCACTCAAATTTTGCATTAGAGAGTATCAATTTTTTGTATTGTTTTTAATTTTGGGTATTTAATACGCTGACACTACAACTCGACTGTCAAGCATACCATAGTGGGTGGCTCTGGATTAGTTTAGACCGCTTGGGGAACTCTAGTGTGCACCGAAATCTCGACACAGCTATTTTTCTTTTTGCCTTCACCAGGAAAATGGCTGCAACAGCCAGGAATCGAGCCCGCACCCTTGGTTGTCTTTAGTCTAAGGCTTGTGCTTGCTTGAGCGCACCCTATCGGGTCACCACTACTCATGATGCTGAAGCATTTTAGTGGTGCTTTCTCTGTTCTTGTCATGCCTTTTTAAGAAGCCGCCGTTTTACAGTGGGGGGCACATTGAGCAAGAGTGTAAGTCATCTTCCAACTTTGCAGCTAATTTTGTCCATTTGTCTTGTTTCAAAAAGAAATAATCCAGACCATGTTGGTGCTTTGCCGTTAGTGAAAGCTAAATGTGGCCTTGGAGGTCCAGTCAACCTTACCGGATGTGTTCAGATATTTTTATAGAGCTGGCTGTACTTGCTGCATGTGTTGTTTACAAATGCTAATGTGGCTCGTGTGCATGAATGTCTGCAGAACGGGGGGGGGGGGGGTTCGTTCTATGCTTTCATTTTTGAAAGAATAGTTTTGACCCCCCCCCCCAGTTTGTATAACTCCAGGAGGTGGGATCCCCCTTGGAAATACTCTTGTGTACTGCAAAACTTGTGAACTTTTCTGGTCTGTCTGACAGGATGACTTTGGAAATGTAAATTTTGTATGGGAGGTACAAGATTTTTGACATTAATTCGTTTTGCATTCTGACATTTACGCCTTTTGGACGTTTATACATATACCTTTGTTGTTTATTTCACAGTTTTATGCTCTTGCATCTCGAAAAAAATATTTACATGCACTCTTTTTTTTCATGTCCTCTACTTGTGCAGCTTTCCTGTAATCTAATCAAATTTAAGGCATCTAATCAAATAAATTAAATTGTGCAATCTCAGAGAGGAAAGAAGACTGTGGCTGCCTTTGTGAAAGCTTGATGGTAACAACCCTCGTGTGTGCGCAAAAGTCATTGCATATAGCACGAGCAACCCTGTCCTTTTTGATTGTTTAACATGATGAAGAAAAACGTAACAAGCTTTCGTTAACGCATGTATGACCAGCTTGTAGCAAGACTGAAGATTACACTGCCTGTGCTAACATTTTACATAACTTCTATTTAATTTTTACGTTGTACTCACCACCTGTATTGTGCAGTCAGATCATAAATAACACTGACCTCTCCTTTTCCTTGTGTGACGTTCTCTGTGTTGAGCTGCTATGCTGTACTGCTGGCAAGCTACTGATTAACAGTGTACTTTTTCGAAGGCGCAGTAGGCATGGGGTCAAAGTACACATGCATATACGCTGCATTGAGACAATTGAGGTGGGCGAAGTTTAAATGTACTGGCGCATCACACGAGCATTAGCAATGTGTCATCCCAGCATACCTATATACGCGGCCACTCACAGAAGCCGGATTTTTGGACTGTCGTACATCCTGTTGAACTCGCTGTACACTTGTGCGTCTACCGCAACTTTGTGCTTTCCCTGAGTAAGAGGAGATGTGGAACCGTAGCTTGATTGGAAACTTGCTGAGTTTGGGAAGTTTGCACACTTTCAAACTTACAAACTGGTGCTGGGGCTCTGGCTCGGCATTTTACTGCACAGTGTTGCACCTGCCCGTTGTAGTAACCATGCGAGGTAGGTTTGACCGTCTTGCGAGCCCAATTGCTGTTAGATCGAGTGGGTAACAAAACAGCTGTGACAGGAGTGCTTTTTTTCCTCTATAGAGGACACTTTTGCGAGAAAATGATGTTCTTATGATTGCGAAACAGATGGGCTACTTGTTCAGTACAAAAAGTGTATTTGCCATTACTGGGGATCAAATGGATGTACTATTGCTTTTTAAGTGGGCATCGTAATCACTTGGCAACGAATTTCACGTAATTGCGGTATGACTGTGGGGTGTTTATGCACACAATGATGGCTGGAAGGGGCATGGATGTGTAGAAGTAAGTTGGCTTCTATCGGTAGATTCCAGTGTTGTGGGTACAAGTGTGGCACTTGTAGCAGTAGCAGTAGCTTATTAGCGCCGAAAATGCGAAAAGCAGGTTTCAGGTGCACACACACTTCGTTGCACTACACTTGGTGACATCACTTATTTTGAAGGTTGTCGTGCGGTATTGATGGAGCTTTCCTTGTGAAACAAACACTGACGCAGGGACATGTAAATGTAAAACAAGTGCATGCAGGAAGTTTTTCAGACACAAACCTCAGCGACCAAACATAGAATAGGATGGCTCACCACAATCGAAGTTTCTTTCCTTTTTTTTTTTTTTTTTTCAGCTTCAGTTTCGTTAACAAGTTTTGCCTTGCAGTAAAAGTGCTGTCGAAAGGTTAATGCGGATGAACACAAGAGCGTACTATACCTACTGAGAGCTAGTGCATATATTTTTGTATATACAACAGCCAGTAGCAAAACTACGAAATTTTTGAGTGTAGTGCGGTCGGCTGCTCTGCTGGGCCAAAGCGGTAGCAAACCCTACTGCGGGCTCATTGTATGTGTATTTTCTTCACATTCTTCCAAGCAGCAGCCGCCTACTGGAAAGTTTCCCGGTGGGGGGACATACAGGGGCGAGGCTTGATGGCCAACTTTGCATAGACGCCGCCTTATTAAGATGGCATTAAAAAGACCCTTTATGATTAGCTTACACTCTTTGACAAAAAGGAAAGCCAACCAGAAGAAACTTTCAGCGAAGTAGTGATGATTGAGCAAACTTGGGTCCCTGCTCATTCTTGGGACCTTCTGAGGTGCTCTTATAAGAGTGCCTCAGATGTTTATAAACGTCAAGAGAAATTTAAAGGAAAATGGCAGACAGGAATACCAGCTTTGGTTATCTATTTCCAGCTAACAAGGCATCATTGGCCGTCAAAGAAAATCTGAGACAGCCACAAAACACATGACCTTTGAATTAAGTCAAGGTGGTGGGAACGATTGTAAAGAGGCTCCTCCTGATTTTGAGTTTTTTTATGGCCTAATTTGGCCATCACTGACTGAATTGGGATACTTTTAGTTTTTCGTTCATGTTCGGCTAGATCAAGCTTCCTTTTGGATGGTTATATCGTGTTTTCTTTAACGAATAACCCACATTAGAGCCACTACAGAAGGCCTGTTTAGTGGCTCTGCAACGATGAAGCCGTGGTCATAGTTTCTGTGATGTTTGGCAGATATCTCAACAGAAACTTGCAGGAGCCCAACTGAAGCGGAGAGCACGGGGTTTGCAGGCAGGTATGTTGTCGTATTGTATTATTAGTAATAAACGTTTACTGCCTTGAAATGGAAAGCAGAAGGCTAAGTTCAGCCTCCTGCAAGCCCACGTTGCTTCCAATGCTGTAGCCACGATAGCTTGCGGTTTCTTTGGTGATGGTTGGGTCCGTGCAGTCTCCCATTGCTCAGAAGTGGGGCTTGGTGGGAGATGTGAGTTTGTGGGCAAGGGTAGACTCAGTGGTATGTGGTAATGGTATGTAGTAATGGTAGTGGCATGTGGTAAACACTGGAAATGTTGTTCGGCACTTCTTGCAGCGGCCACTCATTTTTGTTTATATGCACATACAAGGGTGTGCATATTGTGCAACAAACCGGTCGGACTTGGTACGGTGCAGGGGTAGACCTATATGCTATATGGTTCATTGCAGTGGCTTTAAAGGGGCCATGCAGGCAGAACACAAGTTTGGTTCATTGGAAAGATTGACTGGTTAGAATATATCATGCAGACACCACTTTTAATGTAAACATTGTTCAAATAGGTTACATAACTATAAAAAAGGGGAATGGCCATGCAATCGACTAGCTCATTTCCCGCAACAGAACCTATGATGTCATATGCCCAGCTAGGCGATTGGCTGAGGCCGGCAAAAGCAAATATAAATTAGGCAGGGCTTATAATTAAATTTAGGGCACATTGTTTTTATAACAGTGGGAATGGTGGGATGGACAACTAAACTTACGAACGAACACATAAATACCGAAGCAGTTAGTGCAGCACTTTGTAAGCTAACACTGCCTAACAGAGGTGACGGACGCTTTGGACTGGTCTGACCAACTGAGTTCTGACATAAGCGGCAGGGTCACTTACATGACCATGTTTGTAGAGTCATAGCTTACGTTTTAGGAAACCATTAATATGAAGCCTAATAAAAATACAGCAGAAGCCGGCCCGAAGCAAAGTGCGAACATTGGCACTTCAGCGGTATTGCAGCGCCATCTATAGGGACCGGGCGGCCGTTGTATGGCACCACCATCGCTTCAGCGAACAGCGCCGCCCGTGGTGAACCGCTCGTCAGTGGAATGCCGGTGGTAAGGTGGCTAGAATGGGGAGGTGTGAGTACCGCGGCGCCTTCCTTCGGCCGCGCGTGACTCCCTTGCGCGCAGATGACACCAGGGAAAATGTGGCGCTGCCCGTCGAGGCGCGGTAGCCGCAGCCGGCCGCGCCGTCCTGCCCGCGCTCTCCCTGCCCTCGCCGTGGCCAGCTTCGTCGTGCGTTGTGGACTGTCTCGCGTCGTTCTCCCGTTCGGGCATTTGTTCGGGGTGCGATGCTGTCGACAGCAAAGAAGACGACGGAGCAAACGGAGGAAACAAACTAACTTGCGCATTCAGCGTAACACCTTTGCATGCTAAAGCCGCGGCAGAAATTCGCTAGTCAATGGGTGATGTGCCGCAGATTGGCTGCCGAGACCATTCTGCTGCCCTGAGCTTCACGCTATACGTTTTTATTGCCTTAGGAGGATACGTTTCTACTTAAGGTGTGAACTAGCAAGGTAATGAGAAGAAACTGAATGCAGTGAAACCTTGCATGATGCAGGCTGAATTTTACAATTTTTTTTTAATATCTTCACTTGTAAAAAAATTCAGGGAAGCTTGCATTCACGCGCAATACTTGAATGACGAAGCTCTTGTAGTTGGGCATTCCCGGACGCATAGTTAAGTTTTTAGTATCATTGTTTAGTTGCATTGTTTGGGAGCTAGTAATCGTCGTCATATACGCATCGAAGATGCCGTCGTCTTCGCGGCGAGTGGTAGATGCAAAGTCATCCTCAGCATTGTAGACTTCCACGTATCGTGCTCTTCTCATCAATTCTCGAGGCAGCGGTGGCGGGAACTTCCGCATTAGCGCTGGTTTTTTTTTTTGTTTGTTTGTTTGTTTGTTTGTTTCTTTTTACATGGACGGTAGGGCTTGACGACAGCGCTGTTTTTTTTTTTTTTTTTTAACTAAAACCACTTTCCGTGCCGAAGGCGCTCGGTGGTCGCCGCGAGGCACGCGCTCACGAGGGCTCGGCATTTTCTTGGTATCTATTTTCTGCTGTACAACAGCTCCGCTGTTAATACTTTTTCTTTTCCCCCAATAAATATACTTTTGTTCTCTCTTCACCTCTAAATACTTTTTGTTTCTTCATCACCTGTCGGTAGTTTGTTTTTCTTCACCTGAAAATAGTTTTTCCTACTTCATATCTTCTTTTAGTATCCTCCCTATGAACTTTTTTTTTTTCACCTGTTAATGCTTTTTTTTTTGCTTCTTCACCTGCAAATAGTTCTTCCCCGGTGAATAGTTCTTGTTTTCTTTTCAGCGGTAAATGCTTTTTGTGTGTTTCTTATATACAGGTGCTAATGGGCACCTGTAAATATAGTTAAATTTGTATCTTCACGTGTAAATAAACGGTTTTTTTTTCATTGTAAATAAACGATTTCATGACGAGACCAGATGTGTTGCTTCAATGTCTGCTATCATTTCTGATGTGAGCGGGATAACTGCATGCGGTCTAGTGGTTTGTTAAGGGTAGCAGAAAGCGCGGTGTACTCCGAGACGCCTTCAGTTATTGACAGTTTGCAGGCCCATGCGGTAGTGCCGATCTCGAGGACGGCGGCTGTATTTCGAGGGAAGCGAAATGCAAGGCGCCTCTGTACAGGGCCGTGTCAGTGCACATTATACAACTCCCAAGTTTTTTTTTAATAGAAGCCGGAGCCACTTCACGTAATGTGCAAACGTGCTTTTGAAACTGCATGCAATGCGAACTGTACCCGTAAAACTAAATTTCATGGGTGTAATGAAATGGGCTCATAAATTTTTTTAGTGATAAATATTCTCTTTTACTCTTCGAGAAAGCTCGCCATACCGCAACGGGTTCGTTTCCCCCTTGATGGTAGAAATGCAGCCGACGCGATGCCGGCGGTGCGCTCATTCCAGCTGCGCGCCTTACCGCGCCCTACCGCGCCTTGGTCAACAGCGCCGCCCGTGGCATCTGCGCGCTTTGGAGTCACGTTTCCGCCGCCGGTACTCACACCTCCCCATTCTAGCCACCTTACCGGTGGTGGTCAGCGCAGCGTTGTTGTGCATGGATTTCCATCGTTTTTCTGCGGTGCGGCTGGCAAAGCGTAC
The DNA here is from genome assembly GCF_048455015.1 of Haemaphysalis longicornis. Taxonomy (NCBI): domain Eukaryota; kingdom Metazoa; phylum Arthropoda; class Arachnida; order Ixodida; family Ixodidae; genus Haemaphysalis; species Haemaphysalis longicornis. Next base: position 54,364,005 of record NW_027526407.1, on the reverse strand, counting down.
ATAACCACAAGGAATTTTTTCAGATCGGTAAATCTTGAGCGTGGATGTGACCTTTACGAGGCATGGTATGTGCGTGATTTACGACCATACTCGGTATTTACAAATAGCAGACGACGCTCAATGCGCCAAGCTGGAAGTCGAGCTGGAAGTGGAAGTCCGTTCCTTCATGCAGTTTTTTCATGCCTGCATGCAGTTTCGCGTATCGAGGAGTATATTGCAGCTAAATTCTCTCAGAAAGCCGGTGTGTGCAACCGATCCAAGAATGCTGCGGCGCAGGCCTTTGGCAGTTGACGAAACGGCGTCGTGAAAAAGCGAAAAAAAAAAAGTTGGGGGTTGCCTTCTACGATTTACCTCAAAACAAGAAATTGTGATGGTCAACGCTTCCGTAACTTCATTAACTACGGCTGGAACGTGTTTAATTTCACAGAAATGCTCTTAGTACAGTTATCGGGAATCGTTTACAGAATAAATACCGCATGATAGTAGAACGTTATTAATTGTCGTCGCGGAGCATTACTTTACAAGAATTGCAATGGTTGCTGGCTAGTTGGTTCACGGTTTTTAAAAAACCAATTCCTGCGTGGCTGAAGGACGCGAGACAGGACCGTGCCCGAAACCTGTACTATGTTTCACTACTGAATGCTGCGGTCGGTTTACAAGCTGCCACCTACGCTTGAAAAATCATGCACTCCTCCATCTAACGACGATGATGTTGTTTTATAGCAAAGCTTTCTCGTGTGGGTTACGTTATGGATTTAAACTTTGACTAGTTGAGCTTCGAATTTGACGAGCACGCAGCTTGGTCTTTTGATCGCAGCGCCTTTGACTTTGACCATTTTCCATTCGATTTCGCACTAAGAAAGCTTTGCGTTCAACCATCGTAATCATTAGACGGAGGGCTAGATGATTTTGCTGTTTAATTTTGAACTTCAATGCACCCCTCTCCAAATCTAAACTTTTTCCAGGCGTGTCGGAAATGTGTCTGTGCTGGAGGACTCGGGCTGGTGACCCATATTTCAGGCAACTAATCGCGCGTTTTCGGTGTCTTCACAAGGCATTACACGATTTTTGGTACTCTGTAAAGAATGCTTAAGCATTAAATAACACCGGCTGACGTTAACACTGCCACATTTTTTAACTACCGGTGCCAGCCTTTATTCCACGCAGGTGGAAAAACGGGAAGGGGAGGGGGGATGGTTTGTAGCTTGGGCTGTTGGGTGGTTGAATAACTTTGGCTCTTGATAAAATGACCACCACAAACGTGGAAGTTCCGCTACGGCTTTCGGGCTCCCATGCTGTCACAGTGTCGCTCACCAAAACCAAAGGCACAAAGCTTACGGGTACTGAAAGTGTAAACTACCGCAACACTTCTATCCATCTCGTAGGCAAGTGCCTTTTTCTTCAAAGCACATCGAGGTATCCCAGCGCTAAGGCTGGCATGGAAACCATAGTCAATGAAACCAGTGAAGATAATTTAAAATGGTAGAAATAAATACTAATATTAATATTTTATTCCTACTAAGATAGCACGCAGCCAGGAGCAGAGCGCTGCAAAAAGTGCTCATGTCAGTGTAGCCCGTTCCCAAATTTAGAAGGGTCAAATAAGTTTATGTAGCTGTTAGCGCATTTAAGAAGAAATAAATACTAATAATAGTAGTTTTATTCGTACTCAGAACGGGTGGAGCCAAGCGTAGATCGCTGCAATAAGCGCTCATGCCATTGTAGCCGACACCCAAATTTCGGAGCGTCGGACAAGTTTACGTAGCCGTTACTGCATCTAAGAACCCAACAGATCTGTCTAGACTTCGTTTCATCTCACATGTCCGCTCACAACACCACCAAAACATTCAAAGCACCGAAGGAAACACGACAAAAACGTGAGGCTGCGTAGTCCAATGCACCGGTTCATTCCACTGACGAAGGGAGCGCCGAGTGGTGGCGCCACCCGTCCAGCTGCCCGGCAAGGTCACCTAACGGCCGTCTGGGAGGGGGTAGCAGCCCTGGTCAGCAGACTATCTTTAATTTTAAGGCCCTGCTCTGGATACGTCAATGTCGAATCCCGAAAACACGCGATTTTGCGGGAAAATTGAATTTTTTGCCTAAAATGCTTAGTTTTTCAGGGAATAAAGCATCATTTGCTGCCGGACAAGGGCTGAGGGGGCTATAAAACACCGAATGTTTCAAACAAACGTGTGTTGTCTGCGTGACAACACGTAGAAATCGCAGGGGTGAGGGGAAGAGACTCATCTGCTTTAATTTTCAATTGAAAGGGAGCACCACACCGTGCGCCCGTGCCCAATTGAAGTATGTGCATCCCGTATGGAGATCATGTGCAATCAGGTGTCAAAATGCGACATCCAGCACATTCGGCTCTGCCGGAAGGTTATCTTTCAGGTAGAATATCTACTGCAGCTGAGCTGATCCAAAACAACGGGAGGCACGCAGCCAGCAGCCCCGCCAGCAACGTGACTTGCGCAGTTCCAAGCCACGCGAAGGAGTTCCCGCCACGTGCACTTTCGAGTCGGAGCAATGATTTTTTTGTTCCTTTCTCCTGCAGTGGACACGAATGAGCAGGCAATGATGATGATTGGCGACAAAGCCATAAAGGAAATCAGTAAAAGATTGTTTTACAGCTACGGGGGGGGGGGTGATTATTTTTAAGATCGTTAAAAATATTGCCGCAAATGAGATAGGTACAATCGCGACGGTCCGTCACGCGGCTTTGGCCGTATGATGCTGCCTTCTAGAAGACGACGTCGTAGAAGCAACGCTGAGCACGAGAGCACGAGCGTATGGGCTGGCGCCGCCTGATTGGGCGGCGTCCACTGCGGCAGCGTTAACGAATTCCTCTACACCGCTGGGCTGGCACAGCGCGATTGGGCGACATCCACTGCGGCTGCGTTGACGTGGTCCTCTCCACCGCTGGCACGGCTTATTTCTCGAACGACGGCGAGTCTTCAACATAGCCCTGGCCTCCCCTCCCGCATCGGGCCCTCGCCGCAGCGGCGCTGAGTGACGGCACACGTCCAGCATCCGGCGTCGGATCTCAACGGCCGCTGCCATGGCGGGACAGAGATCTTGATGCTCGCCTGGACGGCATCGTCGTCTGCGAGCTTCGGAGATGAAGCCCCCGGCCACCCCAGGCGGCACGCCCCAATCCCCAGCTCTTCCACCGTCGGCATCAGCAGCGGCGGGCGACGCGTCGTCGACTGGCTCCTGGAACTCGACCCCAGAGGGGCTCTTGAACGAGCGATGACTTCCACCAGTTGCGCATGGCCCAACCTGCAGGTGAACTAGGCGCGATCGTCGAACGGGCTGGTATCTGGGCAGGCCACCCCTGCCGATCCAGGACCCAGGGCGCAGATGGCAGCAGCCCCAACGGTTGCCCTGGAGACCTTCTGCGTCCGGGGCCCAACATGCTGCCACGCGCAGCACTCGCCTCCCTTCGCACCATGCACACGACGAGCTCCTGCCAGCCTGCTGCAAGTGCCTACCGCGACGCTGTTGCGCTCCACCGCCTGCAGCGCTCCTTCTGAAGAGGAACGCCGTCTAGTTTTCCACGCAGTCCCGGCCTTCCCAGCTGCGTCTCGCCGATTCCGGCCGGCCGCTTGTTGCAATGCCATAAATGCACAGCGGCGCTGAGTGACCGTGAGAGTCTCTTGGCATCGGATCGTCGGTCGCCGCTGGCATGGCGGGGTCTCGGTCGTGATGCCCGCCAGAAGTGGATCGCCCCCCTGTGAGCTTCGGAGATAATTAAGTGCCCGGCCACCCCGGGTGGGACACCCGCTGTCCCCGGCCCTCCGCCGTCGTCAGAAGCTCCGAGGAGCAACACGCCACCCACTGGCCGCCGGAGCCTGATCTGGGAGGCAGACCCGAGCGAGCCATGACCGCCGCCGAGCTAGGTGGAAGGCGGTTGCACATCGCCCAACGTCGAACGTGCGGGCATTGGGCAGGCTACCCTTTCCGATCCCGAACCCTCGGGCGAGTCCCCCACGACTGCCAGGCAGCTCCTGCACGCGGGTTTCGAGTGCCAACCAGATAATATAGTCACTGACCCCGGGCCGTGAATATGGTCGCAGTCCCAACGATTGCCCTGGAGACCTCTGTGCCCGGGGTCCAAGATGCTGCCACGCGCAGCACGCGCCTTCACTCGCACCGTGCACACGACGAGCTCCGGCCAGCCCCCTGCAAGTCCCTACCGCGACACTGTCCGCCCTCCACGAAGGCTACGTCCGCTGGTGCATCGTCGTAACCCGCTCACCCCTTGCACCATCCTCGCAAGTAACGTTACGTCACACGGCTCTGCGACGGCACGTCGTTCACCGGCGCTGTAGCCGGTCGGCGCGGCTCGACCATTTCGCAGTTGTGCGGTGCTTCCATGGCTGGCACCACGTTCGCCCGGCAACTCGGCAGTCCGGAGCCTGTGAGGCCTATTGCCTCGACGAGGATATAGAACAGGACATGTTGGGGTGTTGACACCACTTTTATTACAACAAATCATCCAAATAAACGATATTTCGGATCCCACATTGTCTCATTTCTTACACGCCACTTGCAATACCACCCTGTAGTAACATGTCCAAAAGAAACACTCGTGTTCTCATCTCGTAAGAATATGATCATTGATTTTCCGCAACTTTGTTAAGGAGCATTAGCTCAGGTAAGGGCGGTGGTAAGCCTATTAATGTGTGGGCATCACATACGCCTAAGTGACCCTATAGGGTCACTTATAATTGTTTTAGGTGGCTTCTCCGCGTAATAACCCGCAGATGGACTTTGTGACCGGCACGGCCATGACCGGTACGGGTACGTAGGCAGAAAATTACAAGTTTTATGATTCGCGTCATGCGAGAGCTTTGGCTCCGCCTGAAAGTTATCTTTCGCTGTAAATTATGGTCTCGGCACAGCTCTGCTGATCCTTCACTAGAGGAAGTATATTGCCCAGGACACTTGCCATTGTCAGACATCTAACCAACACTGAGAACCTCCCCAGAGTCACGCTACTGTGGGTCCCTGCATACCCTACCCTGGAAGGCAACGAGGAGGCACATCTGTTGGCGTGCGCTCTCACCAACCAAACCAACTTGCTAGTCGCATCCACAGACACTCCTCTGAACGGCGGCAGGCTTCTTACGTATAGGGAACTTCTCAGCAGACAATCATATCCCAGCCCGCACCAGTCCCTCGATTGAAAACAGGCTGTAGCGCTACGACTATTGCAGACCAATTCCTTTCCAAACCCAGTCCTGTATCAGCAGATGTATCCCGACTTATATTACCCGAAATGTAAATTTTGTTCAGGGTGGGTTACCCTCTCGCGCATGATGTGGAAGTATCCGCACATTGCTACGAACCCGCAGGAACAGCACACAACGATGTGCATTGGGAGGCCGCGCTGCACAGCTCTACCGCTGAAGATCAAGAAGCCCTGGTCCGAATAGCAAAAGAGGCCGCTGACTCCCATGGAGTCGCCCGAACGCTTGCAAGAAAGAAGGCATAAGACCGCTCTTCTTATTTGGGCCCAATAAAGCATTCTCTCTCTCTCTCTCTCTCTCTCTCTCTCTCTCTCTCTCTCTCTCTCTCTCTCTCTCTCTCTCTCTCTCTCTCTCTACCGATCCCAAACAAGGTGCCTACATCCTAAAACGCCCAAACAACCGCCCGTCGCCTCGCATGAGCATGACCCAAGCACCGGCACTCTGTACTTTCTATTTCTCCAGACAAGTGGGGGAGACTGCTTTCCAGCGCGCGGCTTGAGGGCCGGGAATACCTTGCCACTAAGTCCGAACAGCGGCGGTAGCCCGCGGCTTTCTGAAATGAGAAGATGACACCCGCTTTTACAGCGAAGTTTTTATTGTCTGGGTTTCCACATGTCATGTCCATCAGCAAAATCGCGGAGAACGGAATTTTTTCCTCTGCAGAGCTTAGCTTTGAATTACCTCCTTGAACGGCTGACGGAGTGAAGTTATGACCGGTGTTCTTCCCGTCCAGCCACAAGAACCTTGATGGGTCAAGGCGTACAAACTAGCTCGAACCCATTCGAAATTAAGTCATTACTTCGAAGGGCTTCCGGAGCGACATTTTGGCCGATGGTCTTTCCAGTCAAAGCACAAGCATATCACCGGTGGTCCCGTTATGCGTATACGTAGGTTGTGGGGGGGGGGGGGGGGGGGGTGAACGTGCAGGCCCAGCTAGGCTTCACGCGGTCACCGATGACATGACCACCTTGCTGGTGGGAGATTTCAACGTGGACGTCTTCACGCCCCGATGCGACCTAACTGCCGTCCTCTGTGGTCGAGCGGTTTGCATTGGCGTGTTACACCGACAGTAAGATATGCCTAGAATAAAATCCACTAGAATAAAATCCCAGATTATTACAGGTTTCATTCAGCTAATTAGCCAAGCGGTATACTCAGTAGCAAATTACAAAAAGCGCATTTTTTCGTCCACTCCTTGGAATGCGTCCAGCTTCGCTTATCGTCCTTTTTTACAGAGTGGAAAGGCACTGGTTTTTTGTTTAATATCTGCTCCGATAAACGTTTTTTTTTTCCTCCAGCATGCCTGTTCAATATTCAGGAAATGTTTATTCCTCCCAACCTGCAATTCCCATTTTCCCTCTTTGGCCAACCGGCCTTTCCTTTCCAAATGAAACAGTTTCTTCCTCATCTCTTCCCCCGTCCTGCAGCCCCGCCTGCAACGTGACTCGCGCAGCTCCAAGTCGGCGCATAGATGATGATGAGGGCCTACAGAAAATTTACATACCCGCCCCTGGGGCATTGACCAAGAAGAGTTTGGTTTAACTAGCGAGGGTAAAACAGAAGAGCGGGAGGAAAGATTTGGCGTGAATGATAAAAAAGAGCGTGAGCAGAAGAAACAATTCAAGCTGACCTAAATAGCTCTAGTACACCGCGACCCGTTTCCAGAATGAATGAGTTGACGACGTGGAACATACCCATGCCACTGGCCTAGCTTTGTGGCACGGAAAGACAAAAGCACAGGGACGGTTAATAGCGCACAGGCTTTCCCGCCAATCGCGTTTCGAATCGGAGCCACGCGCGATTTTTTTCTTTGACCTTGCAATGGACAGGAATGGGCAATTGATGATGATGATGATGACTGGCGACACTTACAGCCCTGAATAAAATCTGAAAAGGGCTCCTTACAGCTTGCGTGTACAATATATCACCATATTTTTAGAGCCTAATGAGTATTGTCGCAAATGAGATGACTACTCGCAACATTCCCTCATGTGTCGGCCACGTATTGCTGCCAGAAAAAGACGGCGCTGCGGAAGCGCGAAACCACGAACGCATGTGTTGGCGCCCATGGTTGGCTCAGCTTGAGTGGACGAGGTGCGCTCTGGCTGCGTCGTCTTTCCCTCCACCGCCGGTCAAGCTCATTCTGAAGAGGAACGCCGGCGAGTCTCCCACGCAGCCCTGGCCTCCCCTGCTGCGTCTGGCCCTCGCCGACTTCTGCCAGCCAACGCTGCAATGCCATCAGTGCAACGCGTCATTGAGTGATGGCACACGCCAAGCTTCTCTGACCATCGCATCGTCAACGGCATCGTTAGGCCTCACTTGCGTACTCGCCTTCAGGGCAGAGATCGTCGTCATCGAGCTTCGAAGAAGCCCCCGGCCACCCCGGGAGCCACACCCCCGATGCCCGGTACGCTGCCGTCGATAGCAACTGCGGCGGGACATTGACTGGTATCTGGAACTCGACCCCAGAGGGCCTCTCGAACGAGCGCTGACTGCCACCGAGCTGTTGCCGGTGGGAGGGAGTTGCCCGTCACCCAACCGGCAGGTGAACTCGGCGCAGGCGTCCGATGTGCTGGGACCCGGGCAGGCCACCCCTACCTATCCAGTATCCTCGGCCGGGTTCCCTCCGACAGCAGGCGGCCCTGCGTGTAGCATGTTGCGAGTGCCAGCCAGAGGGGACGGAGTCACCGACGCTGAGCCGTGGATGTGGTAGCAGCCCCAACGGTTGGCGCGCCGATGTCTGCGCCCGGGGTCGAAGATGCTCCCACGCCCTGCACTCGCCATCCGTCGCATCGTGCACACGGCAAGCTCCAGGAAGTGTCCGGCAAGTTCCTGCTTCCCTCCACGAAGGTTACCAATGGGGCTGCAAGGTCGTAACCCGTTCACCCTTTCCAACGGCACGTTCACCGGCGCTGGAGCCGGTCGGCGCGGCTCGACCATTTCTGAGTTGCGCGGTGCTTCAATGGCTGTGCTACGTTCGCCCGGAAACTCGGCTCTCCGAAACCTGTGACACCTACTGCCTCGACAAGGATATAGAAGAGACATCTATAGTGGTGTTGAGACCACTTTGATTTCACGAAGATGAAGCAAATAAACGCGATTCCGACTCCCATGCTGCCTCGTTCTCCATGACTCGCAACACCACTTTGCAGCACCCCTCCGTAACAACATAGCCAAAAGAAACGCTCTCGCGTTCTCATTTGGTAAGACTGTGATTATGGATTTCCTGTAACTTTTTTTAGACCGGCTGCTCAAATAAAAACGATGGCATGCCTGTTGACGCATGAGCATCACGCACTCTTTACGTGCTGACTTCAGGTGACCTGTTTACGTAATTAACTTCATAAAGACTGTGACCGTGGGGACCATGACCGTTACGCGCGTTAAAGCGTTGCAGGTTGTTTGATCATAAATTTGCGCCCTACAACAGCTCTGGATCTGCCTGAAAGCTATCTTTCTCGGTAAAGTGGGATCTCTGGACATCAGAATCGGCGGATCCATAACAGCACTTTCTTCAAAAACGCATCCTCACAGCCGCCCTGCCTGCGAAGTAACGGTATCTACTTATCATCTCCTATGAGCATGCTTTGACCGGGCTTTCCAGCTGGCGGCTTGAGAACCAGGGATACCTCGTCAATAGGGCCATGCAGCGGAGGTAGTCCGCGGCCTCCTGAAATTAAAAGATGTCGCCACTCAATTTTACAGTGAAGTTGTTACTGTCTCGGTTTCCGCATATCGTGTTTGTCATAAAAATCGCGTAGAACGGAAATCTTTCGTCTCCATAGCTTAGGGTTTTGTATTGCCTTCTAGAACAGCTTCGGGAGCGACGTTTTGGAAGGTGTCTATCCTGTCTATCAGCAAGCACATAACCGTTGGTTCCTTTATGCTTGCACGGGTGGAGGTCCTGGAGGAAGAGGAGGAGAGGGGGTGTGGCGTGTACCCGCAGCCAGGCTTCACGCGCTCACCAATGAAATGCCCGTTCTGCTGGTAACAGATTTAAACGTGGTTGTCTCACAGCCCTATGCAACCTGCCTGGAGGGCTCGGTGGTCGAGTGCGGTTTGGGTTGGTGTGTTACACTGACACTATAAGATGCCTACGACGCGTGCTGGGAAACAGACAGCCCCATGTTTGTCCACTAGAATGAAACTTGTTTTGCTATAGCAAAACAAGTTTCATATAGTTTCATTCAGCTATAGTTTCATTCAGCTATTGAACTAAGCAGTATGCTCAATCGCATACTGCAAAAAAATTGTGGAAAATTTGAAATTTTGGCTTGAAATTTTTAGTTACTCAGTGACTAAAGCATCGTTGGCTGCAGCTGGAGAAGCGTGGAGGGCATTAAACACTCTAAATCTTTAGAAAACGAACTTATATTTTGTCTTTAGGTAGAAAACACGGTGATGAGGGGAAGAAACATGCACCTGCTTTAATCTTCAAGGAAGGGGGACAATCACACACTGCGTCAGTGCCCGATTGAAGGGCATGCATTCAGTGTGGATATTATGCGCAATCAGGTGTCAATCTGCGACATCCACCACACCCAGCTGTGCCAAAGGGTTATCTTTCAAGTAGATTACCTACTGTAGCTGCGCAGATCGAAAACAGCGCGAGGCACGCGGCCTACAGCCCCGTCCGCCACGTGACTTGCGCAGTTCCAAACCGCGCGTTCCCGCCACGTGCGCTTTCGAGTCGGAGCAATGCTCAATGCTCTTTGTTCCTTTCTCTTGCAGTGACACGAATGAGCTGTGGATGATGATGATTGGAGGAACAGACATAAACGAAATCAGTAAAAGATTATTTTACAGCTACTCTGATTATTTCTACAGCATTAGAAATATAGCCGCAAATGGGATAGGTACTCGCGATGGTCCCTTACGCGGCATTAGCCGTATGATGCTGCCAGAAGACGACAACGTAGCAGCAGCGCTGGGCGCGAGAGCACAAGCGTATGCGTTGTCGCCTCTCCCCCTAGTGTGCCCCCTTCGCCTCAGTCCTGTTCTGGACGTGATCCATCTTCCTCCAAAATCGTTTTTCGACAGCCCACTTTGCTGCAATCCTCCAATATTCATCCTGAAAACAAACCTAGTGCCAGTTCTTTGAACTCTCCGGTGGACATGGAGTATCAAACAGTTCCGTTTAAAAGAACTGGATCTCCGACTGTGGGCTCACTGGAATCGTCTCCCAAACAAAAAGCAAAAAAAGGTCAAAGCGTTCCCAAAACAAATGACATCTTGGAAGCTGCGGTGGCAGCCATCAATTCATCGTAATGTCGCTTCGGGTCCTACAATGGAATTGCCGCTCTGTCATGTCAGCTCTCACAGACCTTGATTTTATAGTCTCTAAAGAACAACCAGACATTATTTTATTGCAAGAAACCTGGCTGACTCCGTGTAGGCCATTTTATTTCCATAATTATCGGATATTCCGCTTAGATCGACTAACCAGAGGGGGTGGATTGTTAATTCTCGTGTCATTGCAATTTTGTCATAAAGCCCATAAGTCATTTGAATTCATGTCGGTGGATTGTGAAATCCTAGCAGTTACATTTAGCCTGCCCGGGTGTTTTGCATTTTCGGTGGTTAACTCCTATTTTCCGGAAGGCGTCATTTCTACCTCTCCTCTCGATGCTGTTTTACAATCGTGTGAGAATCGCGTTATTATTTGCGGTGATTTTAATTCCCACCATGTCTCTTGGGGGCTCCGCACAGATTCCTGTGGTAGGCGGCTAAGTGGTTGGATGAATGATAACAATATGCATTGTTATAACTCTGGTTCAGCAACATTTTTTCGATGGAAGACTACTTCAGTCTTAGACTTGACTTTTTCAAACTCCGGCATTATCTCTTCGTGGACTACTTTAGGTCACGCGACAAGTAGTGACCATGTTCCTATTTTATTTGAGATAGTGTGCCCTTCTAGGTCCCCACGTGCTCGTATGATTCGGCATACAAATTTACACCTTATGCAAAACAAAGTAAAAATAGCACTTCAATCTGTTCCATCCGGTAACGAGGAACGCAGGGCAGTTCAAGTTACTTCGATCATTTCGGATGCTGTTAGGTCTTCCCAATTCATTATCTCTTCTCAAAAAGATGGCAATAGCCCGTGGTGGAACGAAGATTGCGCACGGGCGTATAATCAAAGGCAGGCGGCTTGGAAGGTACTGCTAAGAAACCAATGCCCGTCTAATTGGACCAATTACAAATTTGCGGCCGCCATATTCAAACGGACAGTGTCTAAAGCGAAAGAAGCTCATAACACCCAGAAGTTTGCCGCTCTCTCAAAGCCAAAGAATAGGCGTTTGCTGTACCAGTTTCTTCGCTCGAGAAAGGTGGTTCAAGAGCTCCACAATGAAAATTCAGTGGTTCATTCAACACAGGAATCTATTGAAGCTCTCGAAAAAATTGCACAAGAACTTAAATCCCGCTTTTCTTCTGTGTTCTCCGCTCCTTTTGTCAGTCAACTTTCTAATGTTGGTTTCAACCCAGTGAAAATGTCGGAATTGGCTGACGTTGTTTCACAGCTGTCTGAGGCTGCTCCGGGGCCAGATGGCATTACTGTGCCAATGTTACAGTTTTTATTTGAGGAAACCCCTGAAGATTTACTCAACATAGGATGGAAACTCTCCAAGATAGTGCCATTGCTAAAAAACGAAGGATTAGGTTACGTCCCAGATAACATCAGGCCAATTTCCTTGACTAGCAACTTGGTAAAGCTCGTCGAGAGGATATTGAATGGTCGCCTTATGCGATTTCTTGAAAGCAATAAGATTTTAAGCCCCACTCAAATTGGCTTCAGACCCGGGAATTCCATTTGGAAGGCTCATATTGACATTGAGAGCCGCGTTAAACTAGCCCGTAGCCTAAAACACGTGAGCGCACTTGTTACTCTTGATATAACAAAGGCCTATGACAGCGTAGAGTATACTACCCTAATGTCTCATCTTGAGAGTAGCGAAATCCCTCTATACATCCAATCGTGGATTGGTCAGTTTTTAACTGGAAGGACATTCTTCTGTTCGAAAGGTGGCATATCATCTTCGCACTATCAGCAGTTTCGAGGGGTTCCTCAGGGGTCAGTCCTTTCTCCGGTTCTTTTTAATATTCTTCTCAGATCAGTTCCCATAATGGATGGCATATCAACTTACGTTTATGCCGATGATATTGCTTTCTACTCATCGGACAGAGATATTCATGACTTGTGCCAAAGACTACAAAACTATCTGGCCACCCTAGATAATTGGCTTAACAGGCTACATTTGTCACTTAATGTGGGAAAATGTGCGGTCTTAGTATTTCCGGTGACCGTCCCCATTTCTTTATGCCTATTGTACCGACAGCAATCCATCCGTCAAGTTACAGAATTAAAATATCTCGGTATAATCTATGATGACAAGCTTACATGGCGTCCTCATATTAAACATATTGCTACTAAAGGAGAAAGAGCTGCAGGCGTGCTCCGCAGGCTATGTAGCCACAAATTCGGGTTGCGTAGAGATACACTGTTAATGATATATCGCAGTTATGTCCGCCCGGTATTAGAGTTTGGCTGCGTCCTATTTTCTGGTTGTGCGGCGTACAAATTAAATCCCCTATTTATCGTCGAGAGAATGGCTTTGCGACTATGCTTGGGACTGCCAAAATATGTCGCTAACCCTATTTTACACCTTGAGGCACGGTTTCCTCCACTGAAGTTTAGATTCCAATTATTGACCGTACTAACCTTTGTCAAATTGTTTGAACCCCCACTGCATGACGCCCAGTTCATTTTCCGTCTGAGGCCTGATCTTTTTCAAGGCATTCAGTGGACGCGGTTCCAGAGACCCCAGATGGATCTAGTACAGTCATGGCTCCAGCCACTTCACGCAGACCTTTTCCGGCTCCCCTCTACTTGTATTAGTGTGTCATCTGTTGAAATAATGTTTGATAATATCTTCCCCCCGAATGCCAAGATGTTGCCAGCCCGAATTCTAAATGGATTGCTGGAGGATCATTTGTCAACCCTTCATTCCCATATCGTCATTGCTACCGATGCCTCACAAGTTGATGAAAAAGCTGGAGTCGGGATATTCTCCCAGTACCTCGATTGGTCCTTTTCGATCAGGTTACCTGATTTCACACCTATTTTCCAGGCGGAATTATTGGCAATAATTTTGGCTCTTCAAAAACTTCAGCATAGATTTTCCCATGTAGTTATACTTTCTGACTCCCTCTCTGTGTGTTCCGCATTAACATCCGAAAAAGATTCTCCAATTATCCGCACATTCCGATCATTTGTTCCGCATCAGCTTTGTGAGGTTCGGCTAGTGTGGGTTCCAGGACATGCAGGAATCTCATACAATGAAGTGGCTGATCGATTAGCCAGCATGTCTCTTGGTGGCCCTGTGGTCGTGCAATGCCCAAATGACAGTTTTCTATTGGGGGCGAGATTTAAACGTCTACAGCTACTCCAGGCTTATAAGCAAGACGCCCTTCTATCCTCTAGAGATTATAGCCACCTTCGTCATGCATGGAAGCCAATGTTTTGTGAAACAAGGATATGCGAGATAGCAATCACTAAACTTCGGTGCAAAATTCCCCCACTAAATTTTTATCTTTATAAATCTCGTCTGGCTCCAGCTCCGCAATGTCCTTTCTGCGACGAACTGGAAAATTTAGATCATTTTCTATTTAATTGCTGCAGCTTCTCCCCAATGCGACGCACGCATCTGGAGTCAACCTTTAGACGCCTTAACCTTCCGCTATCTAGTTACGAGGTCCTGTCACTAGGCGCTTCCGCCCTAGGAGTCTGCCACAGGGATGTTGTGTCTGCCCTCCATTCTTATGTTGTGGCGACAGGCAGGTTTTCCTGCTAGCCAGCTAAACATTCACACATACCTCATTTTTCTTCCTGAATCTACTTTCATATTATACATATTTAAAAAATTCTGTTGGGTATTTTCTTTTCTAAATTTTGGGATCTAAAATAATATAGGTCACATCCTCATTAGGCACAAAACTTCTTGGCCAATCCCCCGCGTGGGTATGTGCCATTGTGGGAGGCAACCAACCAACCAACCAGCGTGATTGGGCGACGTCCACTGCGGCCACTGCGGCTGCGTTGGCGTGTTCCTCTCCACCGCTGGCACGGCTTATTTCTGGAACACCGGCGAGTCTTCCACAGAGCCCTGGCCTCCCCCTGCGGCGTCAGGCCCTTGCCGCAGCGGCGCTGAGTGACGGCACACGTCCAGCGTCTCTGAGCGTCGGATCGTCAACGGCCGCTGGCATGGCGGGTCAGATTTTGGTGCTCGCCTAGAAGGAATCATCGTCTGCGAGCTTCGGAGATGAACCCCCCGGCCACCCCGGGCGGCACGCCCCGAACCCCAGTTCCTCCACCGTCGGCAGCAGCAGCGACGGACGACGCGTCATCGGTTGGCACCTGGAACTCGACCCCAGAGGGCCTCTTGAACGAGCGATGAAATGCCACCAGTTGCGCATCGTCCCGCCTGCAGGTGAACAACGCGCGAACTTCGAACGTGCTGGCATCTGGGCAGGCCACCCCTGCCGATCCGGAACCTTGGGCGCAGATGGTAGCAGCCCCAACGGTTGCCCTGGAGACCTCTGCGCCCGGGGTCCAACATGCTGCTTCACCCAGCACACGCCTTCCGTCGCACCATGCACACTGCGAGTTCCGGCCAGCCCCCTGCAAGTTCCTATACTACGACGCTGTAGCGCTCCACCGACGGCAGTACTCATTCTGGAGAGAAACGCCGACTAGTCTTCCACGCAGCTCCGGCCTCCCCAGCTGCGTAGTGGATCGCACCCCTGTGAGTTTGGGAGACCAAGCCCCCGGCTACACCGGGTGGGACACCCGCGATTCCCGGCGCTCCACCGTCGTCAGAAGCTCTGAGGAGCAACACGTCACCCAGTGGCCGCCGGACCCTGATCTGGGAGGCAGCCCCTATAGCGAGCCATGAGTGCCGCCTAGCTATCGCTGGTGGAAGGCGGTTGCGCATCGGCCAACGTTGAACGTGCTGGCATTTGGGCAGGCCACCCCACCCGATCCCGAACCCTCGGCCGGGTCCCCTACAACTGCCAGGTGGCCCTGCAGGCAGGATGCGAGTGCGAGCCAGAGAATATAGAGTCACTGACCCCGGCCCGTGAATATGGTCGCAGCCCCAACAGTTTCCCTGGAGACCTCTGAGCCCGGGGTCCAAGATGCTGCTTCACCCAGCACTCGCCGTTACTCGCACCGTGCACACGACCAGCTCCGGCCAGCCCCCTGCAAGTTCCCATCGCGACGCTGTCCGCCCTCCACGAAGGCTACCTCCGCGGCTGCATCGTCGTAACCCGTTCACTCGTTGCCCCATCCTCGCAAGTAACGTTGAGTCACGCGTATTTGTGACGGCACATCGTTCACTGGCGCTGAAGGCGGTCGGCGCGGCTCGACCATTTCGCAGTTGGGCGATGCTTCAATGACTGGTGCCACTTTCCCCCGGCAGCTCGGCGGTCGAGATCCTTTGACGCCTACTGCTTCGACGAGAATATATAAGAGGGTGTGTGAATTGGTGTTGAAACCACTTTGATTATACAAATAAACGATATTTCGGCTCGCACATTGTCTCATTCCTTATGACTAGGTAACTCCACTTGCAGCATCATTCTTTAGTAAATTGTCCAGAAGAAACACTCGTGTTCTCATTTCTAAGAGTATGATCATTGATTTTCTGCAACCCAAAAAAAGAACCATTACCTCAGATAGGGGCGATGGCAAGCCTATTAATGTATGGGCATCGCATACGCGTTTCTAGGGTCACTTTTAATAGTCTTACGTGGCCTCTCCACGTAATTAAACGCATAGGGACTTTGTGACCGACATGGCCATGACCGGTACGGGTGCATAGACAGAAAAGTACAAGTCGCTTTATGATTCGCGTCATGCGGCAGCTTTGGCTCTGCCTGAAAGGTATCGTACGCTGTAAATTGCGACGTCTGTACAGCTCTGCAGATACTTTACTAGAGGAAGTATATTGCCCAGGACACTTGCCATTTTCACACATCTAACCAACACTGAGAACATCCCCACAGTCACGCTACTGTGGGTCCCTGCACACACTACCCTGGAAGGCAACGAGGAGGCAGAGTACATCAGTTGGGTTGCGCTCTCGCCAACCAAACCAACTTGCCAGTCGCATCCGCAGACACTCCTCGGAACGGCGGCAGGCTTCTTACGTATAGGGAACTTCTCCGATACTAAAGGGAGTGTAGACGATCATATCCCGGTTCCCACCAGTCCCTCGATAGAGAACAGGCTGTAGCGCTACGACTATTGCAGACCAATTCGTTTCCAAACCCAGTCCTGTATCAGCAGATGTATCCCGACTTATATGACCCTAAATGTAAATTTTGTTTGGGGTGGGCTACACCCTCTCACACATGATGTGGAAGTGCCCGTACATCACTACTAACCCACAGAAACACATCACATGTTTAGTAAACATCGACAACGATGTGCAGTGGGAGGCCGCGCTGCACAGCTCCAAACCCTTGCAGGAAAGAAGACACAAGACCAGTCTTCTTATTTGGGCCCAATAAAGTCTTATCTCTCTCTCTTGCCGATCCAAAACAAGGCGCCTACATCCTCCTAAAACGCCAAAACAACTCCCCTGCCTGTGACGAGCAGGTACCTGCGTATCACTATGACCCAAGCACCCGCACTCTGTACTTTCTTTTTCTCCAGACAAGTTGGAGAGACGGCTTTCCGGCAGCGCGCTGCTTGAGGACCGGGAATACCTTGCCACTAAAGTCCGAGCAGCGGCGGTAACCCGGGGCTTTCTGAAATGAGGAAATGGCACCCGATTTTACGGCGAAGTTGTTAATGTCTAGGTTTCCACATGTCATGTCCATCAGCAAAACCGCGGAGAACGGAAATTTTTCCTCTACAGAGCTTAGTTTCTAATGGCCCTCTTTAAGGGCTGCTGGAGTGAAGTTATGGCCGGTGCTTTTCCCGTCCAGCCACGGCCACCTTGATGGGTCAAGGCGTACAAACTAGCTCGAACCCATTCGTAACTCAGGCATTACTTTGAAGGTTTCCGGAGCGACATTTTGGCCCGTGTCTTTCCGGTCAAAGCACAAGCATATCACCGGTGGTCCCGTTATGCGTCCTCGGTGGGGGGGGGGGGGCGGAGTGGACGTAAGGGAGTGGACTGGAAGGGAGTGGAAGGGAGCAAGGGAGTGGACGTGAGGGAGTGGGAGGGAGTGGACTTGGGAGGCTGAGCACATCATGGTGTGCACAATAAAAGTTTATTCCTCCTTCGTCCTCTCCTCCACCAGCCCGAAGCCCCGCCTGCCACGTGACTCGCGCAGCTCCAAGTCGGCGCATAGATGATGACGAAGGTGTACCGAAAATGCACATTCCCGCTCTGCGGGATTGGCCAAGAATAGTTTGGTTTAACTAGCGAGTGTATTTACACGAGATAAAAACGGAAGAGCAGGAGGAAAGATTTAGCGTGAATGGTAAAAAAAAAATAGCGTGAACAGAAGAAAAACAATTCAAGCTGACCTGAACAGCTCTAGTACAACACTACCCGTCTCCAGAATGAATGAGTGGACGACGCGGCACACATAATCATTCCAGTGGCCTATTTGCCACAGAAAGGTAACAGCACAGGGACAGTTAATAACGCATAGGCTTTCCCGCCAACCGGATTTCGAATCGAAGCAACGCGCCTTTTTTGTTTGACGTATTCAGTGCACATGAACGGGAAGTGGCTGGTGGTGGTGATGATGATGATGACTTGCGGCAAAGCCCTGAATAAAATCAGAAAAGGGTTCCTTACAGCTTGCGTGGGCAATATACCAACATATTTTTACAGATTAAGAAGTAAATGTCGCAAATGAGATGAATGCTCGCAACATTCCCTCATTGGCCACGTATTGCTGCAAGAAAAAGACGGCGCTGCGGAAGCGCGAAATCACGAGCGCATGTGTTGGCGCAACTTCATTGGACGAGGTGCGCTCTCTCTGCGTCGTCTTTCCCATCACCGCGGGACAAACTCATTCTGAAGAGGAACGTCGCCGAGTCTCCCATGCAGCCCTGGCCTCCCCTGCTGCGTCTAGCCATCGCCAACTTCTGTCGGCCATCCGTTGCAATGCCATCAGTGCAACGCGGCGCTGAGTGGCGGCACACTTCAAGCATCTCTGCAGCCATCGCATCGCCAACGGTATAGTTAGGCCTCATTTGCGTAATCGCCTGCGGAGAAAATATCCTCGTCTGCGAGCTTCGGACATCAAGCCCCCGGCCACCCCGGGCGGCACTCCCGCAATCCCCGGTATTCCGCCGTCGACAGCAGCTGCGGCAAGCGACGGGACATCGACAGGCGTCTGGAACTCGACCCCAGAGTGTCTCCCGAACGAGCGATGACTGCCGCCGAGCTATCGGAGGTGGGAGGCAGTTGCCCGTCACCCAACCTGCAGACGAACTTGACGCGGGTGTCCGATGTCCTGGGACCCGGGCAGGCCACCACTCCCGATCCAGAACCTTCGGCCGGGTACCCACCGACAGCCAGGCGACCCTGCAGTCAGGATGCTAGTGCCAAGCAACGGAGGCCGAGCCACTGACCCCGGGCCGTGAATATAGTCGCAGCCCCAACGGTTGCCCTGGAGACGTCTGCGCCCGGAGGTCCAAGATGCTGCCTTCCGTCTCGCCTTCCGTCGCAACCGTGCTCACGGCGTGCTCCTGGGAGTGTCCGGCAAGTTCCTGCTGCGACGCCCTCCACGAAGGCTACCACCGGGGCTGCGAAGTCGTAACCCGGCCATCCACCCTTTCCCACGGCACGTTCACCGGCGCTGGTGGCGGTCGGCGCGGATGGACCATTTCTCAGTTGTGCAGTACTTTCATAGGTGGCACCACGTTCACCCGGCAATTGGGCTCTCTGAAGCCTGTGACACCTACTGCCTCCACAAGGATATTAAGAGACATCTACTATAGGGGAGTTCACACCCCTTTAATTTTGCGAAATCATGCAAATAAACGCAATTCTGACTCCTCCATTGCATCGTTCCTTATGACATTGCAACACCACTTTACAACACTCATCGGTACCAACATAGCCAAAAGAAGCGCTCTCGCGTTCTCATTTCGTGAGAGTGTGATTATGGATTTCCTGCATTTCAGGCCGGCTGCTCAATTAAGGGCGATGGTACTCCTATTTATGTATTGGCATAACGCACTCATTACGTGCTCACTTCGAAATGTCTCGGGTGGCTTGTTTGCGTAGTTAACTTAATAGGGACCTTGTGACCGCAGGGCCACGACCGTTACGCTTGCCACAAAGCTGCAGGTTGTTTTGATTACAATTTGCGCCATACAACAGCTATGACTCTGCGTGAAAGCTGTGTTTCTCACTAAAGTAGGATCTGTGGACATCAGAGTCAGCGGATCCGTAACAGGACACCTTCTTTGTAAAACGCATCTTCACAGCTGCTTTACCCGCGGAGTTCACGTATCTGCATATTATCCAGCTTTCCAGCTGGTTTTCCAGCTGGAGACTTGGGGACCATGAATACCTGGTCAATATATGGCCCATGCTGCGGAGGCAGCCCGCGGCCTTCTGAAATGAGATGTCGCCACCCACTTTCACAGCGAAGTTAGCGAACGAAGTCAGCGAAAAGCAAGCGAACGCTATTTCTTTGCGTCGTTCGCACTGCGCATGCGCCATACGCTAAGCCGGTTCTGCATTTCGGTGATGGAAGACGATCGGACGCTATTTCAACAAAATAGAGTGCGTACGCGAGGCCGTTTGCGCTTCCAACGTGGCGACAAGCTGCGCTACAATCACCCATGGTTCCGGTCTTCTGTGGGCAGTGATTTCCTTCCGTTGAACAAGTTCTTTTCTCCTGCATTTTATGTGCAGAAAACTTTAGGGCCGCGTCGTGTCGTCGTAGCTCGCTCGCTGGACCCAAGTAGAGCAACACGACATTCTATCGTTGCGGCGTGAGGCTTCGTAAGCCAAGCGGATTATATAGTCATAAACGTTCAAAACTCAAGGACCGCTGGTGCTTGTCATACGTCCCCCTTATCTTAGCGCAAAGAAAACTGTAGGTACATTTGAGGCAAAATATACGTAATTAACCGCAGCGCCCGCGTTTATTTCGTTAGGTTGGGTTGGTTTTTGCGACAGTAAGCAAAAAATAGTGGCAGTGCAAAGCCGGCACGTGCGGGATCAGAAGAAAGCCCCCCAAAAGTTTGCGGTTTATAGCTCAGCTGACCTTGGATATGCAAAGCAAAAGCTCGGCTCACTCTGGTGGACTCTTGGTTTCGCTTGGTTAGCCTTTGATGTACCTATGTTGCCGACCACAGCTTAAGACCGTTCGGTCCCGTGCAACACTCACAGAACGAGGCCCGGCGAACGCGGCGAACGTCGCGACCGCGGCGTTCATTCACGGCGAAAGCGCCGTTCCCCTTCGCCGGGCGCGAGAAGAGTCACGTAGCCCACCCGACCCAGCGGAGCGTGCGTGGTAGGCTGCGGGTTTGGTGGGCTTCCGATCAGCTGAGCGGCCGCCGCCGCGACGGGAGCAACCGCGGTGTGAGCAGAACGACTTTAAACGGGGCTTTGTGCACAGCGCCGACAGGTGGCCCCGCGGATGACGTGGTGCGCTTGGAGCGGTGTGTCGCAGAGGGTGTGTCTCCTGTCAAAAGGTTAACTTGCGCATACTCCTCGCAACCGCTGGACGAAAGTAGTAAACCTTTGCTTTAAAAGAACAGAACTCCGTTTCCGCATATCGTGTCCGTTAGCGAAATCGCCTAAAACGGAAACCTTTCGTCTCCATGGCTTAGTGTTTTGAATCGCCTTCTTGAAGGTCTTCGAGAGCGACGTTTGGCCGGTGTCTATCCTGTCCAAGAGGAAGCACATAACGGGGGGCCTTTTAATGCATGCAAGGATGGAGGAACAGGAGGAGAGAGGGGGTGTAACGTACAGTTAAACCCGTTTATAGCGAACTGCAGTATGCACCGCGATTTGTTCGATATATCCAATAGTTCGATATAGCCGAACCCGCCTATAACGAACTTATTGATACGAGTTCGCATTGCGCGGTAGCCCCCCCTCCTCAACCCCACCATCCCCCGCATGCAGAAACGAACACAGTAAAGTAGCCATTAACCATACCCAAAATAATCCATTTATTGCAATTAATAAAGCTTCTTTCCGCCTTAACTGCCTACTTTGCAAAAAAAAGCGGTGATTTTTGTTTTCAATTTCGTTTTGGCGGCTACAACTAGCATAGCATTCTCTACACGAAACATTGTTTGGAGCAGTACGAGTCTGCGTTCTCCAAAATTGAGGAAGCATTGGCGGAGCACATCGACTGCCGAAAGCGCTTCACTATAAGCATCGGACGGCTTTCTCTCGCGACATCATCGGCAACATTGGTGAGATCTTCCTACAGTTTACCGATGCTGCTGCCTTGGGCCGGACTCGCTGACGGGGCGGGTTCCGTCGTAAGTCCCACGCGTCGGAAATAGTAACGGAAAGTATCGGCCGTCATGTCGCTCCGTGCAAGGCGCAATGTTCCAGTCGCGGCTCATGCTCCGTGGTCGCGGCCAATCCGCATCTCAATCGCCACTCCGAGACCATGCATTTCGGCGGCCATTCTAGGCGCGCGGAGTTCGATATATCGGATATTAACTTCGCTATAAGGAATATGTTTCCCATGTATTTCCGTAACTGAATTTTTTTTGTTCGATATATAGCATAATTCGCTCTATTCGGGTTCGTTATAGCCGGGTTTGACTGTATACCCGCAGCCAGGCTTCACGCGATCACCAATGAAAAGCCCCTTCTGCTGCTAGGATATTTCAACGTGGTTGTCTCACAGCCCTATGAACCTGCCTGCAGTACTCCGTGGTCGAGTGCGGGTTGAGTTGGTGTGTTTCACAGGCAGTAAGACGCCTACGACGCAGGTTGGGCAAGGGACAGCCCTATGTTTGTCCACTAGAATGAAACTTGAGTCATTGCATGTTTCAGTCAGCTATTGAGCTATGCAGTATGCTCCCTCGCAAATTAAAAAAAAAAAGTTTTTTTTTGCGAAATTCTTTTTGGTTGTGTCTTGAGTGACGTCTGATGGTGCTGCACTCCCCTACGTCAACGTCCACTGGCGTTTTGTAAAAAAATGCCGTATCTGGCATACATCGCTCTACGTAGTGCCCCTACATTAGCTTTCAGAGTATCGGCAGGATTTTTGGAGCGGAACGCGGCTGTATGACTCGGTTTCAGTGAGTTTTAAGTCCCCAGAAAGGAACTGAATTAGCGTCTCGACTGGGGCCAGTTGGTTCATTCTGATCTTAAACAACAGCGCAAAAGACAAGGACTAGGAAAGACTGTCTGTGCTTCTTTCCTAGTCCTTGTCTTTTGCGCTGTTGTTCAAGACCCCAGAAAGGGTAGCGATGCCGCGCCGCTCTGTACTGGGCTGTTTCAACCTGCCGGAGGCTGGAAAACGCCTTCTTCGCCTCCCGCTGGGAAAGAACAACAGGGGCCTAGCGTAGCCTACAACCACTAGAAAAGCGGAGATTATTTAGGGGTTTGGCGTGTACCCTAGAGATGCTAAATGAGCTACGCTAGCGTAACGAAGCCTGACGACGTCGCACCGGCGCGCTGTCTCGAAATCTACTAAAAGTAAACATAGCTGTCATGGTTGCCAAACGGCACCCGGACAAATGCCGCCCGTAAAGGAAGCAGCAGCAGCAGCAGTTAGTAGTAGTAGTAGTAGTAGTAGTAGTAGTAGTAGTAGTAGTAGTAGTAGTAGTAAACTTTATTCACAACAAAGGAGCCGGTGGAGGGGGTAGAGATAAGGGTGGAATCCTATGTCCAGGACTCCAGCGGCGAAAGCCCCTAAGTTGGCTCTTTCCAGCAGTTCTCACTGACTGGAGGGGTTCGAGCTGGACAGTGCCGCTTCCCATGACTCTATTGATGCGTTGTAGTTATTCTGTTGTCATATGGTCGGGCAGTTCCATACAGCGTGGAAAAGGTCCGCCTTCTGATGGCAATTTATGGCATCTAGTTGAACTTATACATCTGGAAACATAAGTGCTAATCTGGAGATGTGTGGGTAGGCATTGGTTTGGATTTCCCCAGGTTTTTCGGCCTCCTCCGCGTCTAGTGGAAGGTGAGGTGTCTGCATTGTCTTCCTGGTTAGTCTGTATAACTGGAGTCGGTCAATGGTCGTTCTGTAGGGAGGGGCGTATGAATGCTCAAACTCCCCGCGGTTCATGATTTGCCTTGCGAGGGAGTCTGCTTTATCGTTTCCTTCCAGTCCCTGATGGGTCTCTTGGTGCCAGAGGCATTATATTCTTTGTTGTTTTAGGAATAATTCCGCAAATTAGCTTTGGAATTGCTGTCGTGGAGTCAGTAATTCTGGTGAGATTTTTTTGTGTACGCTCCACCTTATGGCCATTAGGATGGCGGTGGTTTCGGCTCCTTGTATGTTAAGTTTGTTGCTCATTAAAAAGTCTGGGGTTTTAACCGTGGAAGTTGACTACTACCGCTGAGACGGTGCCACCGCGTTAGTTGCCGCGTCGGTGTAGACTGTGTCCGGCCTCTGCCGTATAGGTCTTCCTACTGGATTTTGTTCTGGCTAATCGTCTTCCCTTGTTGTGTGTAGGATTCATTTAGGGGGGGAATAGGTGGAATTTTGAGGCTTTTTGAGCTGGAATTTCGTGGTGGAATTTCGAAGTGGTGTTTGAAGGATGTTTCAACAGGAACTTCCAGGAGGAGCCCAATGGAAGCAGAGAGGACGAGGTTGGCAGTCAGGTATATATTGTTGTACTGTAACAGTAGTAATAAACCTTATTGACTTCAGATGGAAAGTATGGGAGCGAGTTCAGCCTCCTGCGAACCCGCGTTGTTTCCGATGCTGTAGTCACGACCGCCTGCTGTTCAATTGATTGATTGTGGGGTTTAACGCGCCGACGCAACGCAGGCGATGAGGCGCGCCGTAGTGGAGGGCTCCGGATTAATTTTGACCACCTGGGGATCTTTAATGTGCGCCGAAATCTCGTGCACACGGGCGTTTTTGCTTTTCGCCTTGTGGGAGCCAAGCCCCTCATATCGGGGCAAGGAGGCGCTAGCGACGTCCCCAGTCCATTTCTTTTCCTTTTCCATCGAACCACCTACTACTACTACTTCTCCTTTGTGGGGCGAGGGCGATCCTCGCGCGCTTCCCTCCTCTCCCTACGAGGCGACGGGGGATGCGCGCAGGAGACTCCCCGGGAGAGAGACCGCCCTTGGGACGCGCCGCGATCGCACGGTACGTAAATGCCCTTCGGCCACTTTTGGCTGTTTCTTGCATTGGCCGTTGTTTCCCACTTACGTGGGTCACGGCACCCACCGTGTCGATTAGCGCATGCCTCGATTTGCGTCAGTGCGTTTATCTAGGATGCCCGGCGAGTCTCCGCGGGCATATTCCACTCCTTGGTGGGTTGCCCCCGCGTCCGCGATGTGACGGCTTGCGTCGTCTAAGGTCAGCGGACGAGCGCCGATGCCGCCCGATCGAGTCCAGCGGCTTGAAATGTGTAGCGGCCACAGAGAGCCCCCTTCCCCTACGTTAGCGAGCGTTGCGGCCGGCCAACGCCGGCGGACGCTAACTGCTGCCCGACTACGGGCTGGGCGCACGCTGACGGCTGTATATGCCCCAGGGGCTTGATGCGTAGTACAGTGTAGTGTTTGTATCGTGGTTGTCCGCGTAATAAACCCCTGTACTATGAAATGTATCGCTTCCATATGAAGTGATTGAAAACGTACACTCGCGGCGAGAGTCGTGGCTCGCTCTCGAACCCGGGGTGGGCAAAGTCTCTCGGCAGGGCAAGTTCGGTGCTGCGCGAGAGCAGTGAGAATAACGACGGCGCGTTATTCTATTATTGTTATTCTATTCCTTAATGGAAAGGATTAAGGATGGGATAAGATAATGCCCACAGCCTCCATCAGAAAAGCGGCCGCCGCGGCCGGGAATCGAACCCGCGACCTCGTGCTCAGCAGCGCAATGCCTTAGCCACTGAGCCACCGCGGCGGGTGCCTGCTGTTCCGTTGGCGATGGTTGGGTCCGTGCGGTGTCCGATTGCTCAAGAGGTGGGGGGGGGGGGGGGTTGGTGGAGGATGTGAGTTGTGTGGGCACGGGAAGACTAAGTCGTATGTAATAATCTATTTAGTTGTTTACAACACACTGGAAATGTTATTCGCCGCTTCTCGCAGTCGTCGTCCCTTTTTGTATATATGTACATACTAGGAAAGGAGGGCTGTTGTTCAACAAACCGGTCCGACATGGTAGGGTGGAGGGGTAGACCTATATGCTATATGGTTCACGCTAGTGGCTTTAAAGGCACTATGCAGACAAAACACAAGTTTGGTTTCTTCGAAAAGATTGCCTTCTTAGAATCATACAGATATGACTTTTAATTTAAACTTCGCACAAATGGGCTATATGACTATTCGGCTCATTCCCCGCAACAGAACGTACGATATCTATGCCCAGCTCTGCGATTCGCTGAGGCAAGCAAAAGCAAGCAAAAGTTAGGCAGGACTTGGAAGCTTGTGGAACAGAACCGTCGCATGCGTTGGACTTCTCTGGCACAACACTGAACAACTGACATAAGCGGCACGCTCACTTACATGACCATGTTTGTCGACTCGCAGCTTATGGTTAAGGAAACGAATAGTATGAATCCTGATAAAAAACTCCCAACTCCCCTCGCGGGAACCCCTGTGTAGATGCGACGCATAGGCGGAGCGGCGAAGGGACCGCGTTTTATAGCGCGCATAACGTTGAGAGGACTGCGTAAGCCGGTCCCAGTCGATGACGACGTTGGCGTACTTGTAAAGCGGCGTGGACTCTAGGTGTTTGAGCCAAGCGTGGATGTTGCTTCGCCGGAGAACGGCACACCGGTTATATGCGCAGCGCGCCCGAAGGAGAGGAAACTGCGGAAGAGAGAGTACTGCACATGCGCCGGCCCCAGCGCGTCTGCCGCGGCTATGACGCAACACAATCCAACACGATCCACTTTAATCCAATCCAATCCAAATACAATCCAAGCCAATCCAATCCAAGCCAATCGAATCGAATCCAATCCAATGCCCCTCGCGAGAGAGTGTTCGCTATCGGAGAGGAGAGGGGGTGAGCGGCGGAGAGTGCAGCTGGCGCGGCGAGGAGAATGGGGGAGGGGCGGACAACGCCGACGACGACGACGACGCCGGAGGGACAAGGCGAGTGAATCAGGTGCTCTGCATCTAAAAAATACCGCAGGTCTAGAAGTCCTGCATGAAGCAAAGTGTGAACACGGGCACTTCAACAGTGGCCTCTGCGACCGGCTGCCGACGGACGGCGCGTCTCCGGCAGTAGATCGCGGAGGCCACGGTAACACGGCCGCCTGTGAGATGGTAGCAGCCCTGGTGAGCAGGCGATCTTTAGTTTAAGGTCCTGTTCTGGATATGTCATTGTCAACGTCACGAAAACCCGCGATTTTGCGGAAAATCGAATTGTTCACTTGAAATCTTAAGTTCCTCTGTGAATAAAGCACCGTTTGCTGCTGATCAACGGCTGGGGATGAGGCTATAAAACACCAAATCTTTCGAATACAACAAACATATTTTCTCTGTATGGCCCCGTTTAAGTAGAAAACACGATGATGAGGGGAAGAAACATGCATCTGTTTTGATTTTAAATAGAAAGCGAGCATCACACACTGCGCCCATGCGCGATTGAAGTATGTGCAATACGTATGGATATTGTAGCGAACTATGCATTCGGTTTGTTTATGTTTTGTTTTTACTGCCCGGCCGCGCCCGGCTGTGTTATCTGTGTCCCATGCAAGCGAAGCGCGTGTTCCATTCTTTATTTTTATGCCGCACGAGTTATCTCATTCGGATACGGAGAGCGTTTCGCCCTAACGTCACTAGCCTCGAATAATCTTTGATCTACGATGTTCTGGATGTAAATAGACGGTTCCAGAAACACTCGCGCCGAAAGATAAAAGCCTGCAGAGCAGACGGCGTGGTATTCGACTCGCCGACGCTCGCTTGCACACGTCACTTTGGTGACTGCTGCTTCGCCGCCTGTGTATTCTTTGAGTTGTTAGGGGAGCACAAGTTCGCTCCAATAAACTTGTTTTCCTTGAAGGCAACTGCGTCGTCTTTGGCATTGTGACAATAAAATGCCAATCAGCTGTCAAAATGCGACATGCGGTACACCCCGCTCTGCCGGAAGGTTATGCTTCAACTAGAAGTAGAACTGTAGCTCCACATTTTATTAGAGTGTACGCATAACCCTGACCTCCCACCCTTTCCTTCCCCTCTCCCCCTCCATGAGCTGTGGGAGAACCTGATCACCAGCGACCACCTGGACGTCCAGCAACTACTGGCATCTAGGGCGTCGGTCGCCCGGTCGTCACTTGGATTCCCGGACTAGGGAACCACTCCTACTTTATAAGGCTCATTAAAGTTTCATACTACTACTACTACTGAGCTAATCGAAAACAGCGCGAGGCACGCGGCCTTCAGCCGCGCCCGCCACGTGACGTGCACAGTTCCAAGCCACGTGCGCTGTCGAGTTGGACCAATGCTCTTTTTCTTCCTTTCTCCTGCGGTGGACACGAATGAGCTGTGGGTGATCATGATTGGAGAAAAAACCATTAAGGAAATCAGGAAAATATTTTTTACAGCTACGGTGATTATTTTTACACCATCACAAATATTGCCTCAAATGAGATAGGTACTCGCGACGGTCCGCCACGCGGCATTGGCCGTATGTTGCTGCCAGAAGACGACGTCGTAGAAGCAGCGCTGGGCGCGAGAGCACGAGCCTATGGGCTGGCACCGCCTGAGGGATGTTGTGTCTGCCCTCCATTCTTATGTTGTGGCGACAGGCAGGTTTTCCTGCTAGCCAGCTAAACATTCACACATACCTCATTTTTCTTCCTGAATCTACTTTCATATTATACATATTTAAAAAATTCTGTTGGGTATTTTCTTTACTAAATTTTGGGATCTAAAATAATATAGGTCACATCCTCATTAGGCTCAAAACTTCTTGGCCAATCCCCCGCGTGGGTATGTGCCATCGTGGGAGGCAACCAACCAACCAACCAATTGGGCGACGTCCACTGCGGCAGCGTTGACGTCTTCCTCTCCACCGCTGGCACGGGTTATTTCTGGAACGCCGGCGAGTCTTCCACAGAGCCCTGTCCTCCTCTTCCGCATCGTGCCCTCGCCGCAGCGGCGCTGAGTGACGGCACACGTCCAGCATCCGGCGTCGGATCGTCAACGGCCGCTGCCATGGCGGGACAGAGATCTTGATTCTTGACTGGGAGGTATCGTCATCTGCGAGCTTCGGACGTGAAGCCCCCGGCCACCCCGGGCGGCACGCCAGGATCCAAGATCCTCCACCGTCGGAAGCAGCAGCGGCGGAAGACGCGTCATCGATCGGCTGGGAACTCCACCCCAGAGGACCTCTTGAACGAGTGATGACTGCCATCAGTTGCGCGTCGCCCAACCTGCAGGTGAACTAGGCGCGCACGTCGAACGCGCTGGCATCTGGGCAGACCACCCCTGCCGATCCAGGACCCAGAGCGCAGATCGTAGCAGCCCCAACGGTTGCCCTGGAGACCTTCTGCGCCTGGCGTCCAAGATGCTGCTTCACTCAGCTCGCGCCTTCACTCGCACCGTGCACACTGCGAGCTCCGGCCGGCCCCCTGTAAGTTCCTACGGCGACGCCGTTGCTCTCCACCGCCGGCAGCATAAATTCTGGAGAGGAACGCCGACGAGTCATCTACGCAGCCCCGGCCTCCCCAGCTGCGTCTCGCCATCGCCGATTCCTGCTGGCCATTGGTTGCAATGCCATCAGTGCACAGCGGCGCTCAGTGACCGTGAGCGTCTCTTGGCGTCGGGTCGACAACGGCCGCTTGCATGGCTTGGATAACGGTCGTGATAGCCACCAGGTAGTGGATCGCACCCCTGTGAACTTGGGAGACCAAGCCCCCGGCTACCCCGGGTGGGACACCCGCGATTACCCGCACTCCACCGTCGTCAGAAGCTCCGAGGAGCAACACGCCACCCAGTGGCGTGTTGCTGGAGCCTGACCTTGGAGGCAGCCCTTAGCGAGCCATGAGTGCCGCCGATGCGCAACCGCTGGTGGAAAGCGGTTGCGCATCGGCCAACGTCGAACGTGCGGACATTTGGGCAGGCCACCCCACCCGATCCCGAACCATCGGCCGAGTCCCCTACAACTTCCAGGCGGCCCTGCAGGCAGGATGCGAGTGCGAGCCAGAGAATATAGAGCCACTGACATGTATATGGTCGCAGCCCCAACGATTGCCCTGGAGACCTCTGGGCCCGGGGTCCAAGGTACTGCCACGCCCAGCATGCCCCTTCACTCCCACCATGCACATGACGAGCTCCGGCCAGCCCCCTGCATCTTTCTACCGCGATGCTGTCTGCCCTCCACAAAGGCTTCTGCGGCATTGCATCGTCGTAACCCGTTCACCCCTTGCCCCATCCTCCAAGAAACGTTACGTGACACGCCTTTTCCACGGCACGTCGTTCACCGCCGCTGAAGACGGTCGGCGCGGCTCGACCATTTCGCTGTTGTGCGGTACTTCCATGACTGGTGCCACGTTCGCCTGGCAACTCGGCGGTTCGGAGCCTGTCTACTGCCTCGACGAGGATAACATGTGTTGGGGTCTTGACACCACTTTGATTACAACAAATCATGCAAATAAATGATATTTCGGCTCCCACATTGCCTCATTCCTTATGACTCGGCAACGCCACTTGCAGTACCGCTCTGTTGTAGCGTATCGAAAAGAAACACTTTGGTGTTCTCATCTCGTAAGAATATGATAATTGATTTTTTGCAACTGTGTTTAGAACCATGAGCTCAGATAAGGGCGATGATACGCCTATTAATGTATGGGTATCACATACGCGTTACTATAGGGTCACTTACAATTGTCTTAGGTCGCCTCTCCGCATAATACCCCCGCATGGGGATTGAGTGACCGGCAGTGTAACGACCGTTACAGGCACGTAGACAGAAATTTACAAGTTATTTTATGATGCGCGTCATGCAACAGCTTTGGGTCCATCTGAAAGTTATCTTTCGCTGTACATTACGGTCTCTGTACAGCTCCACCGATCCCAAACAAGGCGCCTACATCCTAAAACGCCCCCACAACTGAACCAGCATGAACCATGCATCCGGATGGTGCACTTTCTATGTTGCCAGAGCAGTGAAGATCAGTGCAGGACAAGAGTGGTTGGAGGCCAATTGGGGAGGCTAGTGTCACCCCCACCCGGGGGTAGGCATGAGTAGGTGACGGAAGCCGATTGGCCGGCTGACACGACGTGAGGCCGCGTCGCGTTTGCAGGACAAATAAAGATGTTTTCTCTCTCTCTCTCTCTCCTCTTGCAGTGGGCCTGAGCAGGCTGATGACGATGATTACGACGAGTTGAAGAGAGGGCTTTCCATGTCGCGGCTTGAGGACCGGGAATACCTTCCCAATAAATCCCGACCAGCGGCGGGACCCCGCGGCCTCCTGAAATGAGAAATGCCTTCCGCTTTTAGAGTGAAGTTGCCCCGGTTTCCGCGTATCATGTCCATCAGCAAAATCGCACAGAACGGAATATTTTGTCTCCAGAGCTTAATTTTGAATTGCCTTCTTGAAGGGCTCTGGGAGTGATGTTTAGGTCAGTGTGTTTTCCGTCCAGGCACGAGCATCTTCAAGGTTCAATGCATACCAACTAGCTCGATCCCATTCGTAATAGAGTTATTACTTTGAAAGTCTTCCGGAGTGACGTTTTGGCCCGTGTCTTTCTCGTCAAAGCAGAAGCATATCACCGGTGGCCCCTTTATGCGCGTGGACAGGGCGATGGTGGAGGGGCCGCACACACGTATCTAGGCTTCACGCGGTCACCGATGACATGTTCCACTAGAAGAGGAACAACAACAACGACGACGACGACGACATGTCTGTTGTGCTGGAGGGAGATTTCAACATGGACGTCTTCAATGCCCACTGCGACCCGACTGCCGTCCTAGCGGTCGAGCGGTTTGGGTTGGCGTGCTACACAGACAGTAAGATGCCTAAGACGAAAGAGGAAAACTGAGGGGCCCATTTTTGTTGTCCACTAGAAGAAAACCCTAGATTCATCGAAGTTTCATTCAGCTAATTAGCTATACGCTGTACGGTTAATCGCAAATTACGAAAACGTCGTTTGTTTCGTCCACTCCTTGGAGAGCGCCCAGCTTTGCTTGAAGTTGAAGTTTGAAGTTGAAGTTTATTTTTATTTTCACGATTTACGTTTCACGTTTCACGTTATCATCCTTCTTCGCGGAAGGGAAGGAAACTGATTATTTTTTTTGTCGGCTTCAAGAAATGTTTTTCTCTCCTATGTGCCCCTTGAACATTAAAGAAACCTTTGTTCGTCCCACCCTGCTTTCACAATTTTTCCCTCTGGACAACCGGCCTTCCCTCTTCCGATTTAGGACTTTAGTTCTACGCTCCTACTCGGCCCCGCTGCCGGGTAAGAGCGTAGTGGAGGCGAAGAGCGAAAACGTCCTCGTGTTCGAGATTAAGGTCAAAGTCAATCCGCAGCCCCCCCCCCAACCATCTGTGCAGCGTTGGCGTGTTAAACCTCATCATCAATCAATTTAACTACTGGTTTAGTATTTCTCCTTTTCCTCCGCCGGTCTGCAGCGCCTTCTGTCACGACGACGAGGAGGATAATGATGGTGATGATGAAGGCCCACAAAAAATGGCCCTACTACTATGAGCCAAGAAGAACTTGGTTTAACTGGGGAGTTTTATTACACACGATGAAAGCTGCAGAGCGCAAGGAAAGACTTAGTGTGAGTGTGAAAAAAAAACATTTCTGGCCGTTACGATACTCCCTAATGCGATATTTGTGCGCAGCAGCAGTGCGCTGAGGCAGCACTCACTCGTGGGTTCTCTCGACGGCAGCTTTGGTGAGCCTGTGTGGTGGCGGCGGCGCAAATTGCGTCTCAGTAAGGCACCGAGGAGGGCGTCTTAAGCGAACGCACGCGCACGCTCCCCTGACGTTTTCGCCCCAGCGTCGCGCCGTAGAGCGCCTCGTGCATCCACAGCATACCACCCCCTCCTCTCCCCCACCGCATATTTTGGGAGCGCGTTGGCTCGCACCGCCATGGCGAACCGCCCTCCCTTTCAATTTCGCGAAACTCATCCTTCGCTTTCTCTCATCGTTCCATTTTTGTAGCGTGAGCTACACTGGCCGACGTTGAACAGGTTCGCGTGGCTCCTGGAAAGCCATGCTGCGCAGGCGCGACACGTGGCGGCCCGGTCCACTTGATGATCATGCGAGGGGTGGCCGGGTGTGCAACCGATGGCTCGTGCGTCACAGCAACACCGGCGTGCTCCTGTGGAGAGAGAGAGAGAATAAACGTTTATTTAAATCAACAGGGAGGGATTGTACTGAAGCTTGAAGGAGGCGTCCTCAGTCCAGGATGCCTTGAGCGCGGGCAGCATCGACAGCCCTTTGAGCCAGCCGAAGCTGGTCGTCCAGGCTGGTGCTCGCCAAGGCGCTCTCCCAAAGCTCGACAGTGGGAAGTTGCAGGTTGGGAGGAATCAGTGGAGATTGGTCACATCCTCCGACCATATGGCGTAGCGTTCCGGGTTCTCCGCAAAATCGGCAAAGCGGGGACTTCTGTCGGTCGAAAAGGTGAAGCCGGATAGGATGGGGGAATGTATTAGTCTGGAGAGCACGTAAATGACGTTCGTGCTCTCGGGGTAGAGATTTATGTGGGGGAGCGAGTGTCTGACGCGACAGCCTGTAGTGCTGCGTGATCTCTGAGTAAGATGTCAAGGGCTGCATGCGCTCGGGTTCGGCAACGCTGCTCTCGGCGCCCGCTCGGTGGGTCAATTCTCGAGCGATGGCGTCCGCCGCCTCGTTTCCAGGGATGCCGTGATGTGCGGGAGCCCATACAATCCTGATTAGCCTCTTCAGGGGCTGCTGCTGAATGATGCGTAGAGTTGTTGTATGAAGGCGTCCCCTAGCGAAATTCCGACAAGCCTGCTGCGAGTCGGTGACAATGACCGCTGCATTAGTTTGTACGACGGCGAGGGCGATTGCTACTTCCTCTGCTTGTATAGTATTGTCGCCGGCAAGCGAGAGGCTGCTACGGGGCTTGTTTTCGACAACTACGGTGGAAACCGCCGCGGACCTACGTGAACCAGCTTAGCTTTGGGGCAATTGGTGACGCTGCGCTGGAGCCGCTTGGTAAATATACATGTGTCACATACTTCAGATACCGTGTGTGTGTCATAGAAGCAGCAGTAAGCATGATAATCAAGCTAATCCTACAGAACCAGGAAAGCTAAGAATAACCAGCTGAACCTTAACTCATGCTACGTATATCCGGGCATAGCCGAGCTAATTAGCCACTGCTAATTTTTCTTTCGCTCGTCGCTCCAGACCCTCGTTCCCTCTGTTACGCCGACAATAAGCTCAGCCCAGAGACGGCCGCCAAAGGGCTGAGCCCCCCCAAAAAAAGCCCGGGCAGCTTGCACTAGTAGTGGTGCAAGGCTGAAGAAACAGCAGAGCTGGCGGTCCCTCTCCCTTCGTTGAAGACGCGATGTTGCACCTCAAATTTCGTTCCGAGCTTGCCGCTGAAGGCTCTCTAAGACTGGCAAACCCGAATCGTTTTATCCGCAGCCTTTCACATCTCTTGCAAAGCAGACTGAGATAGCACGCGTTACAACCCGCGCCAACCGGTTTCGAGAACTCGGTGTCTGTGCTCCCTACATCAGGCGCCCATATCGCAGGCGAGAGATCACGCCATGACATGACATGACAAAGACTTTATTAAATCGCCTGCAGTAGGCACCCCGTTGCCGGGATACCTAGACGCGGCCTAACGTCGGTCCTGTCTGGACCCTCTACTCGTCAGCGTCCTCGCTACTCGCCCCCAGGCTAGTCGCCGTTACCCCGAGGGGTGGCTGACGCCTCGCAGCTTTCACTCGGTCGCTGTCTTTGGAGGGCCTCCAGGATCTGCTGGACGGCCAGGAGTTGGTCTTCCTTGTTATAGCTCCGCGCCGCGTCTTGAAGCCACGGCGGGATCACAGTCTCTGTTTCCGCTTCTGCTGGTCTTGCTGCACAATCCCACAGGATGTGGATCATAGTGGCCCGAGCTCTGCGGCACACCTTACACGTGTCGTCCGGATACTGTTCTGGGTATATGTGCTTCATTATGACCGGAGTCAGTAACGAGCCTGTTTGCAGCTGTCTAAATAACGCCGCCTGCTCCCTGGTAAGATCAGGGTGCGGCGGTGCCATTACTCGTCTGTTCATGCGATAATACTTTGTAATTTCGTGGAACGTGCCCATCCTATCTTTAGTTTCCGCCCACAGCTCTGGAGACAGGCTCGTTTCTGCTGCGCGGCCAGATAATTCTCGCGCAACAGAGTTCGCCGTCTCGTTGTGGTTGTCCGCAAGTTTAGACACATCTGTCCCCACGTGGGCGGGGAATCACTTCACTGTTACTTTTCTGCCCGTAAAATCCAACGCGGTGAGCACCCGCACTGCTCCACGACACAGCCTGCCCTTGGCAAAGTTCCTCACGGCTCCCTTTGAGTCACAGAGGACTGTCTTGGTGTTTGGGTCCGCGATGGCCAAGGCTATGGCCACCTCTTCGGCGCTCTGCGCCTCACATGTTTTAACGCTCGTTGCAGAGACTGTCTCTCCGGTTACGGCGTCGATCACCACTGCAGTGAAGGCTTCCCGGTTACGGTACTCCGCTGCGTCGACGTATCGGGTGCCAGGTGCGTTGGCGTGTTGCTCGATCATGGCTTTGGCTCTCGCCTTTCTTCTCTCCCCGTTGTGGATAGGGTCTATGTTCCTGGGGAGGGGTTGTACCCGCGTCCCGCTCCTGATGTTAGCCGGTATGTCCTCTTGTCTGTTAAGTGGTCTACCGCTCGTTCCGGGCTCGAGTCCTAGCTTGGCTAAGATGGCTCGACCGGTCTTCGATCCCGTTGAGCCTCTCCATCTGGGCGGCTCGCTGGGCTTCGCTGATTTCCTCGAGCGTGTTGTGCACGCCGAGGTCCATGAGCTTCTCGGTGCTTGCGCTGTCGGGAAGACCGAGTGCTGCTCTGTATGCTTTGCGTATAGCTGCATTTAAACGATTGCTTTCCGCCGCTTTCCAGTTGTGGTAGGAAGCGACATACGTTATATGGCTAACGGAAAACGATTGGATCAGCCGTATCAGACTGTCCTCCCGCATGCCGGCTTTCTTGTTGGCCACCCGCTTTATGAGACGAGTGGCCGCTGTGACTTTAGTTAGGAGTCGGTGGACCGTCTCCCCGTTGGTGCGATTCTTTTCGATTTGAAAGCCCAGCACTCGGATCTTCCTGACCTCAGGAATCTTTTGTCCGTTGCCGGTCCGTACCACGATTCGGTTGTTGACCGTGTTGTCCTCGCTCGTCTTTAATTTCCATCTGGGTGGAACCACCAGGAGCTCCGATTTGCTTGGCGAGCAGATAAGCCCCGTTCCTTTCAGCTGGTCTTCGATGGTATCGACTGCTTGCTGTAGTGTTGACTCGATATGTCCGTCGCTGCCGCCTGGAACCCATAGCGTTATATCATCGGCGTATATGGTGTGCCGTACGCCCGCTAGCGACTCAAGGCGGCGAGCAACCCCAATCATGACGAGGTTGAAGAGCAACGGCGAGATAACCGAGCCCTGTGGGGTCCCGACGCTGCCGAGCTTCTTCTCCTCGAGGGTTTCGTCACCTGCTTGGATCTTTGTCGTGCGCCCCGTTAGGAAGTCCCTAACGTAGTCGTACGTCCGGGCTCCCATGTTCAGGGCGCAGACTTGTGCTAGAATTGCCGAGTGCTTCAATTTATCGAAGGCACTTTGCAAGTCCAGCCCCAGTATTGCCTTGTTGTCCTTGGTCCTGGTCTCGTCGTCCAGGATATCCGCCTTTAGTTGGAGCATCGCGTCCTGCGTGCTCAGCTTGTTCCTGAATCCGATCATGGAGTCGGGATACAGGTCATTGTCCTCGAGGTATTCCTGCCATCTGTTCGTCAGAACATGCTCCAGCACTTTGCCGACGCACGAGGTCAGAGATATGGGACGGAGGTTCTCGATACCCGGCGGCTTTCCTGGCTTTGGTATGAGGATAGTCTTGGCTGTCTTCCAGGTCTGGGGTAGCTTGCCCTCCCTCCAACACTTGTTGAAAAGAGCCGTCAAGCTTGCGATCGCAGCCTCGTTGAGATGCTTGAGTGCCTTGTTCGTAACATTGTCTGGACCGGCTGCGGATCGGCAGTTCAGCTCGTGTACCGCCGTCCGTACCTCCCATATCTCGATGTCTCTGTCCAGGTTCTCGTTCACCATGCCCCAGTAGTCTGGATGCGTTTCCTCTGGGTGTTCCAGTAGATACTTGTCGTTGATTCGTTTGTGCATCTCTTCCTTTCCCAGTTCCCGTAACGCCTTGTTTAGGGTCTTGTTCAGACTGTCTCTCTGGTAAGACTTCGTCTTTGTTTCGTCCAGTAGGTGACGGAGCATGGCCCACGTCTTTCCTACGTGTAATTGGCCTTCGGCTGCGCTGCACATCTCGTTCCACTGCTGTCGGCAGAGCGATCGGCAGTGTTTCTCGATGGCGTGATTTAGCTCGGCCACCTTCTTTCGTAGTCTCCGGTTGGTGCGTTGTTTCTGCCATCTCTTGTGGATGGAGGTCTTTGCCTCCAGCATGTGCGCTAGGTGGCTATCCATCTTTACGATTTCCACATCCGTTTCAATTTCCTTGGTTGCTGCTGTGACGTTTTCCATGATCTTGTTAGACCACTCGTTCACGTCCTGTATCTCTTCCTCTTCGCTCGGTAATAGGGTTCTGTAGAGGTCCCAGTCTGTGAGCTTGTGGATGCGCTTCTCGTCCGATTTTCCTTTAAGCGGTAGCGTCACCTCGATTATTAAGTGGTCGCTGCCTAGGTTGTGACCAGTGTTGATCCAAGATGGGGTTCGACCGTCTTGTGGTATTCTAACGAAGGTAAGGTCTGGCGTGGTGTCTCGGCACGTTGAATTGCCGATCCGCGTGGGGTACGTTGGGTCTGTTATGAGTGTAAGTCCCTCTTCCGTAGCATCGGTTAGAAGACTGTTTCCCTTGGCGTTGTTTGTGATGTAGCCCCATGCTTGGTTGTGTGCGTTGAAGTCCCCACATATGATTAGGTTGTCGTCCCTGCCCGCAGTTCTGCAAGCCTTATGGAGGAGTGCCTTGAATTTCTGCCTGCGGTGGCTCGGGCTGCTGTAGATGTTCATGATGAAGGTGCTCTGTTTCCGCTTCTGTCCGGTGATAACTTCTATCATCGTGTGTTCAATCAGTGATTTCTTTAGTCCTTCCCTTTCCTCGTACTTCAGTCCCTTCCTCACCAGGGTGCACACGCCGCGTCCCTTGCCGTTGGCAACTCGGCTGGGCGGGCTGGCGTAGGTCTTGTACCCTGGGAGGTGGGTCTCCTCTACGAGGGTCTCCTGAATCAGAATGATGTCGGGCTTCCTGGTTGAGTGTCGAATGTGCTGTTGTAGGACTGCCTTCTTACTTGCGAAACCGTGGCAGTTCCATTGCCAGACCACGAGACTGTTAGCGTTTACTGTGCTGGTTGTGCTGCGGTCCATGTTGGGTTGCTCATGTTTAACTCTTCTCTGAGTTGTTGTAATGCTGCCGCCATGCTCTGTTGCACGGCCGCTGCTACACACTGTTGTACTGCTGCCGCCACGCTCTGCTGCACTGCTGCCGCCACGCTCTGCTGTACAGCTGCTGCGATGTTCTCTTGCATCGATTCCGTTTGGCTTTGAAGCGCTTGTTCCAGTCTTGCGAACCGTGCTGCTTGTTGAGCCTCGTTCTGTGTCATGCGTGTTGTTATCTTCTCTATACTGTCTTCCGTTCTGTCCATTCTGTCGGCGAGCTTGCGTTCCTTGAGGAGCTCGAGAGCTCTCCTCTTTGGCGCCGGCTCTGAGGTTGGTGATGGTTTCCCCGCTGCCTCGCTGTTGTCTGCGGTCGCTGGAGCCGCTTGCAGTATCTGTGGCACTTGCTGTTGTTGGCTAATGCTCTTCTTCATTAATTCTATGGTCTCTGTTAGCTTCCGTTCCAAATTTTCAATGGTTTTGCGCTGTTGCGCGTTCTCCCTGGTTAGCCTCTCCACTGTTTCCTGTAATGCCCTGTATGCTCCGATTTCCACGCCTTGTCCGATCTTCCCGCTGGCCGGGGTGTTCGGTCCTCTCGACGTGCTTGGCTGTGGCTCTGCTTTCCTCTTCCCGTTGTCTTGGGCTATTTGACTCCAGCTGACTCTGTCTTTTGACTTGGATCGTCCACTGCTCACGTCCCGGCTAATGCTGCCGCTTGCTAACCTTTCCGATTTACGGCTTAGCGAGCGGGGCGCTCGTTCCTGGCTTTTAGCTCTTCCGTTGTTCCCCAGTGCTGGGAAGCTACTTGGCGCGAGATTTTCCTGTTCTTGCCTACGTCTTTCCTCCTCAGCCTCCTTTCTTGCCCATCTCCTTTTGGTGACCACGTACGGACGTCTTGTACCTGTTCTTGCATGACTTGCTTCCGGTCGGGTGCATGCCGTTGCATAGCTTACACCTCGGTTTGCAAACCTCCGCGTGTCCTTCTTTCGGATTCTTCATTCCGCAGTCGAAACACACTCGTACATTTGGAGTTGGGCATACGTCTCTTCTGTGGCCTACTTCTCCGCAGATTGTGCAGAAATCAAAGTGTTTGCGATACAGACTGCATTTCATTACACCCGATCCGTAGAACACCACGTTCGGTACCTTGTCGCCTTCGAAGGTGACGATGACCGTGGTTGTAGTTCCAATTCGTCTAGCGCCCGTTACTGTTGGATTCTTTTCCGTTATGATCCTTTCCATTATGTCTTCTTGCGTGTGTTGTATTGGTACTCCTCGGATTACTCCTTTCGTCATGCTATCGGGGGCCGTTGCGTATGCCCCTACCTCGTGTTTCTGTCCTCCGATCATGATCTCTTTAACCCTTTCAGCCCTGAATTTTTCCTTTCTATAGGAAAACACATTTCGGTGTGTTTTCTTTATTATTTGGATGGCACAAGCTTACAAACTGAAAATTGAGCTTCTAATGCAAGTATTTAGCTATTTATAGGCATGACATCTAATTAGGTGATCAGGTAATTAAAATTTAAATTTTCAGCAAAAACTGTTTTTTTGCTTATTTTCTTAAATGTTCTAAAGCTGTGAGCCCACACACAAAAAACACGGCTGGTGGTGCAAGTAGTTTTAGATTTTCAGCTATGTCATCAAACTGGGACTTCGGTCCTTGGGGTCGCACGGACGCCAGTTTGGCCTTCCCTGCAACGCCTTCCCTTTTCTAGCATTCAGTTTTAGCAAAAAACGAACAATTGTGATATCTATCAAGCGATGCATCCTTGGAGAACTATTTTCCAGAAAACTAGCTGTTTTGGTTTTGTTCTCAAATTTCTAGAAATGTTTTGGTTCATGTCCTAAATATAGGACGCCAGGGCCGAAAGGGTTAATTGTAGAGTACTTGCATTCTCTAGAAGAGTCCGGGGTACTCACAATTACGATGTTTTGCTCGTTGTTGGGCAGAAAGGTGTCTTTCGCCAGTTCTTCTTTGGTGATGCCGGCCGCTGCTGCGATCGCCTCTTCGATGATCGCGATGGGCGTCTTCGCAATGCACAGTCCGCCTCGCGAGCGCACGACCACTTTGTTGTCCTCCTTCGGCAACACGTTGGGCATCCTTGCTGCCATCGTTGCCGCTGCTGCTGCTTTCCTTGCGAATGTCTTCGTGTCCGACCGCGTCTGGGGCGAGGTTCCCTGCGCTCGTTCCTCCTTGGGCTTTTTATTGCGGCTGACTACCTTCCAGCCCACCTTTTCCAAGTAATCCTCTGTCGTCACTTCCTCTCCGGTAACCTCCATGCACGATCGGGATCGGGATCGTGCACGATCGGGATCGGGATCGTCTACGATCGGGATCGATGACTACTCGGGCGACGAGGCCGTTTCCATCGCATCAACCATGCTTGCGTTCCTCGGTGGCAGTTGGACGCTGGGGAGCCAGCACGTGCACGTGGCGTTCGTCCACGGCGGGCTCCGGTGCACGCGCAGGTGGCTGCTATGCTCGCTCGTGAGTTCTATTGACAGTTCTATATGTTCATGGCAGGCCTCGCTTCAGAAATTCAAATCGTCGTAGATATTCTTGCAGTCCACTCACCGACTTGAGAATAGGTTTGTTCGACGCCGCTCGCAGCGAGGAATCGGGAGGGGCCCAGTAATCCACTGGATGGCAGATTTGGCTGAAGATTGGGCGAAATTTAACGGGAGCCCACGCACCGCATGTCAACACGACTCGGCCACCTGGTGGCGTCCTTCGAGATCACGCCACGAATGCTCAGCAGAGGTTCTCGAAGGTCGACGCAGGGCACTTCTCACGAGGCGCACGGTGATGTTTTTTAAATGCAGAGCATTTTAGTAGCTCACGATGTCACCCGCGTTCGCGTCCGTAGTCCGCATCACTACGTAGTCCGCACCCTACACCAGATAAAGAAATAATGCCTTCCGGCCCCAGGTTTCGATCCCACGACTCTGCGGGCGGAACGCAAGGTACACGGCACTTTACCGACTGCTCCACGGA
Source organism: Haemaphysalis longicornis (assembly GCF_048455015.1). Taxonomy (NCBI): domain Eukaryota; kingdom Metazoa; phylum Arthropoda; class Arachnida; order Ixodida; family Ixodidae; genus Haemaphysalis; species Haemaphysalis longicornis. Next base: position 54,323,079 of record NW_027526407.1, on the reverse strand, counting down.
GCCGACACAGAATGGAAGGTTACGCACGCGCCTTATATCCTTGACTCATTCAACCGTCGGCCACAGGTGCGCCCCCTCCCCCGCGTCCTCCTCGCCTTCTCTCCGCTCGGAACACCTTCTCTCGCCGCGTTCGGTTCGCGTTCATGTGGTGGCGCGATTTCGGCGCTATAACACTCTCTCGCGAAGGGCATTGGATTGGATTCGATTGGATTGCATTGGATTGGCTTGGCTTGGCTTGGATTGGGTTTGGATTGGGTTGGATTAAAGTGCATTGTGTTGGATTGTGTTGCGTCATAGCCGCGCCACGTTGCGTCGTAGCCTCTCCACGTTGCGTAATAGCCGCGGCAGGGGGTTCACGGCACGTTTCACGTTTCACCATCGACTTCATCGACAATGTCTACGCTGGAAGACAACAATTACAACAACAACAACCAATACGTAATCCATAAGACTTGCAGGCACGCCCCCGCGGAAATGCTCTGCATTTGATCATGCCCCTCGCGAGGGGGATGTTTTGATTTTTTGTTGCATTTTTTTGTGGGAACGCTATACAGAAGAGCTGAAAGCTTAAACAGCTCTGCTGTTAAAAATTTAAGCTGAGGTTCACTGGCCTAGCACAACACATGAGACGCGTCTCCAAAATGAATAAGTGGATGGCGTGGCACACATACCGACAGCAGTGGCTTATATTTGTGCAACCAAAAGATAGAAGCACAGTTGTGAGGGAGTGAGTGAAACAGTTAATGGCCCACAGGCATTCCCGCCATGCTCATTTCGAATCGGAGCAACGCGCCTTTTTTCTTTGACCTACAGTGGGCACGAACGGGCAGTGGAGTATGATGATGATGAATGTGGCGGCAAAGCCATGAATGAAATCGGAAAAGGATTCCTTGCAGCTCTCAGCGTTATATTTCAGCGTTATAAATCTTGCCGCACATGATCTGAACGCTCGCAAGATTTCTTCACATTGTTGTATTGGCTACGTGTTGCTACCAGAAGACGACGACTTAGCGGAAGCGCGATGCAACGAGCGCACGGCGTGGCACAGCTTGATTGGACCACGCCCGCCACGGCTGCGTTGACGTCTTCCTCTCCACTGCCGGCAACAGTCATAGCAGCCCTGGCCTCCCCTGCTGCGTCTGTTCCTCGCTGATTCCCGCCGGCTGTTCGCTGCAATACCATCAGTGCACAGCCGCGCTGAGTAACGGCGCACGTCAAGCATCTATGGGCATCGGGTTGCCAACGGCAGCTGGCGTAGCGGGACCTCGGAAGCGACGCCCGCAAGGGAAGGGATCGTCCTCTGCATGCTTCAGAACTTAAGCCCCGGCCACCCCGAACGCACACAATCGAACCCCGTTTCTCCGCCGTCAGCATCCTCTGCAATGAACTACACGTCGCCGAAGGGCCGCTGGAGCCCGATCCGAGCGGCAGACCGGGGCCGGCCATGAATCGGCGGTGGGAGGCGGTTCTGCATCGCCCATCGTCTAACATGCTGGCATCCACCCCTGCCGATTCAGAAACGTCGACCAAGTTCCATCCACCACGCGATGGCTCTTGATAAGATGTGAGTGTCAGGTTGGAGGATGCCAGCCGGGAGTGATCGAGTCACTGACCCTGGGCCGTGGACGTGGTAGAAGCCCCAACGGTTGCCCTGCCGATGTCTGCGAGCTTTGGAGATGAAGCCCCCGGCCACCGCGGGCGGCGCGCGCCCCTATTCCCAGTTCCTCCACCGTCGCAGCAGCAGCGGCGGACGACGCGTCATCGACTGCCCATGAACCTAGAACCCAGAGGGCCTCTCGAACGAGCGATAACTGCCACCAGTTGCGCATCGCCCAACCTGCAGGTGAATTAAGCGTGAACGTTGCACGCGCTGGCATATCTGGGCAGGCCACCCCTGCCGATACAGAACCGTGGGCGCAGATGTGAGCAGCCCCAGTGGTTGAGACCTCTGTGCTCGGGGTCCGAGATGCCGCCACGCCCAGCACTCGCCTTCCGTGGCACCATGCACATCGCGAGCTCCGACCAGCCCCCTGCAAGTTCCTTCTGCGCCGCCGTCCGGCCTCCACGAAGGCTACTACTGCAGCCTCATCGCACGTCCCGGTCACCTCTTCCACCATCTGCACAAATAACATTACGTCACTCGTCTTCGCGACGGCACCGGCGCTGGAGGCGGTCGGCGCGTCTCAACCTTTTCGAAGTTGTGCGGTGCTTCCATGGCTGGTGCCGCGTTCGTCCGACAGCTCGGTTGTGTGGGGACTGGAATGTAGACTGTGTCTAGGAAGTAGACAAGGACATGTAAAGTAGTGTTACTTTTTTGATTACACCGCATTATGTTAATAAACGAAATTCCTACTCTCACATTGGCTTCTTTTACAACAACGCCACATTGAAGCACCCTTCCGTAACAACCTAGCCAAAAAAAAACCTCTTGTTCTCAAATAATCTGAATGCACTTCCTGCAACATTTGTGAGAACTACCTGGACATACAGGGTGTCCCAGATATCATGCACGCAGATTTTAAAAAGCAATGGCGTTACTCGAAGAAAACTTAGTGCATAATGTTTGCAGTACTGTGAACAAGCGGACAGTAATTTTTTCGTTAATAAGACTTAACTAAGTAATTGTAATTAATTATCTAACTCGAGAATTACTGTCCTAGTTACTAAAGTGCCAACGAGGCACTTGTAGGTACGCACGAGGGGCATCCAACTGCGGTATTCTCAGCGAAGAAGTAATTGCGTGCTCATTTATCCTGACTGATTAAGGAAACCGGCAAAATATGAGAAATACCACGTGGCGGCGCTTCCGCGTGCATTGTAAAGCAGCGTCCCCAAATAAGGTGATTGGAAGCAACTGCTTCGCCTGTCATGCGCCCGAAGAGACAGCACATCATCTTGACAATGGCATGCAAGGAAGGAGCAGCAACAGCAAGATTCGCGGGGTGCGTGTGGCAGATAAGGCACCAACTCGGTGGCGATTTCTTCTTTCTTTCTTTTGTTTATTTCATTCTGGCTAACTCAGAGACAGCCTGTGTTCAAGCATTGCTTTACGGTGCGCCCGGAGGCGGCGTCACGTGATATTTTTCATTATTCGCTGGTTTTCTTTATCAGTCAGAATAACTGTGTTCGCAATTAGTTCGTCGCTGCAAATACCGCAGTTAGATGCTCTTCATAGGTACCTACAAGTGCTCATTGACTCGTTAGTGACTAGGACAGTACTTATCGAGTTAGATAATTAATTACATATATTAGTTAAGTCTCATTAACGAAAAAATGCTAACCGCTTCTTCACAGTGCTGCAAACATTATGCACTAGGTTTTCTTCAAGTTACGCCATTACTCTTTTTTTAAATCTTGGTGCATGGTAGCTGGGACACCCTGTATAAGGACGACATGCACGGCACGCCCGTAAGTGCATGAGCATCACGCGCGCATTACTTGGTTCACTTGGAATGTCTTGGTTGGCCTCTATCCGTAATCCACTTAATAGAGACCCTGTGACTTCATGGCCGTGACTGTTACGGGCGCGTAGACAAAGTTACGGGTTGTCTTAGTATAGTTTGCGTGATCCAACCACGCTGTTTGCACCTGAGAGGCATATTTAGCTCTGAAGTAGGGATCGCGGAGGATGGTGGGATGTCTGTGCAGCTCAGCGGATCCAAAATGGCGCCTTCTTCCTAAAACTCACCCATACAACTGCCCTGTTTGCGAAGTACCAGAATCTGCATTTAATTCTCCTTTGAGCATGTCCTCCACCACCCACGCCCCTCTACTCTACCCTTCACCAATGCAGTGGAAGGGGGTGATTTCCATCTCGCAGCTTGAGGACCGGGAATACCTTGCCAATAGAGCCCGAGCAGCGGCGGCAGCCCGCGGCCTTCTGAAATGAAACGATGGCAGGCACTTTTACAGTGAAGTTCTTAATTGGGAGTGATAGCAAAGCGGAGAACCGGTACCGGTACGGTACCTGCAAACCTACGCATGCGCACAGTGAGTTTTTCCGTCTCTGCGTACGCGCTGAAGCGCTGGTCGCCTACCGGATACCGCACCGAAACCGGTTCTCCGCTTTGCTTTACCTGTCCAATGTCTCGCTTTCCACATATCGTGTCCGTCAGAAGAATATCGCAGAACAGAATTTTTTTGTCTCCAGAGCTTATTGCGTTGAATTGCCTTCTTGAAGGGTTCCGGTAACGATGTTTTGGCCGGTGTTTTTCCCGTCTAAGCATAAGGATGCCACCGGTGGCCCCTTTATGCATGCACGGCAAGTTTCGGAGGGTAAGGGGGGGGGGGTGCACTTGCAGCCAGCCGCATTTCACGCGTTCACCAATGACACGTCCGTTGTTCTGGTTGGAGATTTCAAAGTGGACGTCTCGCAGCCCTGTGCGACCTGACTGCTGCCCTCGTGGTCGAGCGGTGTCGGTTGGTATATACACAGACAGTAAGATGCCGAATACGAAAGAGAGAAGCCGAGAGTCTATGTTTGTCCCCTTCAGTATAACTACAGTCATTCCAAGATTCATTCAGCTAATTAGTTCAATCGAAAGCGCAAAAACATTTGTTTTATTTCATGCACTCCTTCGAATGCGCACAGCTTCGCTAATCATCCTTCTTCAACGGAGTGGAAAGGAACTGATCTTTTTTTTTTTTAAATACCGGATACAATTAACGTTTTTTTTTCATTTTTCCCTCCTCCGATCTGCAGCCCCCGCTCGCTACCTATTTCCAGACTCTTCGCGGCACAGAGCACCAAGGTGACATGTCTGTTCGGCGATGCAGAACGGTAAATAAATGTCGTCATTGACTGCTTCCCAATCTAAAGCGACCTTTAAGATGCCAAATTACTATTATTAACAAAAACAGCACATATATTTCTGTTTAAAAAAATCAATTTAGAAAAAAAGGTAAGCAATGAAAACAAAACTACGCGATACAGCTGCTGGGGCTCGAACCCAAACCGTCAGCACTAGTAATCAGTGCTTTACATCTAGGCCACAGAGCCCGAACCTTGGTCTTCTTTTAGCGGGCGTCAAAGAATAGCGCGCGCAGTGACATCACAGATGTCACGTGGGTGCTCTGTGCAGCGAATCGTTTGGAGAGAGAGAGGATAAACTTTAATAAGATCCGGAAAATGCTTGAGAGAGGTATCCTCATTCCAGGATGCCTTTAGCTCGGGCCGCGTCGACAGCTCTTTCGAACAGGCGCAGCTGATCTTCGAGGCCGGTGCTGGCCAAGGCTCTCTCCCAAAGCTCCGTGGAAAGGTGGATGTTAGGGGGGTCTAGGGTAGACTTATCGGAGCCGCCCACTATGTGTCTGAGAGTCCCAGGCTCTCAACAGAAGCGACAAATTGGAGAAAAGTGTATCTGGTCAAAGAGGTGAAGTCTGGTGGGATGTGGGAAGGTGTTGACCTGCAGGGCACGCAATGATCTTTCCTGATCCCTCGGTTGCGATTTGTGGGGTGAAGAGTAGGTTTGGAAACAACCCGCCCGCCACGGGACTCGCTCAGCTCGAAGGCAGCCCATAAATGATGATGATGAGGGCCTACCGGAAATGCACATGCCCACTCTGGGAGATTGGCCAAGAATAATTTGGTTTAATTAGCGAGCCGATTTACACGAGATAAAAACCGAATAGTGAGAGGAAAGATTTCACGTGAATGGTAAAAAAAGAGCGCCAATAGAAGAAAAACGATTCGAGATGACCTGATCAGCTCTAGCGCAACACGAGCCGTCTCCAGAATGAATAAGTGGACGACGTGGAATATACATGGCAGTGGCGTAACTTTGCCGCACCGAAAGATAAAACCACAGGGACAGTTAATGGCGTACAGGCATTCCCGCCAATCGCATTTCGAATCGAAGCAACGCGCCTTCTTTTGTGACTTGCGGTTGACTCGAATGAGCAGAGGATGATGATGATGACTGGCGGCAAAGCCCTGAATAAAATCCGAAAACGAGTCCTTACAGCTTCCGTGTTGAACTGGAAGGGAGATAATCTGTTCCTTACTTGTACCATTTTTACCACCGACGCTGAGCAGTTCTGTCTTTGTGGGGAAATTCAAATTACCCACCCTTCGCAGTGCTCGCATGACCCCTGCCTAAACAGCACGAGCGGAAGCTCTGTTCTTTTTATTCTTGTTTTCATGCCGCACTTGCGGCACCTTTCTGCGCAGTTTGGAAAGCGCCTTTTCTGGCGGCCACTTTTAGCGTCTTTCGAAGGGTGAAAAGAAGGGCGACACCGCGTCTTTAGCGTCATCTCTCTCCCTGCTTGCCGCTCACTCTTGTTTCATGCGTCGCCCTCCACTTCCCCACGCGCTGAATACGAACCGTCGGTCTCCTCCTACTTACTACACGTCTGACCGTAGCTTAGTCGTCAAGACGACAGGCTCTCACTCCTCTTCTCTACGGGGGCCCAGGTTCGATCCCTGGCAGTGCCAGCAGTTTGTGTAGCCAGAGTGTAGCCAGTAGCCAGTAGTAGCCTGGGGTGTACGTTTGCGTAGCCAGTAGAAGCCTGGGAGTTTTCTGCTGACGCGGACACGAAAATTTCTTCGGATGGTTGAAGGTATACTGCTTGGCATTAATAAAACAATCTGAAACTTTGGCTAGGAGCGTTTAACGGCCACAAAGGTCCCAACGAAGTTAATTACGCGAACAGGCCACCTGAGACAATATGAGTGCGTGATGCTCATGAGTCAGTCAATAGGCGTGTCATCGTCCTCCCTTGAGCATAGTCTTACAAAATGAGAACGCGAAGATGGTGTTGCGGAGGGGTGCTGCAAAGTGGTGTTCCGAAGTAATTAGGAAGGAGGCAATGGGGGAGTCGGAATTGCGTTTATTTGCAACGCCCCTATAGATGTGTCTTCTACATCCTTGTCGAGGCAGTAGGTGTCCCAGGCTTCGGAGAGCCAAGTTGCCGGGCGAAGGTGGCGCCAACCATTGAAGTACCGCACAACTGCGAAATGATCGAGCTGCGCCGACCGCCTTCACCGCTGGTGCACGTGCCGTCGCAAAGACGTGTGACATGCATGTATTTGCTCGGATGCTGGAAGGGGTGGACGGGTTACGACATCGCAGCCCCGGTGGTAGCCTTCCTGGAGGGCGTCGCCGCAGGAACTTGCCGGACACTTCCTGGAGCTCGTCGTGTGTACGGTGCGACGGAAGCCGTGGGCTAGGCGAGCATCTTGGACCCCGGGCACAGAGGTCTCCAGGGCAACCGTTGGGGCTGCGACCATATTCACGGCCCGGGGTCAGTGGCTTGGTCTCCGTTGCTTGGCACTAGCATCCTGCCAGAAGGGCGGCCTGGGTGTCGGAGGGAACCCGGTCGACGGTTTTGGATCGGGAGGAGTGGCCTTCCCGGGTTCCACAATATCGGTCGCCCGCGCCGAATTCGCTTGCAGGTTGGGTGACGGGCAATTGCCTCCCACCGGTGATAGCCCGGTGGCAGTCATCGCTGTTTCTATCGACACTCCGGGGTCGAGTTCCAGATGCCAGTCGATGTCCCGTCGCTTGCCGCAGCTGCTGTCGACGCCGGAGTACCGGGGATCCGGGGTGTGCCGCCCGGGGTGGCCGGGGGCTTGATCTCCGAAGCTCGATGACGACGATATTTTCCCCGCAGGCGAGTACGCTGGTGAGGCCTAACTATGCCGTTGGCGATGTGATGGCCAGAGATGCTTGAAGTGTGCCGTCACTCAGCGCCGCGTTGGACTGATGGTATCGCAACGAATGGCCGGGCGAACTCAGCGAGGGCCAGACGCAGCCGGGGAGGCCAGGGCTGCGCGGGAGGCTCGCCGGCGTTCCTCTTCAGAATGAGCTTGGCCAGCGGTGGAGGGAAAGACGACGCAGCCTGAGCGCACCTCGTCCAATCAGGTTTCGCCAACACATGCGCTCGTGATTTCGCGCTTCCGCAACGCCGTCATTTTCTTGCAGCATTACGTGGCCAATACATGAGGGAATGTTGCGAGTATTTATCTCATTTGCGACAATACTTGTTGAACTCTAAAAATATGTCGATATATTTTACACGGAAGCAGTAAGGACTCGTTTTCGGATTTTGTGCAGGGCTTTGCCGCCAGTCATCATCATCATCCACTGCTCATTCGTGTCCACCGCAAGTCAAAAAGAAGGCGCGTTGCTCCGTTTCAAAATGCGATAGGCGGGAATGCCTATACGCCATTAACTCTCCCTGTGGTTTTATCTTTCGGTGCCACAAAGCTAGCACACTGCCATGTATATTCCACGCCGTCCATTCATTCATTCTGGAGACGGCTCGTTCTGTGCTAGAGCTGATGAGGTCATCTTGAATCGTTTTTCTTCTATTTGCGCTCTTTTTTTTTCACCATTGACGTGAACTCTTTCTTTTTGCTATTCGGTTTTTATCTCGTGTAAATACACTCGCTAGTTAAGCCAAATTACTCTTGGCCAATCTCCCAGAGTGGGCATGTGCATTTCCGGTAGGCCCTCATCATCATCATCATTTATAGGCCGCCTTCGAGCCGAGCGAGTCCCGTGGCGGGCGGGGGTGCAGATCGAAAAGGGGAAGGATGCAAAAACGTTAATTTAATGCGGTATTTTAAAAAAATCAGTTCCTTTCCACTCTGTGAAGAAGGATGAATAGCGAAGCTGTGCGCAGTCCAAGGAGAGCATGAAATAAAACATATTTTTTGCACTTTCGATTGAACTAATTAGCTGAATGAATCGTGGAAGGAATGCAGTTGTAATGAAGGGGACAAACATGGACTCTCGGTTTCTCTCTTTCGTATTGGGCATCTTACTGCTAGCTATAATACACAGCCATGTCTGTGTATTATACCAACCCACACCGCTCGACCACGAGGGCAACAGTCAGGTCGCATAGGGCTACGAGACGTCCACTTTGAAGATCCAAGCAGAACAACGGGCGTGTCATTGGTGAACGCGTGAAATGCGGCTGGCTGCAAGTGCACCCCCCCCCCCCCCCGAAACTTGCCGTGCATGCATAAATGGGCCCCGGTGGCGTCCTTATGCTTAGACGGGGAAAACACCGGCCAAAACATCGTCCCCGGAACCTTTCAATTAAGGCAATTCAAAACAGTAAGCTCTGGAGACGAAAAAATTCTGTTCTGACGGACGCGATATGTGGAAAGCCATACATTGGGCAGGTATATCAAAGCGAAGAACCGGTTTCGGTACGGTATCCGGTAGGCGACCAGCGCTACTGCGCGTACGTAGAGACGGAAAAAGTGATTGTGCGCAAGCATATAGGTTTGCTGGTATACTGTACCAGTACCGGTTCTCCGCTTTGCTATCACACCTAATTAAGAACTTCGCTGTAAAAGTGGGTGCCATCTTTTCATTTCAGAAGGCCGCTGGCTGCCGCCGCTGCTCGGGCTCTATTGGCCAGGTATTCCCGGTACTCAAGCCGCGAGCTGGAAATCCCGCTCTTCCACTGCATTGGTGAAGGGTATTGTACATCGTGTTGGTGGGGGGGACATTCTCATAGGAGAATTATTTGCAGATCCCGGTACTCTTCGCAGGCAGGGCTGTTGTATGGGTGAGTTTTAGGAACAAGGCACCATTTTGGATCCGCTGAGCTGCACAGACATCCCACCATCCTCCGCGATCCCTACTTCATAGCTAAATATGCCTCTCAGGCGCAAACAGCGCTGTTGGATCACGCAAACTATACTAAGACAACCCGTAACTTTATCTAGGCGCCCGTAACTGCCACGGCCGTGAAGTGACAGGGTCTCTATTAAGTGGATTACGGATAGAGGCCAACCAAGACATTCCAAGTGAACCAAGTAATGCGCACGTGATACTCATGCATTTACAGGCGTGCCGTGCATGTCGTCCTTTTCCAGGGTGTCCCAGCTATCATGCACCAACATTTTAAAAAAGAGTAATGACGTAACTCGAAGAAAACCTAGTGCATAATGTTTGCAGCACTGTGAAGAAGCGGTTAGCATTTTTTCATTAATGACACCTAACTAATATTTCTAATTAATTATCTAACTCAATAAGTACGGCCCTAGCCACTAAAGTGTCAATGAGCCACTTGTAGGTACCCACGAGGAACAACTAACTGCGGTATTTTAAGCGACGAACTATTTGCGTACACATTTATTCTGACTGACAGAGAAAACCCGCGAAAAAAGTTACAGCCGTTCCACTCTACGTGAAAACTGTCGGAAATGCAGAGCACTGATTCGCCATAATGGGCAGTAGCGCCGTTATCCGCTCACTGCTACTACCCGACGCATTTCAAATTTCCCGCCTTCGCAGTGCTGGCGCGCCCCCTGCCTGAAACTGCGCCAGCAGGAGTTGTGTTCTTTTTGTGCTTGTTTTCCCTCCCGCGCATGCTGGCGTTGCACTGCCACTTTATTTGGAGTTTGGTGGTAGTGAATGCGTTGTATCAGCAGCTTCTTGACGTAGTTTGAATGAGTCAAGGATATAAGGCGCGTTCGTAGCCTCCCATTCTGTGTCGGCTTTGTGGCGCAGTGGGTAGAGCACCAGGTACATTGAAATGTTCCGCCCGCAGGGTCGAGGGATCGAAACCAGGCGCCGGATAGTATTTTTTTTTATATAGTGTAGGGGGAGGGGTGCGGACTACGACTACGGACGTCAACGCGGGTGACATCGTGAGTTACTGAAATGCTCTGCATTTAATATGAAAAATACCACGTGACGGCGCCTCCGCGCGCACCGTAAAATGCTTTAACCCAGGCTGCCTCTGAGTTAGCCAGAACGAAATAAACAAAAGAAAGAAAGAAGAAATCGTGACCGAGTTGGTGCCTTATCTGCCACACGCACCCCGCGAATCTTGCTGTTGCTGCTCCTTCAATGCATGTCATTGTCAAGGTGATGCGCTGTCTCTGCCGGCGGGTGACAGGCGATGGAGGGGCTTTGAATCAGCTTATTTGGGGACGCTGCTTTACCATGCACGCGGAAGCACCGTCACGTGGTATTTCTCATATTTTGCAGGTTTTCTTAATCAGTCAGAATAAATGAGTACGCAGTTAGTTCGTCGCTGAAAATACCGCAGTTGGGTGACCCTCGTGGGTACCTTCAAGTGCCTCATTGACACTTCAGTGATCAGGACAGTAATTCTCGAGTTGGATAATTAATTACAATTAGTTAAGTCTCAATAACAAAAAATTACCCTCCGCTTCTCCACAGTACTGCAAACATTATGCACTAGGTTTTCTTCGAGTAACGTCATTGCATTTTTTTTAAATCTGGGTGCATGATAGCTGGGAGACCCTGTATAGGCAGGTGGTTCTCAAAAATGTTGCAGGAAGTGCACTCAGGTGAGATGAGAACACGAGGTTTTTTGGCGAGGCTGTTACGGAAGGGTGCTTCAATGTGGCGTGAGAGTCGGAACTGCGTTTATTAACATAACTCGGTGTAGTCAAAATAGAGTCAGCACCACTTTACATACCCTTGTCTATATCCTCGACACAGTCTACATCCCAGTCTCCACACAGCCGAGTTGTCGGACGAACGTGGCGACAGCCATGGAAGCACATCACAACTGCAAAAAGGTTGAGCCGCGCCGACCGCCTCCATCGCCGGTGCCGTCGCGAAGACGAGTGCCGTAACGTTATTTGTGCGGATAGTGTAAGAGGGGGACGTGGCGATGCGGCCGTGGTGGTAGCCTTTGTGGAGGCCGGACGGCGGCGCACACGGAACTTGCAGGGGGCTGGCCGAAGCTCGCGATGTGCATGGTGCCGCGGAAGGCGATTTGTGGGCCTGGCGGTATCTCTGGCTCCGAGCACAGAGGTCTCCAGGGCAACCGTCGGGCCTGCTCCCATCTGCGCGAAGGGTTCTGTATCGACAGGGGTGGCCTGCCCAGATATGGCAGCGCGTTCCACGTTCGCGCCTAATTCACCTGCAGGTCGGGCGAGGCGCAATTGGTGGCCGTGATTGCTCGTCCAAGAGGCACTCTAGGGTCGAGTTCCAGGGGCCAATCGATGACGCTTAGCCCACCGCTACTGCTGCCGACGGTGGAGGAACTGGGATTCGGCGCGGTCCGCCCCGGTTTGCCGGGGGATTCATTTCCGAAGCTTGCAGACACCGGCAGGGCAACCGTTGGGGCTGCTACCACATCCACGGCTCAGGGTCAGTGACTCGATCACTCCCGGCTGGCGTCCTCCAAGCTGGCACTCACGTCTTACCCAGAGCTATCGGTGTGCTGGATGGAACTTGGTGCACGGTTTAGGATCGGCAGGGGTGGATGCCAGCACGTTCGACGATGGGCGATGCGGAACCGCCTCCCGTCGCCGATAGCTCGGTGGAATTCATGGCTCGCCCCGGTTTGCCTCTCGGATCGGGCACCAGCGGCCTTTCGGCGACGTGTAGTTCATTGCAGAGGATACTGACGGTGGAGAAACGGGGATCGTGGTGTGCCGCCCGGGGTGGCCGGGGCTTAAACTTTGAAGCTCACAGAGGACGATCCCTTCCCTTGCAGGCGTCGCTTCCGAAGTTCCCCACCGCCAGCTGCCGATGGAGATCCGATGCCTAGAGATGCTTGACACCCGCAGTCATTCAGCACCGCTATGCACCGTTGGATTGCTGCGAACATCCGGCGGGAATCAGCGAGGAACAGACGCAGCAGGGGAGGCCAGTGCTGCGCAGAGTGCTGCCGGCGGTGGAGAGGAAGTCGTCGTCAACGCTGCGGAAGTGGCCGTGGTGCAATGAAACTGTGCCACCCCGTGCGCTGGAGGACTCGGGCTTCCGCTAAGTCGTCGTCTTCTAGTATCAACACGTAGCCAATACCACATGACGAAATCTTTCGAGCGTTCAGATTATTTGCTGCAAGATTTCTAACATTGAAAGATCTTTTAATATAGCGTGCGCGGGAGCTGTATGGGATCATTTTCCGATTTTATTCATGGCTTTGCCGCCATTAATAACATTCATCATCATCATAATCCACTGCCCGTTCGTGTCCACTGGAGGTGTAAAAAAAAAGACGTGTTCCTCCGATTCGAAATGAGCGTGGCGGGAACGCCTATGGGCCATTAACTGTTTCACTCACTCACTCACTTCTATACGTTCATCTTTTGATTGCACAAATCTACGCCACTGCCATCGGCCTGTGCGCCCTGCCATCCACCCATTCTTTTTGGAGACGCGGCTGTGGTGCTGTATTAGGGCTGTTCTGGTCACTTCAATTTTTAACACAAGAGGCGTTTAAGCTTTTGGTTCCGCTGCATAGCGTTACAAGAAAAAAAATACGCCGAAAAAAAAATACCCAGTGCATGTGAGCTTGCGCCTCGTGAGGAGCCCCCAGCGTCGGTCACCTCGTACTTCGAGAACACTTTGCGCAGCGTCCGTGGCGTGATCTCTCGCATGCTCTTTTCCTCGCCATTTATCGTGCATTGGCGCCTGAAATGGGGAGCACAGACGCCGAGTTCTCGAAACAGGCTACCGCGGGTTGTAACGCGTGCTATCTCAGTCTACTTTGCGAGAGATGTGAAAGGCTGCGGATAAAACGATCCGCGTCTGCCAGTCTTGGAGAGCCTTCAGCGGCACGCTCGGAACGAAATGTGGGGTGCAACAACGGGTCTTCGACGAAAGGAGAAGGGCCGCCAGCTCTGGTGTTTCTCCATCCTTGCACCATTAGAGCAAGCTGCCCTTTTTTTTTTTCATTATTCTGTTTGCGCTGTTTTAACATCTGAGCTGTCCTAGAACCGACCCTGATGACAATGTCGGCTGGTGTCGTGTCACGGAGCAGGTTTCTCCTCCGTGCAAATACTGGTTTCAAGTATTAAAAAATCTTTAAAGAATAAAAAAAGATCCTACGGCCTCCATATATTCATGCAGGACGGTTTATATTTCGCCTGGAAAAGTGTCTTCCTCAGCAATGCAGTTGTGTTTGGAGGTGAAGGCGACTTAAAAGAAGCGTTGTAAGCTGGCTTTGCCACCTCGTGGGTTGCGCAGTGAAGCATAACCCAACTCCAGAAAAGGGCTCTGACTCTTGTGTTATCGAAAGTATCCCGAAAAAAATTATATTGCTACGAGGGGTAGGCCGGATACAAATTGTATTTATAGTATGTACACAGAACTTAGGACGCAGTGTAAAACACCACCGAATCAGCTAGAACAAGGCGATGACGATTTCTCAAAATGCCGTCGTTGTTGTTACCCTGTTATTGGCGCATACCCAAGCCAGCCACCGGAGATGTGCTTCTGCTGTGACGGGAAAGACACCTGCCAAGACGTCGCTCCTGAAGCCCTTCGAAGTAAAAATGACCGCGTATCTGCTCCTTTCGTTACAAATGTCGACGAAAGACAACAGTCGTCTGGCGCCCCTGCCAAGTAAAGGCCTCCCTTCTCTTTCCCGCTCACCTGTCATGCTGTTGCTCTCCCGTCTCGTTCCTCCCAAGATAACACGCTGGAGGGTTGCTCAAGTCAGTTAAAATTCTCCGCGTTTCACTGCTCCAAGTCGGGTGCCTCGATGACAGCTCTGCCATACGGCAGAAACGCGCGCCAATTGAGGCACCCCACTACAACGTTTATAGAACCACATTGCCCTACCCCACGAGCGTTACAAGCGAACGTGGAACCTATCTAGTGGAACCTGTCGTTGCTACTGCCGTTTGATTTCTAAATGCCGCCAGGTCGCGCGGAGAACAGCAGGCGACGGTTTGCGGCAGTTGTTGTAGCATTTCATTTGCCAACGCAAAAACCAAGCTTCCATGAATTTTAATAAAGGAGCGCTGCAAATATGACTCAGGTATTGATTTTCTGCCTTATATTAGAGGAATGTCTTGTTCTTGCTAAACAATGGTCACAATTATGAACATTGACGCCGGGCTTAGACGTTTAACTTTGGGTGTGGATATATAAGACTATTGCGCAGCTTCCATTTCACTTTGGCCAGGTGGCTGAATCGAGTCACAGACAGACAGACAGACGGACCAAAATTTCTGTGTTCAAGAAGCCCAAGAAACACTATCGTCTTAATAACTTCATTAGTAATTACGAATGGGCTCGAGCTAGTTGGTACGCCACTTGGTGAGCAATGGAGCGGTGCACCGGGTAGCTCCGCCCCGGCCGTACAGATCGCCTTGATGGAACGAGCTACCGCCGATCTCCAACCGGCGGGCGGCCACCACGCTTCCCTAACCCCAGTCGCTCAATAAAAGTTTTCTTTCTCTCTCCCTCCCTCTCTCTCTGGACGGCAAACACACCGGCTTAACCGTCATTCCAGTAGCCCTTCAGGAAGACAATTCAAAACTATATGCTCTGGAGACAAAAAAGTTTCCGTTTTCCGCCTACGCTATTTTGCTGAAGGATATATCTGCATATTTTGCTGAAGGATATATCTGCAAACTGAGACATTAACAACATCGCTGTAAAAGTGAGCGCCATCTTGTCATTTCAGAAGAAGGCGGGCCACTGCCGCTGCTCGGGCTTTACTCGCAAAGTATTCCCGTTTCTCAAGCCGCTACCCGGGAAGCCCTCTCTTCCACTGCTCTGGCGAAGTAGAAAGTTCAGAGTGCGGGTGCTTGGTGCACGCCCTTACAAGGTGATACAGATACCTGTTCGCAACAGGTAGGGCAGTTGTGGGGGCTTTTTAGGATGTAGGCGCCTTATTTGGGATCGGAAGAGCTGTACAGACATCATAATTTACAGCGAAAGATGACTTACAGGCCGAGCCAAAGCTGTCGCATGACACGAATCATAAAACTTGTAATTTTCTATCTACGCGCCCTTAACGGTCATGGCCGCGCCGGTCACAAAGTTCCTTTGAGGTTATTACGTGTAGAGGCCACCCAATACAATTATAAGTTGTTCTAGTAACGCGTATGTGTAGCCCATACATTAATTGCCGTACCATCATCCTCATCTGTGCTCATGGTTCTAAACAAAGTAGTAGAAAATACATAATGACGTGAAGACGAAACTGTTACTTTTGGCTATGTTACTACAGAGTGGTGCTGCAAGTGGCGTTGCCGAGTCAAAAGGCATGAGGCAATATGGGAGCCGAAATATTGTTTATTTGCATTATTTGTTGTAATCAAAGTGGTGTCGACAGCACTGCACATACCCTGTTCTATATTCTCGTAGAGGTAGTAGGCGACACCGGCTCCGGACCGCCGATTTGACGGGCGAACGTGGCGCCACTCATGGAAGCTCCGCAAAACAGCGAAATGGTCGAGCCGCGCCGACCGCCTTCAGCACCGCTGAACGACGTGCCATGGCAAAGGCGTGTCACGTAACGTTACTTGCGAGTGCGGGGGAAGGGGAGAACGGAATGCGACGATTCAGCCGTGCTGGCAGCCTTCGTAAAGTGCAGACAGCGTCGCGGTACGGAGTTGCAGGGGGCTGGCCGGAGCTCGTCGCGTGCACGGTGTGAGTCAAGGCGCGTGCTGGGCGTGGCAGCATCTTGGACCCGGGGCCCAGAGGTCTCCAGGGCAATCGTTGGGGCTGCTACCATATTCACGGCCCGGGGTCAGTGACTATATTCTCTGGCTCGCACTCGCATCCTGCCTGCAGTCCGGGCAGCCTGGCAGTCGTGGGGTACACGCCCGAGGGTTCGGGATCGGGACGGGTAGCCTGTCCAATGCCCGCACGTTCGACGTCGAGCCATTCGGAACCGCCTTCCACCGGCGATAGCTCGGTGGCAGTCATGGATCGCTAGGGGCTGCCTCCCAGATCAGGCTCCGGCGGCCACTGGGTGACGTGTTGCTCCTCGGAGCTCCCGACGGTGGCGGAGTGCCGGGGATAGCAGTGTCCCACCCGGGGTGGCCGGGGGCATGATCTCCGAAGCTCACAGGGGGGCGATCCAATACCTGGCTGGGATTACGACCGAGGCCCCGCCATTCCAGCTGCCGTTGACGATCCGTCGGCCAGAGACGCTCGCAGTCACTCAGCGCCTGTGCAGGCATTACCACGAATGCAAGCAGGAATCGGCGAAGGCGAGACGGAGCTGGGGAGGCCGGTGCTGCGTTGGACTCGTTGGCGTTCCTCACCAGAATGGATGCTGCCACCGGTTGAGGGCAGACAGCGTCGCAAAGGAACTTGCAGGGGGCTGGCCGGAACTCGCAGTGTGCATGGTGCGACGGAAGGCGCGTGCTGGTCAAGGCAGCATCTTGGACCCCGGGAGCAGAAGGTCTCCAGGGCAACCGCTGGGGCTGCTGCCATCTGCGCCCAAGGTTCTGGATAGGCAGGGGTGGCCCGCCCAGATGCCAGCGCGTTTGACGTGCGCGCCTAGTTCACCTGCAGGTTGGGCGACGCGCAACTGACGGCAGTCATCACTCGTTCAAGAGGCCCTCTGGGGTGGAGTTCCCCGCCGATCGATGACCCGTCGTCCGCCGCTGCTGCTTCCGACGGTGGAGGATCTTGGATCCTGGCGTGCCGCCCGGGTTGGCCGGGGGCTTCATCCCCGAAGCTCTAAGACGACGATACCTTCAAGGCGAGCATAAAGATCTCCGTCCCGCCATGCCAGCGGCCGTTGACGATCCGACGCCTAGACGCTGGTTGTGTGCCGTCACTCAGCACCGCTCCGGCGAACGCCCGACGCAGCCGGGGAGGCCAGGGCTGTGTAGAAGACTCGCCGGCGTTCCAGAAGTAAGTCGTGCCAGCGGTGCAGGGGAAGACGTCAACGCAGCCGCAGTGGACGTTGCCCAATCAGGCTGTGCCAGCGCATACGCTCGTGCTCTCGCGCTCAGCGCTGCTGCTTCGTCGTCATCTCGAGTACCTACCTCATTTGCGACAATATTTCCAATGATGTAACACATAATCACAGTAGCTGTAAAAGAGTTTTTACTGATTTCCTCTATGGCTTTGTAACCTATCACCATCATCCACAGCTTATTAGTGCCCACTGCAGGAGAAAGGAACAAAAAGAGAATTGCTCAAACTCGGAAGAGCACGTGGCGGCAACTTCTACGCGCGGCTTCGAACTGCTCAAGGCACGTCGGGGGGGGGGGGGGGGGGGGGAGGGAGCTTCTGGCCGCGTGCCTGGCGCCGTTTTTAAACAGCTAAGCTGCAGTAGACATTAGAGAGTTTTAGCAGTCCGTACGTTCCGTCGCGTACGTAGCTAGCGTGTTTACCGGACCCGTCTGGGCACTTGGGCATTCGTCACGGTGGGGGGATTAGTTCCGCGCGCCTGCCTTCGCCATGTCCGCGCCTCCTCGCCCTTCCGCGCGCGCAGTCGCAGACCGTCCCGGTAAACCCGGTAACAACGTAACGAACGGAACGGACGGTCTGCTAAAACTCTCTATTCTACTTTGTAGATAACCTTCCGGCAGAGCCGGGTGTGCTCGATGACACATTTTGACACCTGATTGCGCAAGATCTCCATACTAAATGCACACACTTCAATCGGGCACACGCGCAGTGTGTGATGCTTCCTCTCCATCGAAAATTAAAGCCGACGCATGTTTCTTTCCATCATCACCCTGTTTTCTACTTACAGACAAAATATAGTTTTTTTTATTCGAAAGACTTAGTCTTTTATATATATATATATATATATATATATATATATATATATATATATGTATGTATATATATATATATATATATATATATATATATATCTGTATATATATATATATATGTATCCTTGATATGTATCTTTACCGAGTCCCTCGTCCCGTATCTCTCTGTTCTGCTACATATATATATATATATATATATATATATATATATATATATATATATATATATATATATATATGCGCTCAACGCTTGTCCAGCAGCAAACGATGCTTTATTAACTGATAAACTAAACATAGTAAGCCAAAATTTCAAATGTCCCGCAAATTCGTGTTTTTATGACGGCGACAATGACGTATCCATGGCAGAGCCTTAAAACTAAAGACAGCGAGTCCCTATAACCCATCCAAGAGGTTGAGCAGTCCTTTGTACACAGGTTTCAAAATAAATTTTCTCTCTCTTTCTGCTTACCACGGCTGCTTCTATCTCACAGACAGCCGTTTTGTTATCTTGTTTATCGCCCACTTTCAGAGATGGCGCTGAAATAGTGCTGAAGTGCTGCAGGCTATGCGGAGAGACTTCTACCCTCTTCCATGCCACGTGGGCCTGCCCACACCTCTGGGCAAGGGCCGAACACCAAAAGGACCCGCCACTGACTTCCCGTGAATCATGGGAGGCCGCCCTCGTCAGCCCCGACTTACAGATCCAAGAGGACCTAATCAGCCGGGCGAAGACGGGAGCAGAAGCCACTGGAGCTCTGGACAAAGGGTTCCACTTATGATTCTCGTATGCTTTTCTCCTCTTCCCCCTTTCCTCCATCTTTACTTCAATAACCTCTTCAGTCCCAAGAATGCGCAAATACAAAAATCTTTTGCAACACACTTTTTTTCGATTCGTTATCCATCGAAATAAACACAAAAAATTACAATAGCAAAAAACCAAACGAAAGTAATAGAATTTGATGGTACCCATTTGAGTACTCTAGGTCTTCTTACCCAGTGGACGCATTTGAGCGCTCGCGCCGTTGAAAGCCAATTTTGCAGCCTGCCTCTTCAGAAATGACTTGACACATCGCCCCACCTGGGGGGGTTAGTGAAAGCAAGGCATGCTTTTTGCGGGGAAACAACTTTTGACGCGCGAATTTCGAATGGGGGAAAGCTTTTGCCTTTATGGTTATGGTACCCATTTGGGTACCCCGGGACCGCGGAGGGTAAAGTTTATTCAGACAGTCAGTGCCTGTGTTCACGCTTTGCTTCTGTCCGGACTTCTATAATCTGTGTTTTTATTAGGATTCATACTAATCGTTTCCTAAAGCGTAAGCTACGACTCAACAAACATGGTCATGTAAGTGCCCGTGCCGCTTATGTCATTTGGTCAGTGTTGTGTCAGAGAAGTCCAACGTATCCGATGGGTGTGTCAAGCAGTGTCAGCCGGCAAAGTGCCACACTAACTGCTTTGGTGTTTAGGTGTTCGTTCGTAAGTTTAATTTTTCAGTGCACCATAGTTACTGCTATAAAAAGAATAAGACTAAATTTAAGCGCAAATAGCTCGTTCGCCAAGTTAGTACCTAATTTTCGTTTCGGGCCCTTTTCCCCCCTCTTTCCCCCCCTCAAAACCTATTAGCTTAGCTTTGCCGGCCTCCGCCAATCGCAGAGCTGGGCATATGACATCATAGGTTCTGTTGCGGGAAATGAGCTAGTGGGCCGCATGGCCATTCTCTTTTTTCATGGTTATGTAGCATATTTGAGCGAAGTTTACGTTGAAAGTGTTGTCTGAAGACTGTAGCGAGGCAATCATTCGAATGAACCAGACTTGTGTTCTGTCTGCATGACCCCTTTAAAGCCAATAGCGTGAACCTTATAACATACATGTCTACCCCTGCACCTTACCAAGTAAGACCGGTTTGTTGAACAATAGCCCTCCCTTGTATGTGCATATGTACAAAACGGGGCGGCAACTACGAGAAGCACCGAATAACACTTCCAGTGTGTACTAAATAACAAAATACGCTACCACATATCACTCAGTCTTCCCGTGCCCACACAGCTCACCCCCCCCCCCCCCCCCTTCCCACCTTCCCCTTGAGCAATAGAGACCACACGGACCGCGTGGTCCGTGTGGTCTCTATTGCTCAAGGGGAAGGGGGGAAGGGGGGTGTGAGCTGTGTGGGCACGGGAAGACATCACCAAAGAAACAGCAAGCCGTCGTGACTACAGCATTGGAAGCAACACGGACTCGCAGGAGGCTGAACTCGCCTCCATACTTTCCATCTGAAGTCACTGAATGTTTATTACTACTATTACTCTACGACAATATACCTGCCTACCAACCTCGTGCTCTCCGCTTCCATTGGGCACCTCCTGCAAGTTCCTGTTGGAAATATCCGCCACACTTCACGGAGGCTATGACCACTGCTTCATCATTCCAGAGCCACTAAACAGGCCTTCTGTAGTGGCTCAAATGTGAATTATTCGTTAAAGAAAACACAATATAACCATCCAAAACGAAGCTTGATATATAACCCAACATGAACTAAAAATCAAAACTACCCCAATTCATCTAATGATAGGCAAATTGGGCTATAAAAAACTGAAAATGAGGAAGAGCCACTTTACAATCTTTCCCCCACATTGAATTAACTCAAAGGTCATGTGTTTCATGGCCCTCTCAGATTTTGTTTAACAGTCAATGATGCGTTGTTTGTTGGAAAATAGAGAATGAAAGCTGGTATTTCTGCCATTTCCCAGCCGCTCTTTGGAGCGCGTCAAAGAGTGCCCAGAGCGAGCCGGTACCCAACTTTGCTTAATCATTGCCACTTTGCTGAAAGCCTCTTCTGGTTGGCTTTCCCTTTCGTCACAAAGACGGTAAGCTAATCAGAAAGGGTTTTTTTTTAATGCCATCTTAATATGTCGGCGCCTAAGCAAAGTTGGCCATCAAGCCTCGCCCCTGTATGTCCCCCCAACGGGAAACTTTCCAGTGGGGGGCTGCCGCTTAGATGAATGTGTAGAAAATCCTGCAGTAAAGTTTGCTACCACTGTGGCCCAGACGAGCAGCCGACCTCAATAACTCGAAAAGTTCGAACTGTTGCTACTGGCTCTTGCGTATACATAAATGTATGCACTACTACTCAGTAGGTACGGTAGGCTTTTGCGTTCATCCGAATATATCTTCCTTCCTGGAAATAGGAAGTCGGCTGGTAATATGGGCAAGCTTAAGAGCAACTATAAACGAGCTAGCTATCGGGTACGCACTCACAGCCCAGCAGGGTATCATTACCCCCAACACGGACGAGATAATAAAAGTAGCGGAACGATTTTACACCAGGCTGTATGCCAGTGCCGTTAGACCAAGGGAAATTACTGAGCGTACATGCTTATCTCGCGATGATCCCACTAGTAACCAAAAACGAATTATAGAAGGTTCTCAAGGGCATAAAATGAGAAAAAGCTGCAGGTGACGACGGCATAACCGCGGACCTTTTAAAGGAGGGGGGAGGCGATTTACTGTAAAAGCTTACTGCACTACTTTCGGAATGATTAACGGTTCTAAAAGTGCCCATGGCGTTGGAAGCGCCACTGCAATTCTGATTCACAGGAAAGAGGACACAAAAGATTTTAAGAACTACAGACCCATATCAGCGTATACTCTCAGTTGTATACGAGCTGTTCACCAAAGTAATAGTTAACCACATATGTTACAGCCTATAGATTCCCAACAACCCAGCGATAAGGCTTGGTTAAGGAAAGGATGCTCAACAATTGACCACATCCGTGTCGTCAATCAAGTGATAGAAAGCAGAGTATAACGAACATGGCCCTCATAGACTACTGAAAAGCGTGTGATTTAGTAAACACCACAGCAGTGCTGGAAGCATCGAAAGACCAGATGGTTGAAGATACTCTTTCAAGGAATAGACATAAGACTCATAAACGACATATGCAAAGGATTTACGGGAAGAATAATCCTTCACGAGCAAAGCGACAAATTACCGATCCGTGAGGGCGTACGATAAGGAGATACCATCTCTCCAAAAATGTTCACAGCATGTCTATAGGGGGTATTCACGAAGCTTGAGTGAGAAAGCACAGGATTACGGATAAAGGGAGAATACTTGATCCCTTTCAGGTTTGCAGACGACACGGTCTGGCTGAGTGAGTCTGCAGAACACATGCAAAGATTGCTTGAGGAACTACAATTAGAAACCGTGGCCGTGGGGATAAATATAACTATGAATAAATTTAAAGTAATTACGAATAAACATGCCGCAAGCGTCCTGTTCAGCCTGTGTAACAAAGCGCTAGCACAAGTAAACGATTATAACTACCTCGGACAGGTTGTCCGTGCTGATCGCAACCACGAGAAAGAAATCTGGCGCAGAATAGGAATGGGCTGGGATGCCCTCGGCAAGCATCCCCAAAAGCTAGGCTACGTACTGAAAAAAAAAAAAAATTCGCTCCGAGATAGAACACAGTGGGCCCCTGGCGGCGGCGGTACGAACCGCTCCCAGTGTGGATGGCGCTCTCGCGTCGTCTGCTCGTTCACGTTACGCGCGGCGCAAGACTCGTGCTGCACACGATCAAACAACGAATATGTGTACTTTTTTGGCAGTAAGCAATGACATAGTTTCCTCTGCTTGCGCATTTCCTCTAGAGACTCAATAATCAGCGGCCGTTGCAGGTTAATGCGCTGGTTTAATTCCACGAAACATCTTCACCGTGGTGAAACGTGTTATACGTGTGAAACGTGTTATAAACATTGCTTCGACACATTTCACTTTTCTTATTGATGAGTGCAGTCGTCTGCCGTCCCGGGAACGTCAAAGGGTGCTTTTTGAAGGTGGCGTGGTGGTTATTTAAAGGATAAAAGTGAAACGGGTAAGAATCGACAAGACCAGCGCTTACCCGTGCATTTGCCACACCCTTCTACAATGGCGCTGTGTAATATATAGAAAGAAGAAACAAACAAAAACAATTACACTGCACACGACCCGTGCGCTATCGCCCATACATTACTGGGGCCGTATTTTACACCCGCAAGCGCCTGTGTGATCGAATGCTTGCCGTACCCTTTCGAAAATAAATACCATTTTTGGACAGTCATTGGTTATTACGTTATATTTAAAATACGTTTCTGTGGATGCGCAAGAGTATTTCGGGAAGATTTATCGGTAAGATTAAGCAGTTGTGAGTTTGAGCCTGTCCTGTGGCATTTCGTGTGTAATTTTCATATATCCCATTTTCAAATCCCGACATGAACCACCTTGTCTAGAAAGGTGTTTCACTCAGCATAACCAAATGCCTAATATGGTCACGTCCTAACCTCTTAAAGGGACACTGAAGTGATATGTAAACATCGCGGGATTACTAGCGCAAATTGTAGTCCGGAGTCCCCAGGCCATGTTTCGACCACTCTAGGCGCGTTTACGCGATTTTATTTAGTAGAAAAACTAATTCGAAAATGCTGTCCTCCTCTCTTTACGCTCGCCCATTTTCTGTGGCGTTTTCGTGTGACGTCAGGAGGGGATGAGCTGGCAATTGGCTGCGCCACGGCTGCGCTACTGCACGGCTCCCCGGCCGACAGAGTCAGTCGGGCCAGCGTTTCGTCCGCCGGCCGCCGGCGGGTCGTCGCAATCAAGGAGGTTAAAAAAAAATTGCTTGGTCGCAATTCGTTCGCTTAGTTGAAACGAAGCCAGGACACGTTTGTGAATGGAAGAATGTGCCTTTCTTTACTTGGTTTGTTTGTACTCTGTATCTAGCTCCAAGTCAAGGTCGCTTCACACAAGTGCTGCACAAGCGCACATGCGACGCTTCGCTGACTGGTACGCCAGTAGGAAAATATAAGGCCTCTTGAAGGCGGGAGAAGAGTCAGCGAAGTCAATATAGGTACTAAGGAAATAAAATCAACTGATATTTTTACCGTACAGCGTAAAACTAGGGCGCGGGAAGCACTTTTTTGCGCTGGGCGAACAAGCACAGCGGTCAGCAGCCCGACTACGCATCTGCGAACGCTTTTCCGTCTACGAAATGCAATTGCTAGACGTGAGCTACTGTGGAAACTCGGGCGACGCTTACTGCACGATCGCAGTACAACAAATAGTCACCTAAGCTGCTTGAAATGCCAAAACTAAATAAAAATGTAAACCGGTTGTACAATATATACCATATATTAGCAAGGTCTCCGCGTTTCGCTCCGTGGCTCAGTGGTCTGAGGCGTAGGTATGTCGCCGCGAATTTTTTGCAAGTTACGAGGTCGAATCCCCACAGGTACGTGCTTTTTTTTTTTTTGTAAGTTAACTTTTTTGTTTTCCGCCGATGTTTTCTATATTGAGTTCACCTTTTTTTGGGCCGCAACGTGCATGGCTACACGAACTAGTTCACAAAACGCGCGCAGGCTGGCACTGGCGCGCTAGCGAGTTCTCGTTGGCGTGCTGTTGCCATAAGCACCGACTGCTTGCAGGCAGTGGGCACAGGCCAGAATGAACAGACCCTTGGCCTGGTGCGAACACGCTTTTTACGATACAGGCATGAGGGAGGCAAGCTCCAAATATGGGGGAAAAGCGCATGACATTTGGGCGTCTGCGGGTACGCGGAGGGCGTTCATGCACTGCGTAGGTCTCGGCTAGTGAATGCTACGACTACAAGCCGTCCTGGGAGGCTTATCTTGTGCATTTTACAGCCGACAACATGGCAGAAGCGCGGTACGATGATTACTGAGATATTGAGAATGCCCATCCAACAACGCCATTGGTTATGTTTTACAGAACCGAAACCGAAACCGAAACTTGTGTGATTGCTAACCTTGGGCATCGCCCAATCACGGCGCCCCTCCTCTCAACGTCACAGCCTTAGTTGGTGCGGCCGCCGCAAACCGCGCATGGTAGTTTTTCTTCTTTCGCGCTTTGTAAAATAATTACCGATTTGTCAACCGGATAAACGATGAAAAGTGTGCTAATTTGAGCCAGTCTACGCAGTGCAAGCAAAAACGGGAGCTTGACAAATTCACTTCAGTGTCCCTTTAACTAAGTCTACAGAAGGAGGAAAAATCGCATAATATAATGCGCGTTGTTGCCCACATGTGTGGAGGGTGTGTGCCATGACTCACTGGATTTTTTTAATATTTTCCACGATGCTCGGTTTCAATACAGTTTTGAAAAAGGCGAGCCATCATTCCTGATCAATCTCGGACCAAAAGGTGGGTTAATCAGTTTTGAAAATACTGGCGTCTACTCGTTGAAGTACTGCTTTTTCACCGCTACCGAACACGACGCCTAACGTACTTTCAATTGCAATGCTGATAACCAACGTTTGGCTTTTCGCGTTACATGCATTCTCTTTTCGCTGCGCTTGGAACGTCGGCAGAACCCCCCCCCTCCCCCCCAAAAAAACAAAAAAAAAACAACTTAATGCACAGAAAAGTTTATCCGTGCCGTTTTTAGTAAATCTTCAAGATATAAATGCTAAGACAAAAGCGAGGTTCAGTTTACAGCACAAAGTAGTCACCGGGAACCCGTTGCGCTGTTTCGTATCGAGAAATAAAAAGGGAACGTTTTACTACATGTGGAACAGGTCAACTTCATTTGCCATCTTTATGGTTCGTAAGCGACATTACGCAAGGATGCAAACATATCTCGCTGTTCTGTTCGATTTTAAAAGGAACGCAAATGGTCAACAGAGCAGCCGCAACAGAAAATCTGTGCTCACTGTGAGGTCCCATAAGCTTGGTATTACACACTGTACACCTGCTTGTCACTTTGCAAGTCTAGCTAAACAGGAGATGTTGATTGTACAGCGCGCATTAGCAATTAAATTCGCAAGTTCACTTGCGACGAAAGCCTTGCATAAGTGATTCGACACCGTTATTCATCAAACCTGCCTTCACAATCACTAAAATTTGATTTGAATAAAGCTGCGCGCAAAGAACCCGTTAGAACGGTAAAATTCAGTAATTTTATGTTGCGTTTCGAACACAGAAAAATATTGTAATCCCTTAGAAAACATTTCGGGGCAGTTAAGTCGTGTTACCACTTCAGGGCATCCCACAAACGCAATAATGCGTCATATGCTACCAGTGAAAGCGATTGAAACTGCTGTTGTAAACTAAATTCCGGAGATCAAGGCTGCCTGATTTTTTGCCATTTGTGATTTTATTTAAGGCTCAAAGCCATACTATGGAAAGATCGAGCTTGCTACGAGCCACGGCGTACAAGTTCATTGTCATTATTGCGGCCGTTCTGAGATTCCCGATGGGTTGCCGCTTTATTGGCGTAACAATGAAAACTTATTGGCGCTTCTATGCTATACATTGAACGTTGAGGAACCGAACTACAGCGTACCACTCTCGTCTGCGCCTCTTTCGTGCGCACATACGGCACGAGAAAGGCACGAAGCGCGCCCACAGCGTGCGTTCTCCCGGGCCGCTCAGCGGAGCATCAGCGCGACGCTGTCGCCACCTACATGTCGATCTCGCGCCAGCGTCCTGCAGGTGATGACATATGGAGTGGAACCATGGCGCGTTACTAAACAACTTGAAAGCAAACCTAGGTCGCTTTACGGAAGGAAGGAAGGAAGGAAGGAAGGAAGGAAGGAAGGAAGGAAGGAAATAGATAAATAAATAAATAAATAAATTTTTCAAGCACCCTTAGTCCAGGCTGCGTTCAAGCCAGGAAACCTGGGAAGGAATGAAGGAAGGAAGGAAGGAAGGAAGGAAGGAAGGAAGGAAGGAAGGAAGGAAGGAAGGAAGGAAATAGATAAATAAATAAATAAATAAATAAATAAATAAATAAATAAATAAATAAATAAATAAATAAATAAATTTTTCAAGCACCCTTAGTCCAGGCTGCGTTCAAGCCAGGAAACCTGGGAAGGAATGAAGGAAGGAAGGAAGAAAGGAAGAAAGGAAGAAAGGAAGGAAGGAAGGAAGGAAGGAAGGAAGGAAGGAAGGAAGGAAGGAAGGAAGGAAGGAAGGAAGGAAGGAAGGAAAAATAAATAAATAAATAAATAAATAAATAAATAAACTTCAAATTTCAGGCACCGTTCGTCCAGGGTGCCTTCTTTGGGAGCCAAGGAACCTGACAAAATTATATTTAAATGCCGCAGACATGAATACGGGGCAGCTGTTTGTATCACGGTTGATTTTCTTAGTGTAGATATCTGCAACACAAAGTAGACAGCGGCTTGGATTACATTTCGACCCGAGGACACCTTCGTCGCCTTAGACAAAACAGCGTGAAGCTTACCTTCCTTTCGAAGGCCGGCAAACATGTAGACCAGCCTTATCTGCGAGCCCTCCCACTCACCTCTCACGTTGGTATTTATGGAGAACATGGTTCTCTATTGCCTTCAGCAATATCTCAATAATGGAGTGCACCGACCTGCATTGCCTTCATCAATATCTCGACGAAACCCAAGCGCTTCCTCAGTCTATGACTGGCTATCGCTCACACCTATACAGCCAGGGCACACTGCTTCAAATATACGAGGACCTGTCGCAGTCTGCTAGTTTTGTACGAAGGAATAAGCTTGCGCAAAAGACGAGGACGAAGAGAAGAGAGGAAGAGGCGAGCGCACTCGTGCTAGTTTTGGTTAGCTTAAAGCCTTCCTCTCTACGTACCTCACAAGGGCGTGTAACTGTGAGGATCACAATGTTCTGCACTCAAAGCTAAGTGACATATTGGGGTCGCACATGCACAATTACATGATGGACTTACTGCGATCGCGTATCCTTACCGTACAAAGCGGTGACCATATATGGTCGAGGCTGTACCTCACCCTTTGATAGGCATTCCTCAGGGAGCAGTCTCTTCTCCTACATTATTCAACCGTGCAACGCGTCATACCCACCGTGCTCTAGCGCTAATGCCAGAGATCCGGTAGTCTCTTTATGCTGATAAAGTCACTATCTGAGCACAAAAGTGTTTTTAAAAGGAAAAAGTTGGGCAATAAAAACGTTGCCTTGTTTTGATGTTTCAGACGGGACCCCCCTTTTTCAAGGGCCATCGACGAACGAAACGTTAAAATAACCGGAAAGTTTAAGTGCGCCCTTTTTACCTCTCTCCCTCTCTCCGCCAACTCCGTACATATGAAGACCTGACTCAGGTCGAAACGTTGGAATAAAGTCTCAGAAGAGTGTACTTTTACTTTGTGCATATTCCTGTTGCAACTAAGTACTACACTTCATAACTATATATATATATATATATATATATATATATATATATATATATATATATATATATATATATATATATATATATATATATATATATACGTGTGTGTGTGTGTGTGTGTGTGTGTGTGTTCGCAAATATATAGAACCATAGAACAGACACGTACGTACAGGCGCAGAGCCATAGTTAAACTCCCTCTTTCTCCCACCCAGACTGCACGTTCCGTCGAGACGACGAATTCGATCCGCCGATTACACATCGACTTTCGCCGCGGCTTGCTTCGCAAGACGCCTCTACGTTCTTTTTTTTTTGTTAACTTGCTGCTCAGCTCGGCCATCATTCCGCATATGGCGCCACCAGGAGAGGCTCTCGGAGCAGGCGTATAGTGAAAGCACACGAGAGGAGGAGAGAGGGTGAGAGAGAGAGAGAAGAAAAAAAGAGGAGACCCACTTTGTGTGCCCGAATGGACTCGGTAATGCCGTAATGATAGTCAAGGATCCAATTTTGAAACGCCGAGAAAGGGGGACATGATGGGTGCGTGTGCGTGCGTGTGTGCGTGCGCGCAGTCGTTGAGCGTGCAGCAGCAGCTGCCTTGGTTTCTTCCCACCCCTCCTTCCTCTGTCATGTTTGCTTCTTTTCCCCTCCCTCTCTCGCTGAACTAAAATTACAGGCGGATGCAAAAATGGCCGGTTGTTGATTTGCAAAACTGCGTACTTGAGACGAAAGTTGGGGGCTTCGTCAGACGCTCTACCTCTCCACTTTCTTTCACGGCGCGCTGGCGTGTAGTGTGTCACACTCCGCTTATTGTGAATGAACGCGTAGACACACCGTAGCGCGGGCTGTGACTTCGGTGGAATTGTGGGAAATTAGGCATACGAAGACCGCGTGGGGAAGACTGCGGGCTGTATCGAGCAATTAAGGTTAACTATTTGGGAATCCTCGTTAAAGAAATTAATCGGAACTGGAGTCTGGCTTCGTTATAAATGATACTTTGTTAAAATTGGATGGGGTGTCCTCTCTACACTCTGCAATGGAGGCCATAAAACACTTCGAATTCAGCGAGATTTTGTAATAACGAGGGGTATGAAACACAAACAAAATGGAGTCTTGAGCCACTGAAGGTTTGGTGGCGCTTGTGTGAATTAAGAACACGGCAGCATTTATGAGGATTAGGCTTCACCTCTTCGTGTTTAACGTGATGACGAAAACGCTTTCGTGCTTCTCTTTCCATTATGTATACTGTCATGCGAAATAAAGGCAAGAAGAGAAAATAGGTCTGACACCTGTCCCCGTATACCTCTTCCCTTCTGAAATGAAAATTGATCCCCAAAAGTGCATCAACTTCATTTCATCCTGCACAACAGTCGAGGCTGTGAGCACTTACTAGGGCTAGGTTGAGGCTACAGTTCTCGGCAACGTGCTCTCATCCACGTGCGATTGGGACCACGGCCCACGCCTTTCCAGTCCTTGTGCATACCGTCACCTAAAGCGACTACTGGGTACGCTATCTTTTGGCGTTATAGCGTACGCTACCTTTTGGCCAAAAGATCTATAGTCAAAAGATAGCGAACGCTATCTTTTGGCTTTCCTTCCCGGAACCCGCAGCACCAGTCGTCGGTGACCGGCTTTGCGGCGACGCGCAGGATACGACGACGCCTGGGACTCCAAGCGACCGAAGAGTTGCATTCAGTCCCTTACCACTTTCCCCTCCCCTACAAATCTCCTTACCAACCCACCGCTTTTCTATAGCTGATCCCAAGCGGAACAAAATGGAATAAGCGTGTTCTCGCTCGCTCGCTCACTCACTCACTCACTCACTCACTCACTCACTCACTCACTCACTCACTCACTCACTCACTCACTCACTCACTCACTCACTCACTCACTCACTCACTCACTCACTCACAAAGTAACTTACTAACTTTACTAACTAGCTAACTAATTAACTGAATAACCAACCAGCCAACCAACCAACCAACCGACTGACTGACTGACTGACTGACCACTTGCTACACTAACAAACTAAACTAACCAACTAGCTTGTCCATGCCTTGACACGGGGGGGTCTCTCCGCCGTATACACTCCGCGTGTCTTCATGGGGAGACCACCGGAGTGCACTTAATTTACCCTATGCACTTGGTAGGCGTGCCTTCCTTGCCCTGCCTGGCTGCATAGCAGTGGGCTTACCGCGCCCATAGTGTGAGAACGCAAATAGCTTTCCACCACCATATGTAATAGTGTGTGAAATTATGGCACTCTACCGCGAGTACACCCTGTGCGTATGAGTACTTGGTGGAGGCACTGTAGCGGTCCCCCCCTCTGTGTTTGTGTAAGCTGAGGGGACTCCACCACGTGTGAACGCGTGTTGGCCTCTCCGTAGTGCACTGCGCTCTTCCCGTGAAAGTTCGTAAGTGGCATAGAGTGATTTCTAAACCTTGCATCCAGTTCCTTAGCACCACCAAGGCATTATATGTTCCATGTCCTAACTAAGTTCAAGGCACGTGGTGAGTGAAGGGAAAAATGCGCACGCATTTTGCAATGTACCCGGAAATGTAGACAAACAATGCCTTTAAGGCCCGTTGAAAAAGTCTTCGGTACATCGGATAATTCGTTTCAGGTTCCAGGTTTCAGGTTTTATTGAAAAATATTTGCATACAAGAAAGAATAATAGCAATTAGTATTACAGATGGAGGTCCCCGAGTTTACACTGCCGGGGGGTCCTCCTGTGCCAAGTACAAAAAAAAAAAAAACGTACACACAGGCAGGTAGAGCAGGCAGGTAAGCAGTATGAACCAATTACACCTTAACGATGGCAGTGCACTGTTAAGTGCAGAGCACTTTAGGCGCTAGCTTTGTCGTCCTAGCTCGCTCGCTCGACCCAAGTATATAAAGCCCAAGGCGGCGTCCCCGGGGTAACGCTGTTGTTCGCGGCGTACCCCTTCACGCCTTCACGCTTGTAAAACGTGTCAGCGCTTGTCCTGTTTCCATCGCCCTTAGTGCTGTCTGCCTTGAGCTGAGAAGATGAACATTTCCGATTCGTTAGATTTTCAACGTGACCACCGAAGTCGACTGCGACGTTGCTCGCTGGGCTTGTCTGCTTGGAACCCGCGGATGAATGGTAATCGTAGACCATGAGATATCTTGCACCTTGGCGTAGTAGTAGTAATGAACGTTTAATGAGCATGAGGTGTAGAACAGGGGAGTGGAGTCATCTTCCTTGGTCCAGGAGGCCGCGAGTCCGCGCTGACTCCAGGGCTTTAGTCACCAGGCCTTGCCAGATGCCGGTTTCGGCACAAACAGGGGAAAATGACGTTGGAGATTCCATCACCACACACTTAAAAATGGATATATGATATTGTTAGGAAACTTTTCTTGCACGTTATACCAAATCCCTTCCCTTGCACTCTGAAATACCACCAGAGCAAGGAACACTTTTCGGGCTACCACAATCGTCTTGAAGAAATCGCGTGTCGCTATTAGAAATTAGAAACATTTTTTTGCTCTCACAATGTTAAGGAACGCATTCGCAAGCATAACTTAATTCAGAACTAAACAACTACGCATCCGGGATTAATATTGCGAGACATTTCACGCAGCTGTATAGTCGCGTATTCTAGTGTGATTGCCGATTGCATCGTGCGAGACGTGACGTCGAGGTCTGCGCCGTGTAGTTAATCATCCTCGACCACGTCGAGCGGGAGCAGCTATCTGCGGAAATGACAACCCTTTCATTCACGCCGACGCTGGCCTGGCATACATATCGTGAGACCGCGTATACTATAAACTTCGCTTACTGCGGACAGCTCCGAGTTCGCTTAGGGCGCGCAACCCGCCCGGACTTCCGCCTATTGTGGAGGCAAAATTGACAGCGCACACTAACCAACGGAAAACGACGACGATTGGCGTTATTTGGGGCCGCTTTGCTCGCCCTTTCCCCCCTCCGTCTCCCCCCGAGCCCACCCGACGGCGAAATATCGACGCCGTGAAATAAGCCGTAATTTCCGCCTGCGGAAGACGAAGGCGAGGAGGGTTGTGCGTAGCGAAGCCCTCGGAGAAAAAAAATACTAATAAAACGTTGGAAGAAGAGGGGGTGAGGGCTCGACGTCGGCCGGGGTTTTCGCGAAATGATAGTGTTCCGTGTGGCACACACACGATTGTTAATTGTGGAACACGAAAAAGATGATGCGCGCCGCGCGTGCGTGTTGTACACGCCGCGGACGAGAGGGACAGACAACGCGTCCGGACTCTTCGTCGGAGGCAGGGAGGAGAGACAGCGACTTCTCTTAAAGTCCTGTAAGAGGGAGAGGAGGCGGGATCTACGGACCGATTTGGTTCCCCTGCCTCCCCCCTTCAGCGAGACGAAATGGTCTGGCAGCTCGCTATGGGCCAGTGTACTTAAGCCGGCGTTCGTGTCTCTCGCCGCCGCGTGCACTGGGGCGATTATTATTATACGGTACTTTTCGTGCGGGCAATTTGCACTTTTATGATATCGCGTGGAAATAAGCGCCAAAGTGGCGGGGACCCCCCCTCCCGTCCGTCGTTGTCGGCGGCGTGGAGGGGGAGAGAAAAGTGCAGCATAGGAGGAGAGAAGAAATGATAGTGGAAGAGTGGTCCCGGAGAAATAATACGCGAGCGCCGGCGCCAGCGAGCGCGAGCCTCTGGCGCACCGCGGCTGCAGAGGCCCGCCAGAGCCGGGCACCGGCACCGGAGGAGAGACAACGTGCCGTTGTTTCCGCGGCAGTCCACGGAACCCCGAGACGACCGACACGCCGGGGTGAAGACGTCGTCGTCCCGGTAAGAGACCGGAAGGGAAAAGTCGACCAGCTGTCGTGGGCTCCGTGTGGTACAACGCGGACGTGGAGGCCACCTGAACACTTCAAAGCAGCAACCTGAAAGCATCTCATGGGATGTGGAAGAGGCTGTGGAGTAGGGGATGACCTGGCTGCATGCTCTGAAGACGTCGTCGTCCCGGTAGGAGACCGGAAGGGGAAAGTCAACCAGCTGTCGTGGGCTCCGTGTGGTACAACGCGGACGTGGAGACCACTTGAACCCTTCAAAGCAGCAACCTGAAAGCATCTCATGGGATGTGGAAGAGGCTGTTGAGTAGGGGATGACCTGGCTGCATGATCTCCGGCCTGACACGCCAGGGGAATGCGTCGTCGACCCTGCAAAAGGCCGGCAGGGGAAAGGCTACCAGCTGTCGAGGACTCTTGGGTGCAAAGCGGACGTGGAGGTCACCTGAACTACTGGAAACAGCAACCTGGAAGTGTTTCGTCGGATGTGGAAGCTCTAGAGTACAGGATGACCTGGCCGCATGCGCTCCGGACTGACACGCTCGAATGAAGACGTCGTCTACCGTTCCGATACCGGAAAGGGAATGTCGACCGGATGTGGTGCGCTTGGTGTTACACAGTGGACGTGGAGGTCACCTGAACCGTTTGTGGTGCTAGGTGGACTTGGAAGTCACCTGTATCCATGACGGGAGCAACCTGGCAGCGTCTCATCGGATGTGGAAGAGGCTCTAGAGTATGATGTGAACTGGGCGCATGCGCCCTGGGTGCTTTGTGGCGCAGCGAGAGTCTGCAACGTGGACCAAGGAGAAATCATCCGCCTGGTAACTAACCGTCTGGAAGTCCAACTACGAAATGTGAGAGAAAGCGACCAGCTGAATTGTGCTCTGTGGCGTTTAATGATCCTGGACCTCAGCCGTGACATCCCACTGTCTCGTGCGACGTCCCCCTGGTGGTGGAATGTTGAATCTTTGGAGTATGACGAAAGCCTATCGCATGCTGTGGATTCTGGCACCGATCTGACGTGGAGTTACGGCGCTACGGATCAGGGCGAAGGTTTAGGATGCTGCGAGGTCATCATTTCGCCGCATGTGGTTGTATACGCTCTTCCGGCACAGCAACAAGTCAGCATAGAAATCTGGGAAAGGCGGATACGCCTCGGCAATACGAGCCGTAAGAAGCACCACCTTAGTGGTAGGTGGGAGCCGTATATAGTCGCGGAGAAAGCGGGGGAATTCGACGTACCCCGAGAAAAACAGACCCCACTGTGCGCAGATTGTGGTGGTGGCGTAGGCATTCGAATACTATTCAACCCTAAGAAACAAGCTAACCGATGCAAACTCCCGTGGTGTCGACGGGCAATCGTGGCTGCGGCATGTGGATTATGGCGATCTATGTGGAAGCTTGATGGTTAAAGCACGAGATACAGACAGCATAGAACCTTCAGCGCCGAGCAATGTATTTCCAGCAGTATACGTAGAAAGCTGTCAACGAGTGTGCGTTCGGGTTAATGACACGGAAGGAGTACTGAATGGAGTACCTGAGGGAAGAGAAGGGATATTTGTGAATCATAGAGTCATTTTAAGGATGCTAGCATTCGGTAGAAGGTGGAAACAAGAAGGTGTAGAGTGCCGCCCGTTTAGGGAACGCACGCATATAATAGTGTGAAAGGAGACCTCCTCACTCGGGAGGGAACGAGCCAAGGGAAAGGAGTCGTACGAGCCAGAGTATCCGGATAAAGATGCCCGAGCAGCACGAGAGATTGATGGGGCATGTCCCAGATCCGACGCCCAGCTGGGAAGCTGCAAGGCTATTGAGTTGCAAAGCAGCACGCCAGTTGAGGTACGGTTTATGCCGCTTTCTTGGGGGCGAGAGCTGTTGCATTGCAGATTCCCCGACCCGCTTGGATGTAGAAACCCAGCAGTTCCACGGCTACAATACAACGGGCATGAGGTTTTGACACGCTCATTATTTACATTGTAATCGTAGATCTGCAAGGCATAGCACGCCAAGAATGCATTAACCCACCATGATGAGCGTCTCTATGACTCGCGAACCTTTCGAAATCCCGATGCTAATGAAAAGATATAAAAGAATACCGAAGAAGGCTGCAAAAGCGCCCGTCTGGCATGTGCTTTGTGACATTTTCCACCGAAATATCACAGCCCACAGGCCGACACCACACTCCAGCCACCGCATGGGTTACAGTCATGGCATGACGACTGGAAATTTTTGTAGGACGATCGTGCCAGCTTCAGTGTCCACCTAATACTGAACGGAAGTGTTTTCGCTCTATGTGTGCGTTGAAGAACCTCTACCGCCGCCTCGAGCACGACGGTGGGTGTTCATTGGACAGGTAAAACGCGTGTCTGCTGACCAGCGCGCCGCCTGTCGCCTCGTTCAGCAACCTCACTCAGAGCGCAATCGTTGCCTTGCAAGTGGACCAACATCGTACCAAGCGGGCCTCTTTCATCTAGGTGCATTGTGTCAGCATGTGTTGCAATGCATATGATTTACACCCGAAATGAAATACGAAAAGAAAAGAGAGCATAGATTTTAGGTACAGAAAGTGCGCAGCAAGAACTTGTTACGAGTTGTGCTGCACCGACTGCTGCGGGAGCGACTGCGGATTGTACAAAAAGGTGTGTGGTTACTGCACGACGTGATCGCCGTCCTTGGCGTATGTGCTTCCAGTGACGACGTCATCCCTGGAGGGACTTACGAAGAGCGAAGGATTTCTCGCCTCTTCAAGAGCAGCAAAGAGGTGAAACGAGGTTTGTATATCTCACGCGCTCTTGTTGCCTTTCGGTCTATGCGTGATTTGAATGGCGTGTCAGGTGCAGGCAAACACTGTTCGAACATTCGATATTTTAACTTTTTTTAAATAAATTATACAAGATTGCTTTGCTCTAGTGCTTTGCACAGTTTTATTCTGTAAGAAGCGGTGTTTCCTTCACCCAGAAGTTCGGACTTTAGGGGGAGTATTTTGAATCCAACCGCATAATAAGCAACTTTTATGTCATACCAAAGTCGACATCACATAATTGTGGAATCAGGCAACTACTGGCAGACAATACACTGACAACATGTTTATGAATGCGGTCCAGCAGGAACTGCAATTCGGGCTGTATAGCCTCTTATACTAATGAAACATATGCTCCAACTGTGTTGCGATGCGCATGTGGGTTTCGTGCTTCTTGAGCCCAGGTTCATTTATGGCTGGAATGGGACAACTCTATTCCACCGGAACTCTCAATGTCCCCATGTGAAAAGATGCCAGAATTTCAGATACCTCTATGAAACTTCAATTGCGTCGTGCAAAACGAGATGGCGCCACGTCTCTAGCCTGCGGGATTTTCTCTTCCGTCACGGTTATCTTTTGCACCGTCACCATTCGTTGCTAGTGTTAGCGCTTTAAACGAGCACCGTTTCAAATTTGGAACAGAATTTTTAGACCTGGAAGCCCACAGTTCTTCCAACTGAAAGTTTGCGTTTGTTTCCAAACGGCATCAATGGATTAGTACGGGCAGCCTGGTAACATCATTCGGCGACTCCGCAAAAGTGCCTGGAAGAGTCACCATGCCCTTCTAAATACAATAGACTTTCTTGGGATGCCTAAACGCGAAATTTTTTTGTCCATCTCTCTGTTACTCGATTCAATAGCCTGGCTAAGAACAGTCCAAAGAACACCTCAACACCAAGTGTGTTTATGCCAGAACGTTCAAAACTGTGAAAACTGCTGCTATGACCCATGCATGTCCAAATTATTCAGCGCAAAGTAAACACTAGTCATATTTGAGGCAGAATACAAGTACGCAATCGAAAATGCCAGCGTTCTTTTAATTAAGAGTACACGTGGAACTCGTTTTTTTTTCTATTACAAAAATACATTAATAGCGGTGTCGATGATAAGCGAGATCAACGCAAACACAGAAACATAACGTGTCGTCTGCTTCAGCTGATCCAAGGACAATAGAAACAACAGTTCCCAACAGATGGCGTGCGAGCGGTGCGAACGCGGGAAAATTGAACTTAATTGAACGAGACTCCATTGCATTCATTATGTGAGGAGAAAAAAGTAAAAGGGAAAAGGGTGAGGGGTGGGATGATAATGGGGAGAGAGGGCTTGTTGTTATGTGGCGCGGCGGCGGAAGCCTGTCGTCTTTTGACGACTTTTGCAGCGAAGCGGGCGTATACGCGGCCTGTCTTTTCTATGTTTCCTAATTTTCTAGCTCTTTAAGTAAATGCAGTATGCGCTTTAGATTGCCGTATTCGATATCCTGCCATAGCAATGTCTATGTTGAAACGAGGCTGTATGCTGCTGTGGTTATAGACCCTGCAAATGTGAAATCATTTCTTTTATTTGAGTTTTTCTGAACCTCGTACGAGAGAGGCACACTCTACGAACGAAGACAATGCTTCGTTAGGCATTTAGATCAACAGTACATCAGCTAGCATACTACTTAGGCGAGAATGTACCGCGCAGAATCGACGTCTTCACCCGCAATGACGCAGCTGGCCATTTCGATGCTCTTACTTTTATGTATTTTTTGCAAATGGAGGTCACGTACCAGGATTTCACGGCGCGATACCGCGACGTAATATTAACTTTTTAAAGCCTTTTCGCGAACATTAAGTCGCGTTCGTTGTACGTGGTCACCAGACACGTATGCAGTTGAACCTCGTTATAACAAAGTAGTATCGTGGTAGTAAATTAGTTCGTTATACCCGATATTCGTTGTAACAGAACAGGTAAAACTCGGCTGCAACAAATCAGCCATCTGGCTCGCGCAAAAATTCTAGAAACTAAAACGCATCATTCTAGGTTTTGAACCTGCTATAAACGAGGTAATCCTTAGCTTTCTCCTCGTGCAATTTCAGGCTAAACAAACCATATCATGAGAACGCGAAATTACAACAGAACGAAGTTCGTTTGACAAAACGGGCATGCGTTCTTATTTATTTGAAGAAAGATGTGATCGACGTCTGTTTGATTTTCACATCACTGAGCACGATGAAGTTTTTCACAGTATCCACCCACGAAAGGGCGTTTCTACTTTTGTAGTTTTACAAACTATGAAAAAAATGCTGTTTTCTATTTTTATTTT
The DNA here is from genome assembly GCF_048455015.1 of Haemaphysalis longicornis. Classification (NCBI taxonomy): domain Eukaryota; kingdom Metazoa; phylum Arthropoda; class Arachnida; order Ixodida; family Ixodidae; genus Haemaphysalis; species Haemaphysalis longicornis. The sequence goes on along the minus strand of NW_027526407.1, from coordinate 54,284,590 downwards.
CTGTTTTAGCGCTATATTTCTAGTTTTGACCGTCGCGCGAGCCAAATATTACTTCGTTATAACCGATATCACACGCTGCTCTCGCGGCTTTTATTTCGCTATAAAAATCATCAGTATCAGTGAAATAAAGCCTGACCAAGCAAAGTTCGTATTTAGTTCGCTATAGCCGATGTTTTGCTACGTCAGTGTTCATTATAACGAGGTTAGACTGTAATACGAATGGCGGACAACAGGGAACGGACAACGGACGGACAAGGGACGGACAACGCGAAAGCGCGGCTATCAGGATACTCAAGGAATGCTGAAGGCCAAAGAGAGTGATGGGGTGATGAAAAAAAGATCGCGCGAAAGGAAATGGTCGAGCTGGCACGCAAAGGATAGAAACGAGTTGAATGGAGTCGGTGTCGGTAGAGTCCATTCGAAGAGGCCCACGTTTAGCAGTGGACATTACTACCTATTTTATAAAGATGGTTATAACGATTATAGGATAACAATCAGCATAGGTATAATTGAGAATTCTGCAATTGGTAAAAACAATTTGCAAAGGTTTAGGTTTCAAGTAACGTGGGGATATCAACAGGGAAATATCCTTCGTCTTTAAGCCGGCCACCTGAAAATATTTGGAAGCAACATAAACTGTAAGTGTATATTATCAAGTTCGGCACTGCGAATCGAATACGAATAGCAAAAACTGATTGCACAACGAATCGAATGCCTTAGGGTTATATTATCTTTGGTATGGTATGTAGATATCTTCTGAAGCATTCCTACAAATAAAAATCATACACCTTTCCGGTAAACGAGGACGATGGTTGACCGCGAAGGTTTCTCATGACGGATTCTGTGGTTGTCGTCTGAGTTCCGGACAACACATCGGGGCTTTAATGTACCGCTGCTTAATAAGAAAATGCACAGCAAATTTACAATAAAAGATTAAGACAATACGACAAAGCATTTGGACAGAACTTTGGCATACACTGCCATGGTGAAATGTGCGTAGCTCATACATGCTGTGAATACGCGGAGCAAGCATTTGGTGGTCCTCCTGTCCCTAAAAAGAGAATAGGCAAACTCTGGCTGGTATGACCTTACTGCAAGCCATCAAGCCATAACTCTCGATTCCTCACCTATGACAGGAAACTTCTTTTCAGCTTGTAAATTTAAGTTGTTTTCCACCCCAACCAAGATACGCCATCTACTAGTTTTAGCGTAAAGCTACACCGGGGTAGGCTTTTCGCACAGCTTAGGCGTCCTGCCAGAAAGCTAACCCAGAGGGCCTTGCCGTGCAGTGAAGCTTGAAAGCTTGCTTGTCGTGCGGCAAAGCCACCCTTTATACCTCTACTGTTCGGAGTATTTCTTCTTAAATTTCGAATATTAGAAAACTTCGCATACTTCGAAAGGTAAAATCGCGCTGCGAACCAAAGCGCACAGCGAACACTGTTCGCACACTGCCCGTGTTTTATTTGGTGGCACCGCCATAAAAGAAATAACAATCTGATTCGGGAAGAGTAAGCTGAAGAGTGCGTCCCTCAGGGAAAGAGCGAATTTAGAGAGGGAGAGAAAACCAGAAAGAAAGAGGCGTGTGGGAGAGCGAGTGATAAACAAAAAGAGAAAGAGAATTTAGCGTGTTCGTCGCGTTTCCACCAGATGGCAGCACCCGTTCTTTCACGTCGAAAGCGGGGCGTATGCAGGCGCAGACGGGGTCGTCCGGATCTGCCTCCATGCGGATCTGCTCCGATCGCTCCAGCCGCGGGATTTGAGGAGTGTCTTGGGTGCACTCAAAACCTAAAATTTGAGCACAATAATATCCTCAGTGCACTCCCCTTTTCACACTCAACCGAGTGCATTCAAAAACGTAGCCTGTGCCACGTTTTTCCCGGCGAAAGGCCGTCCTTCAAGGCGGACCGGTGCAATAGCTTACCTGACAGACTTGCACCGCTTCGCCCACAAAGCTTTGCCCACAAAATAGTCACTGTGTGCACTATATATTAGAGCTTTCAATATTTCGAAAAGTGCAGAAGGAAGGTTCCTGTGGTGTTCTTTGCAGGCAAATTTGTAGCGCGTATTCCGTGGTTCACTGATATCGTAGCCGTGAGATGGGTAGCGCACTAAGGGTAACTTCGGGCGTACGGGTGTTAGGGGGGGCGTGTTGGCTGCTCCCTCGCATCGAAGTTGGGGCTTCAGTTACCCGCATAAGATGAGCTTAGGAACAATTAGCCCTTAATTTCCGGCAGAAAGGATCCTGAGCACGTGGTCACGGTTCGGTTCCATGTCGCGGGCGCTTTAGGGGCGAAGCCACTTAAGACCGGGGCTGTTGGCGTCTCCTGTCGTCGTCGTAATCTTCGCCTCATGTAGTCACGGCACTACAACATCGGGAAACTCGTGTACGCCTCGCGCTAGAACGTAAAGCGTACTAAAAGACACCGGGGCACTAGTTTACGACTCGCGCTACAGAGCTTCGTGCTTCAAAGACAAGAGACTTTTACAGCGAAGCTGTCTAACTCTACCCCCAACGGTTTCATCTCCGTTGGCAAAAACGCCAAGGCGCCTAGAATACACTTATACACTGCATGCTTCGCCCCTTCCCGGGTTCACGTTACTGGAGATGGCCCGGGATATTTTTGTTGGGGCACTTGTGTGAAGTTGGGATTCCTGTGCAGAGGTTTTGCCGTGCGCCAGGCGCCATCAGGCCGGCATAGAATGCTTCTCTTTGAAAACACGGGCTTTTTTATGATGTATGTAAAGAAAAAAAAGAACCACATGTGTGTCAAGATTGCGGAGAGCGTTAAAGATTCCCACTTGGTCTACAGAATCTCGTGGCTCTCTTCGGCCCGTAAAACCCAGATTTGAACTTTAGTTGTTCCACGAAACGACTTACACCCCCTACACCATTCTCGGCCTCCAAACCAATTATGTAGACGCCCATGCCCGCAACCCAATGTTGAGCCTTATATAGTATACCCTCAAAAGCAAAAACTTACTTTACGATCTCGCGCAAAGTTATCTTTCAGCAAAGTAACAAAATAATTACCTTTCAACTTTGGGTGTCTCCGGCTGGCGTGTTTGAAGCGTAAAAGGCTAATTGTCGCGAGAACGAATTTACATAACATTTGCTATGCGCCGTCTGAAAACAAAAGTGCTCTCCGAGGCACGCGTGGAGATGGAGCAATTAGCGCATAAATTATTTTAATTACGTAACCTTGAATATCATTACTCGGAGCTGTTGGCGACGGGAACATGCAGGCTGTTAAGACCGCGGCAACTATTACACTGTATGTGACTCAGTTCAGCTACGTAGTATCAAGTCACATAATCTTTTCTGTGACTGTTGGCGCCATCTAGCGTTCGAGTTCACCAGGAATGAAGAAAATGGCAGTCAGGGATTGCTTACTAATCGCGAGTTTGGTTTACAGAATATACACCACGTAAGGCAGTGACCTGTAACTGAAGTGCTTGCGCGTGCACTAAGTAGAATTAAACCCTTCCATATGTTATAACGAAGTTTTAACGAAATCGCCTTGTTCAATTTCTCGTGTTACCCGTAGTTTTTCGCGGTCCCCGCTACGCTGATAGACAGTAAACCATCCCCCCTTTTAACGAATTACCCTTATAACGAAGTTCGTTTTCTGAACCGTGGACTACCTAATAGTGAGACCCGCCGCGGTGGCTCAGTGGCTAAGGCACTGAGCACGAGGACGCGGGTTCGATTGCCGGCCGCGGCGGCCGCTTTTCTGATGGAGGCGAAAAGCAAAAACTCCCGTGTGTAGAGATTTCGGCGCACGTTAAAGATCCTGCAGGTGGTCAAAATTAATCTGGAGCCCTCCACTACGGCGCGCATCATCGCCTGCGTTGCGTCGGCACGTTAAACCTTAAAACCAATCAATCACAGAGAGGGTTTGCTGCCCTTCTATGCTGTCAATATGAGGAGTGCGCCCGAAAAAATAGAAAATATAGACAAGATTGTGCGCACAGGCAGTTTTTCTGCTGGGTGGAGGCGCATATCTCGTTATATGACTGAACACGATAAACGCGATAATCCGCATCCCTACGCCGCAAGTACGCATCCGTTCCGCAGATACTATTTCTGTAGAGATCTTGCAGAGCAGTCGGTTGTGAAGGGAGCGGGATTGTCACAGTTAAGCCTTTTCGAGCTTTGTAAACAAACGCCGAGGAGGACCCATGTATTCGATGCGTTGAACGATATATGGTTTTAACTGCTGTTAGGCCTAACCCTGTGTGTTACAAGCACTGCCACACCCGGTATTATGTGGCTATTGTGAGGCATATTCCATTTTTTTTTTACCGGTGTAGCCATGCTAAAAAGGAACCCTTACACGCAGGTATGTGTGCATGCACGTCTGGTTAGCTGGAGAAGAAAACTGAAGAGATGAATTTGGCTGAAGCAGGATGGGAACTTCATCTTGTAGCAACCGATGAACGGAGATTACGGTGATGGTAATTATGCATGTAATAAAAACATCGTTTCAATTCAACTCGTGCGAGTGGTATATTTGTTGTGCATGCGGCCTTTACTCTAACGATATAAAACAACACGTTGTTTTGGGCATGTGCGGGGGTGGGGGGAGTTCCTTCAACCGTTTTCTTCAACCACGGTGATATCCAAAGACGAAGCGTGCACAGCCGTATATGGCATAGAGCGTGCTCAGGGATCACAAGTGTGTCGTGGTGTACGTCTGTTGCTTAGGGCCAGAGATAAGAAAAATGAAAAGAATGTGCTATCACGCATGCTGTGCTGCCCATCGCTACGAAGGGCACCCGAATCCTACAAACGAAACCGAAACCACCTTCCGGCTGTCTGCCGCCATCTGGCGTGTTCCCCCCATTGGCACACAACACTGGGGCAAACCCTCGCCCTGCTTCGACTATGAACCCGGGTGTGGTAGCCCACTTCAGAGACAATGAGCCAAGGTGTGGCAGCTGGTCGCACACCACTGCCTTTTTACGGCATGGACTGTTGATTTTAACCACCATGTGTATTCTTATTCAGTTTATCATAAAGTTTCGGTTTTAATCGTCAGTACTGTCGTCATCAATCAGGAAAGCAGGCGTTCTTGGCGTGAGTCGAGGGCTGCCTGTGAGGCCTGCATAGTAAAAAGGCAAGGTTTCGTCGCCACCGGACGCCAACCCACGCTTTCGGACGCCATCGGAAGTTTACGGACGTTTAAGCAACGCTCCAGTGCTTGAGGATACGTCGTTACTGCAAGGCATCTTTCTGCTTCGCCGCGACAATCGCCTACACCAAGCACGGTGCACGCTACAAGCGCTCCAACTCCCGACGGCACGCGAAACGCAAGGTGGGCTCATATCACGTTTCTCCGCACGGCGTGCGTCCACGAGAGACTCAGGCGCTGCATGAAATACGAGCCTTCCCGCCGCTGGCATGGACGACGTTGAATCAACATGCCGGGGCGCCAGCGCGGGAGCTGCGAGTGGGGCCAGACCACGGCGAGCAGTCAAGCTCTCGTTGAAGGCGAAAGAGCAGTACGAGGCCGACCGGGAAGAACACTGCACCGAACTAGATGCAGCTTGGTCAAATGTTGAACGCGTCTTGCGAAAGCTGTCGGGCGCGGAGCAAAGGGAGTTTGAAACCACCGAGGACACGCTTCGTGCGAGCTTCGCAGAATATAAAGACGCAGCTGCCAAATACGAGGCTTTCTTGGTGACCACGAACTGTCCTGAAAGCTTACTACAACGCGACCAACAAAAGGAAATTGACGCCAAGCGTGAGGAGCTCGTCATGGGAGGCCTAGACAAGTTCCGTGCGGTTCGCAACACCGCGCAGGACACAACGTCGCAGAGCTCTCGGTCCACCCGTTCCGAGCGGTCTTCGTCATCCCAGCAAACCAGCTCGTCTACGATTACCGTAGCGGCGGCGCAGGCACGCGCAGCAGCAGAAGCGGCCAAAGCGAAGGTGCTTTTCAGTCGAAAAGAAGCAGCCATGAAGTTGGAGAGGGCCAAACTCGACGCTGAGCTCGATATTTTGCACCACGAAAAAGAGGCAGCTGCGGCAGACGCGCATGCGGGTGTTCTGGAGGCTGCCGCGGAGCAGGATGGCGGGGAGAGCCTTCGTGCGCTCCCCTTGCTTGACTCAAATAAGCGCACTGAGGGCTACGTTCTGGCCCAAGCCACCACGCATGACCCAAGGCATGTCTCTCCGGAACCTCGCATGACTGAGGCCGATCACGGAGATGTCCATGATGAAGTGAATGTGCATGCCCGGATTGAGGAGCACCAGACTAGCCGACAGGCGGATCAGCTATCAATGAACGCCTTGGCCTCAGGCGGCGCCAGTTCCGAAATGACCGGCGTCGTAAAATTTCTGTGCCGGAAGGACCTCCTGTCAACTAGGATGACACGGTTTGATGACCGCCCCGATGGTTTTCGGGCATGGGCATCCTCCTTCAAGGCAATGACGAGTGACCTCGACCTTTCTGCCCAGGAAGAGCTAGACCTGCTCATCAAGTGGCTTGGGCCGGAGTCGTCTGCACAATCTAGTAGGCTCCGGTCCGTGTACGTGCAAGACTACGAGGCAGGGCTAAATGCTGTCTGGAAACGGCTGAACGACACCTATGGCAGTCCTGAGGTCGTTGAAGATGCCCTCATGAAGCGTCTAGAAGACTTACAGAGAATACCCTATAGGGACAACGTGAAGCTCCGAGAACTTGGCGACCTCCTCCTTGAACTGGAGACAGCGAAGGCTGACCCATACCTTGCTGGTTTAAAGTACTTGGACACAGCACGAGGTGTCAACGCCATCGTTGCAAAGCTTCCACCTGGGCTTCAGGAGAAATGGATGTCGGCGGGCTCAAAGTATAAAAAAGACAATAACACCGCATTCCCACCATTTTCATTCTTCTCAAAATTCGTTAGAGACGAAGCTGAAATGCGGAATGACCCGAGCTTCATACTCCGTCAGCAGAATACTTTGTCTGACATCCAACCAAGGAGGGAGAAGCAGGCTTCCAACGCCGTCAAAGGAAAGACAACAGTGTCCTCCAGGAAAACTGATGTGGATTCGAAACCAGAAAGCTGCTACGCGACAACCCTGAATGCCGACGGACAAAAAGAAAAGGAATTGAGGGACCTAAGTAAGTGGTGTCCCATCCATAAGAGACCACATTCTCTCGAAAAATGCCGTGTGTTCCTTGGGAAGACATTCGACGACAGCATCACCTTTCTGCGAAAGCAAAGGATTTGCTTCAAGTGCCTGAAGTCTACGAGCCACTTCTCGAAGCAATGTGAGACAGCCGTTAGGTGCTCTGTGTGTGACTCTACCGAACACCATGCAGCGCTTCACCCGATGGTTACACGCACATACAGCCCTTCTAAAGCTGCAGAAGGAGAAGACAACACTCAAGAGACAGGAGGAAGCGTAACTGCTACGCGCACCGAAGTGGGTGACAAGGGAGATCAAAGCAAGTCTTGTGCGAGGATCTGCCTGGTGAACGTAACCCATGACTCTCAACCGCAAAAGGCAGTAAAGGCTTACGCCATTTTAGACGACCAGAGCAATCGGTCACTGGTGACGTCGGAGCTCCTAGATCTCTTCCGTGTTGATGGGGTACCCACAGGCTACACTTTGAGGACATGCTCTGGAATAACGGAAGTCACTGCAAGGTTGGCGAGCGGCTTCTCGGTTCAAAGTGTGAGTGGTGACGTCGATCTGAAGCTTCCACCGTTGCTTGAGTGCAATGACATTCCTAACAGCAGGAGCGAAATACCAACACCTGAAGCTGCTCGGTGCTACCCACATCTCCAGTCGATAGCCTGTTTCATCCCTCCGCTGGAACCAGAGGCAGAGATATCGCTTCTTCTTGGCCGGGACATCATTAGGGCCCATAAGGTGCGTCAGACATGCAACGGTCCGCATGATGCGCCTTACGCCCAGAAGCACGACTTAGGCTGGGTGATAGTTGGGAATATTTGCATCGGCCGGACGCGGAAGCCAGGTACCATCAACGTGCTGAAGACTCACATCTTGAGCGACGGACGTCCATCTCTGCTAGAACCTTGTGACAACCATTTTGTGGTGAAAGAGCACCCTGTCCTGGCGTCACCCGGCAAGCATGATCCCACGCTGGATTACGGGTTGGCAACGGAACCGAAGAACTTTGCCTGTACGCTGTTCCAAACGACTAGTGAGGACAACGAGCTCGCTCCCTCTATAGAAGATAGAGCATTCCTTGACATAATGGAAAACGAGTTCGTCCAAGATCAGTCTAACAGCTGGGTTGGTCCCCTTCCGTTTCGCATACCGAGACCCCGGCTGCCAAACAACAGGCAACAAGCCTTGTCCCGCCTTCTCGGACTACGTCGCACTTTGCGTAGGAATCCTGAAATGAACGCGCACTTCGTGGCCTTCATGAAGGAACTGTTTGTGAATGACTATGCAGAACCTGTTCCACCTCTCGCTGATGGCAAGGAGTGCTGGTACTTGCCTTTGTTCGGGGTGTACCACCCTCACAAGCCAGAGAAGATCAGGGTCGTCTTCGACTCCAGTGCTCAGTACAAAGGAGTGTCTTTGAACAGTGTCCTTCTCACAGGTCCGGATCTCACAAACAGTCTCATAGGAGTGCTGATACGCTTCAGGAAGGAGCCAGTGGCAGTGATGGCAGACATTCAGCAAATGTTTTACAGTTTCTTTGTCCGTGAAGATCATCGCGATTTTCTTAGGTTCTTGTGGTTCGAGAACAACGACATGTCAAAAGAGATTGTTGAATACCGCATGAAAGTGCACGTCTTTGGGAACAGCCCATCGCCCGCTGTGGCTACCTATGGACTTCGGCGAACGGCTCGACAAGGCTCACTGCTGTACGGGGAGGAAGCGGCGAAGTTCGTGGAAAGAGATTTCTACGTCGACGATGGCCTCAAGTCAGTTCCCACCGAGGAAGACGCCATCAACCTGCTGCGAAACACACAGGAGATGCTGGCAACGGCGAACATACGACTGCACAAGATCGCTTCAAACAGGGAGAACGTGCTAAAAGCATTTCCGGTTGAAGATCACGCAAAGGACTTAAAGGAACTCGACTTTACTGCAGAGACGATGCCCGCGCAACGCAGTCTTGGGCTCCTTTGGAATGTGCGCGAGGATACGTTCGTATACCGTGCTCCACCTCAGGGCAGACCCTGCACGCGGCGTGGTGTTCTGTCCACTGTTAATGGCCTCTATGACCCGTTGGGTTTTGTGGCTCCAGTGACAGCACGGGCAAAACACTTTTTGCGTGAGATCACAGCGGAAGGCTACGACTGGGATGCTCCGCTTCCAGCTCACAGAGCGCAAGATTGGGAAGACTGGAAGAGCTCGCTTGGGGCACTGGAAGACCTGCAGATTCCCCGGACTTACGCAACTTCAACAATGCTTGAAGCTGAGCGAAAGGAAATTCACATCTTTTGCGATGCGTCCACAAAAGCCGTCGCAGCTGTGGCGTACCTCAGAGTTGTTGACAAAGAGGGAACGCGACATGTGGGTTTCATAATGGGAAAAACAAAGCTGGCACCCCTGGCCGAACCTACTGTTCCAAGACTCGACTTATGTGGAGCTGTCCTTGCAGTCGAACTGGCTGAACTCGTGCAACGCGAGCTGGACATTCAGCCGGATGCAGTGAAGTTCTACATCGACAGCAGGGTCGTTTTAGGCTACATCTACAATGAGACCAGAAGATTCTACGTTTATGTGGCAAATAGAGTGTTACGTATACGTAAGACCACACGGCCAGAACAGTGGACATACATCCACACGAGTGAGAATCCTGCGGACCACGGCACAAGAATGGTGTCAGCGATGAAGCTCAAGCACACGACCTGGCTCAGTGGCCCCCACTTTCTCCGACAAGGCGATGAACCAGCCCTACCGTCACCTGTCTTCAATCTTGTACCTCCAAGTGAGGACAAAGAATTATGCCCGGAAGTCAACACGCTGGCCACAGCAGTTACGTCATCCAGGCAACTGGGTGCGGAGCGCTTCCTTAGGTTTTCGAGCTGGAAAACACTTGTTCGCGCAGTGGCATTTCTTCTTAGAGCTGCGCAGCATGTCAAGGGTCTGACCGCGCAGCAAAGTGCCGCCGAATATCTTTCTACAGCGAGAACTGTAGTAATTCGTGCTGTTCAGCAAGACTGCTTCTCTCAAGAAATAAGCCTCCTCGAGAACAAAAGACCTGTTCCCAAGAAAAGTCCCCTTCGAAGACTCGACCCATTCATTGATGGGAACGGCCTTGTGCGAGTCGGTGGCCGCCTCAGCAGAGGGGATCTACCCGAAGAGGAAAAGCATCCTCTTATCATACCGAGCCGACACCACGTCGCCACACTGCTCATACGTTACTACCACGAGCAAGTGCAGCATCAAGGCCGACACTTTACTGAAGGAGCAGTCAGGTCGGCTGGTCTGTGGATCATCGGCGGCAAGGGACGCATCTCGTCCATCGTAGGGAAGTGCGTCACGTGCAAAAAACTGCGAGGTCGGTCACAGGAGCAGAAGATGGCCGATTTACCAGTAGACCGGCTGACCACCGAGCCCCCTTTCACCAACGTAGCCGTCGATGTCTTCGGACCATGGCTGGTTGTTGCTCGCCGTACAAGAGGTGGAATGTCCAACACTAAACGCTGGGCGGTGTTGTTCACGTGCCTAAGTATTCGTGCAGTGCACATCGAGGTGATCGAGGCGATGGACACGTCCAGTTTCATCAATGCACTCCGAAGATTCCTGGCAATCCGGGGACCCGTCAAACAAATCCGCTCTGACTGTGGCACAAACTTTGTGGGAGCGTGCAGAGAGATGGGAATCAACCCAAATGATCTGGGAAGCTCGACACCGGGGAAGTTTCTCAACGAGAAAGGCTGTACGTGGGTATTCAACCCTCCGCATGGGTCTCACATGGGTGGAGTTTGGGAGAGAATGATAGGTATCGCTCGTCGGATATTGGATTCCATGTTGCTTCAGACGCACCATAACCGTCTGACCCACGAGGTCCTCACGACATTCATGGCAGAGGTCTCAGCTATCATAAACGCAAGGCCTCTCGTTCCCGTATCCTCTGACCCGGAAAACCCCATCATCCTCACACCAACGGCGATCTTGACGCAGAAGCTGGGAGCTTCAACTTCAGCCTTTGGGGAAGCTCTACCAAGCAATCTGTACCGACGTCAGTGGCACCAGGTGCAAAACTTGGCCAGTGAGTTCTGGAAGAAATGGCGCACCGGGTATTTGACTACCTTGCAACAGCGAAGGAAGTGGCAGATCGCTCTACCTGACATCAAGGTCGGAGACTTCGTCTTGCTCAAGGAGAAACAAGCCAACCGGTGTGAATGGCCGGTCGGGGTCGTCACTCAGTGCATACTCAGCGCCGACGGGCACAGTCGAAAGGCTGAAGTCAAGACAGCAAAAAACGGGATCGTTAAGATGTTCATCCGTCCCATATCATACATTGTTCGTCTGATGACTACCTGATACCATTGTGGCGCCCACGAAGCGGTGCACCAGACGGGGAGTGTGCTGCCCATCGCTACGAAGGGCACCCGAATCCTACAAACGAAACCGAAACCACCTTCCGGCTGTCTGCCGCCATCTGGCGTGTTCCCCCCATTGGCACACAACACTGGGGCAAACCCTCGCCCTGCTTCGACTATGAACCCGGGTGTGGTAGCCCACTTCAGAGACAATGAGCCAAGGTGTGGCAGCTGGTCGCACACCACTGCCTTTTTACGGCATGGACTGTTGATTTTAACCACCATGTGTATTCTTATTCAGTTTATCATAAAGTTTCGGTTTTAATCGTCAGTACTGTCGTCATCAATCAGGAAAGCAGGCGTTCTTGGCGTGAGTCGAGGGCTGCCTGTGAGGCCTGCATACATGCCAATTGCGCGGCTTCGTTGACGCCGGTATACGCACCATTATGTTTGTTCGTTTGTTCAATCCATAGCATTGCGTGCAATACACGGTTTTGTTTTTCGGTAGCGTTGCGGGTGGCGCTAAAAGGCAACGACGACCACGCAAAGTACGTTACTTGTCAGCGTTAAATAAGGGGTGCGCGCTAAGACCTCGGCCACCACGGAGTTTCATGGTCCGATGATACTGCCTTCGGAGCGACCGATGCGACGCTGTTTGTTTCGTTGTTTGCAAACACCACTTATACTTTGAACATGTCTTTTTTTAATTCCTTTGCGGGGGGAGTGGGGGGGGAGGCATACTAAAGGCATAAATGATCAACAACTTTAATTCACTTGTTTCTCCTTCCACTGTTATGATAACAGCTTTCGCGGCAGTCATTTTATGCCTGTTCTTTTTTTTTTTTTTTTCAGGACGGTACAACGTTAACCGGTGGCGCAGGAAAATTATTCGGACGTTTAGCCGGTATGTGATTGACTGTTCCGTGCAGAATTTCAATATAAGCTTATATTCAAAACGTTCAACGTTAACTGTAACAGACTCGCAGCAGGGCCAGCTACATCAAGGCGCTAATCAGTCAGATTTTAAGAGGAGGTGCTGTATATATATATATATATATATATATATATATATATATATATATATATATATATATATATATATAACGTTAACTATATTGATGTCCGAACATTTTTTTCATCGCATAAAGAAAGTAAAGACAAGAAATAGACTTGGGATGGGCATGTATTGAGAAGCAATGACAACCGGTGGAGCACCGCAAAGTAACAAAGTGAGAGTGTATGCCGAGAGATGGCGCTAAAAGAAGGAGAACGCCAATAACTCGATGGAAGTATGAAATACGGAACTTCGGGGCTAAACTGTGGACTTAGTAGCGCAGAACGAGGAGCGGTTGGAGGTCAGTGCGAGAGGCCTTCGTGCTGCAGTTGACCCGAGTAGGCTGTTAATAATGTTGATGATAAAAATGTTAACTTCACCAACCGTATTACTAAGTCAAATAATGAAATTATTCCCTTGTGCCTTCCTTAGCCATATCACCATATCCCCATACGTGGTGATATGATGATAGTGTTATCACCGCCTGTATTGGGAAAGGATGCATGGCGTTCAACTCCAGAAGTATGACGGTCTACTAAAGATGGAGTTGTCGACTACGAATAAGTTTAAAAACGAAACGAAATTATTGGATCTGGGGACAGCAGTGTCCGGGCAAAAAGTGTCAACACTTTTTGTTGTTGCGTACGCACTGAATCTCTGTGAACTATACATCCAATTTTTCCTTCTGCCCAAGTGTCGTGTTTCCTACAAAAATGACTGACTTCCGAGTGCATTTAGCATAATCTTCTTTTTTTTTTTTGCACGCTATTCGCACAACTAACCTGGAAGAAATAACTAAAAGGAGCGACCGGATGGTAGAGGCACGTATAGAAGGGCTCTTAATGGGGAGAGCGTCCTGCCACGGCCCCTGCACGGATAGGTCGGATGATCCGCAGTGTGGTAAAAACGTTTAGCGTTTATTACAGCAAAAGTTTTGTCTTTTGAATTTAAACTCGGCAAACGCACGCTTCGCCAAAAAAGCCGACTAATGTGCGACATCCTGCAGTTACAACGGCACATCCTTCCGACAACCTGTTTTCGGACCGAGAGGCATGTTTTAACGTATGCGAGTGAAAATAAGCTTGGTATACACTTTTTTACAGGAAATCTGTGCAGAAGGTACTTTTTACGGGGACGCGTTGTTTCCGGTTATTTGTAAGCACGGTCAGCCACTCATTGAACGAAGGGAAAGAAAGAAGTCCAGGAAATTCAGAGTGTAAATTGTCTGACAAATGCGCACTCAAATGCACGGGGACCTTTGAAGTTAGCTTTGGTGCTGTACAGAATTGCATTGCTGAAAAGGCATTTTCCAGGGTAATATAAGGAACCTGGTATCAAAACATTTTTTGCGGGGCAATATAGAAATCTGGTATAAATATAGAAGGTCCCTACAGCCTTTTGGTAAATACCTTCATTAGAGATAAAATATGCCCCTACGAAGTGCTATACTTCAGTAGAACACGCTGTTGGCGAATTTGGTGCATATTTGGTAAAAATTTGGTAAAAAAATCAAGCACAACAGAAAAACAACAGCGCTTGTGTTTGTTGTCTTTCTGTTGTCCTTGTTGAGTCGTGCTCAAACTTTTACCAGAAATGTTGTACACTGAGCCGCTTTAAAGCCGGCTTCCCTGCTATACATGAACGGATTGCTTGGAAGACATTTCTGGGGTCCATACAAAGAGTCTGATTTGGTGCATATTTGGTAAAAATTTGAGCGCGACTCAACAAGGATAACAGAAAGACAACAGCGCTTGTGTTTGTCGTCTTTCAGTTGTCCTTGTTGAGTCGCGCTCAAATTTTTACCGGAAATGTTGCACACTGAGCCGTTTTAAAGCCGGCTTCCCTGCTATACATGGACGCATTGCTTGGAAGACATTTCTGGGGTCTTTACAAAGAGTCTGATATGAAACTGTGACGGTGTTCTAGCGCGTTATTCCACACCTGCATGAGACCCCATGTATCGAGCGCTATGCACCGAGTCCTAGAAAGTCAGCTTCACTTCTGCACTCAACTGCGCTGCTGGTAAAACACCTCTTCAGGGGGCAGTACACCTGGTGTTTTACGAATACATTAAGGGCCCCGCGTCCTTTCATTAATTGCATTGTGTTGGGCACCGAAAATTTGAGACATTAAGTTTTACAGACAGACAGATGGGTTTCGTTGTTCAGTTCCCATGTAGAAATGCTTACGAATTTAAAGGAAAGGCTTTACTGGATGCGCCCACGTACTGTTAATCGGGAAACATAAGTTCTGACATATATAGCCACCATGGCGCGCTGCCGAGACTTGCTTCGAGCGTTTACAAAAACGAAGCTTATGATACCAGTAATACATAAGAGTGTACACAACTTCGTATCTGACGGTTAACGCAAACCTTCAAAAACCGAGATTAATTTTAATGGAAGCAGATGAAGCAGGGCCAACTGAGCGGCCACTCACTTGCCGGGCCCTTATGACGTCACAAGGACTCGTTTGCGATGGCGGCGGCAGACTGAAGCGATTGCCAAGATAAGTTTAATCGCGATCACTTGAACGCTAGCGTGAAGGTAATATATAACTCTGTTTCTAGCATTCCACCTATTCAGCCACTGGTTATGTCACGTCGGGCGAAATTTGAGTGTTTTTCAATATTTCTTAACTCTTTTCGGTGACGCAAACATCTTCCGGGGATGAAATTGAGTTTGACATCAGTTTGGCATCAGTTTATTGCAACAACAAGAACAGCAACGCTGCAACAACATTTAATGCAGAAGGAGGTCCCAAAGTTACAAAACTGTCAGGGGGACCTCCTATTAATACACAAAACAGATGAAAAGTACAATTTCACGGGCAGTGGAAATAATGCGTTAGTAAAACAGAATAAATTCAAGTCTGTAAGCATGCTTACGCAGTGCACGAGTGAGAAAATAACACAAGAAAAAGAAATCTACAAAACAAATATACTGCAAAAAGAATTGTGCAACACGAAGGATAATCAAAACACATTGCTAATATTTACATCATTAAAATAGAACCGCAACATAAGCAATATGTACTTATTTAGGCAGCGTAAATGCCGTTGATGAATCATCAAGTGGGGTAACTAGGTGGTGTTTGACATGTTTTATAAATGAATAAGACGAAGTAGAAGTTTTGCTATTAGTAGGTATAGTTGGTTCCAGATCGTAATTACCGTAAAATACACTGTAAATATTTCACGGTTTTTTTTAACTTTGGGTATAGAGTTTGTTCTCTTCAGAAAATCTCGTGGGGTTGAGGTTAAGCAGGTTAGATTCTGTTAAGGTACCAAGGGATATCTCGTTAACTACGCGGTAAATAACTCAATCAGTTCTTTCAATTCAAACCTACTTCATTGAGATAAAACAAAGTTATCTTTTGTCGTAGCGGTCCCGTTGAACACCCGCGCGACTGTAAAAATCGGGTAGCGACACACAAGTGCTAAACATTCTGCGCGAGAAGCTCCCGCAGCCAATAGGAGCACTCCCTCAGTGACGTCACCGCCGCAGGCGTAGCGCGATGTCCCACTGTGCTCAATCTCTGGGTTGAAAATGGTTGGACTGGCATCTCCAACCCGTCAGCTCCCCACTGCACTGTGGGCACCTTCGGCGCTTCATCGGAAACGTAGCACGTAAAGTCAGCTCTCCGAATCGAGTTATCCGCCCATCGATTTCTAACGTCTGCTGGTTTTGTGATTTGCGACTTGACGGTTCTTCTTCCCCGCTTCCTGTTCGATGGCTGCAGGCATTTCGTTGCTTAACGCTTATACAGCATTACTCTTCTAATCTAAATAAGGTCAAATTATTTAATGAAAGTATTTCATCGTGCGCAGACAAATAACCCAAGTCCCGAAGTAGCGGTCATATTAAGGTCGTTCCGGTTTTTATTGTCTTCAAAATGTTTCCGTTTTTCTTCATTATCGTTTGTATTTTCTTCGTTTTCGTTCGTTTCTCCCGCTATACCCGGTTGGTATACGGATCCTTTAGCTACCGGTGGAACCGTGATTCGCCAACATTTTCGTCGCCTCAGCAGACAGCGCTTTCACGGTATCAATCCTTCTTTCACAGCGCTATTCCCAAGTGTGCTCAGTATAGCACCAGCGTTTTCAGCACGTATACGTTACGCCAGCTACGACCAAGCACACACCAACTCGCCGATACATTCGACGCGGGACATTTGTATACAGAACTGTTCGGTGTTGGCCCGGCCAGAGGATGCCAGCCGGCTTGTCGCCGTCCAAAGGGCCCGCGCGAACCCGCACTCGAACATCTGTCAGCAGAACCGTGCGTACACACACGCACGTTCGTATCCGCTGAAAAAAAAAAAAAAAACCCAAAATGAAAAGAATCAGAGACAGCGCGCCCCCTTGGCAGGATCGCTGAAGTCCGTGCGTGTGTGCGCCCGACCCGCTTGGCCCGAGAGTTTACGAGGAAGGGAAGTCTGGAGGCGTAATTACAGGTTGCGAGCGGGTCCTGCAGCCGCCAGAGAGATGCCATTCGTATATATGTAGCCGGCCTCTCGTCGTAGTCGCTTGGTCGATGCTGCTTCGAAGGACCTCCGGCCGGCCGGGCGACCGACCGTCCTCGCGCGGCCGCAAATGTTATGCGCGCTCTTTTCTTGCATGCCAAGCCGAGCCAAGCGCCTGTCGCAGCCTGCGCCGCCTGGGTGGCTTCTTCGTCGCTCGGGATGCCGCGCAGGCGCTCGGCTGGAACTGCGCATGCATTCCGAGAAAAAAAAAAAAAGGCAGACGCGCTTACGTACGTGTTAGTTATTCAGAGATATGCGCCTCGTATGCGTGAGAGTGGTGGGCGGTTTTTTTTGTTCCACCGCGGAAATATTTCGCGGTAACCGCTCTTTGTCTTAAAGGGACCGTGAAGACGAAGTACAAGTCAGGTGCATTCAAAAGATGGCTTTGTTTTAGTAACTATGCTGTCTCCGAATTCTAGCTGACCCTCCTGAGACGATTTCTTTTTAATATGGTAATGTATTATGACTGTGGGCTTGGGCCGATGCAGAGTAGATTGAAAAACAGCCAGTTTTCTTTTCTGCACGCCTAGGTCTAATTCGCACTTTTTTCGCCTGTGAGGGCATGTTACAAGTCGTGCTTTAACTGATGACGTGTTCGCTGTCATGGCGAAGCCTTCACTTTCAAAGTCGCTTCGAAATCTGCTTCTGCGTCACCAGTGTGGACCCACTTTCAATGGAAGTCTCTCAACCGATCCTCATTGATACAAAAAATAAGCGTTAGAAGCCGGAACCAATAACCTGACAGTCAGGCATGCGTGTTTTGGTGGGCAGTTGCTAATCTCTTGTACAGCGCCATGCAGGACTGTATACGTGTGCAGTTACTGTGTCCTGACTCCAGTTGGCAACTCGTCCAATGCTTGCACTGCCACAGCCGCCGTTGGACGGGGCATCTGCCTTCTTCGCATGTCCTACAAATCATCAACAATTGTATTGAGCAGTGTTTAATCACGGCAGTAAATCGGCGACGCTATACCTTCGCATTTCATTGGAAATGCGATGCAAACAGCGCATAGCAAGTCTGCGGCTCTTATGCTGCGTCGTGCAGATAGTGGTAAGATCCACTTGCTTGGTAGCAGTGTTCGCTCCTTTCTCCAATTTTATCGCATTCTTTTAACGCGAAGCCGATAATAGGTAACGTTGGCGCAATCGTGTCCAGAGCTGGCGTAAGCAAAAGGCGTCCCCAAAAAGAGCACAAAAATGGCGTCATCCAACTAAACATTACCGTGCCAGGGCCGGCAACCCAATTTAGGGACTTGCGGTTACAGACAAGTGGCTTAACCACTCAGGAGAAACACGGCGTCCGAGGTAAATTAAAAAAAATTAGCAGTGGCTTAGCTTGGCTGTGCCAGGATATAAGTAGCGTGAGCTAAGGTTCAGCTGCAGGTTTTTCTTAGGTTTCCTGGTTGTCTAGGATTAGCTGATTATCATGCTTACTACTGCTAAAACGATTTATAATCCAATCCAATCCAATCCAATCCAATCCAATCCAATACAATACAATACAATACAATACAGTTGCGCGGTGGCGGATCCGCCGCGCAACTTGTGCGCCGTGAGACGTCACTGGTCCTCGCGCATGCGCAGCACGGCTCTCCAGGAGCCACGCGAAACTGCTCAAGCTCAGCCAGTGTAGCTCACACTACAATGTGAACGAAACTGGCTCCACAGCGCGCACTCAACAAAACCTAGCGGTTTCCTTCAGTTTAGCCTGAGGTGTAAACAAACGTCGCTGTGAACGCAGTTGGTCGCTGCCTCACGGGCGATTCACTAGATGGCGCCAGCTGGTCTAAGGCGCGTAGTTTGAAGAGTAGTTGCTCAAACGCCACTCCGCGATCTCGGCGGCAGGTAAGGCCTTCGCATTCACACGTCGTAAGAACTGCTTAGATGCATCCATTGCCCTTTAGCCTTCACGCTTTATAAAGTCAACTGGTATGATTGGCCGCATTTGTGGTGGCAAGGGTTGACCCTAAGCGTACACTCAAAAACTAATAAGGACGTCAGCGGATCTTAATGAACAGCGGCATATAAATGGCCGATGACATGAAAATAAAAAACATGTTACCTTGGGGATCGCTGTAGAACTAGTATAATGACAGCTGTATAACTGCAGTTATACGACTGTAACCGGTAATTATTCAAATTATAATTATTGTGTTGATGTAAAGACATACAAGGATGGTGATGGCAGTGCGGGCGATTATAATGACTACGTTGGAGATCCTTATTCACGACTATACGGTGACCGCGCGACATGCTTACGTGGCTCCGTGCACCAAACCACGGTCCACAAGCGCTTAATGCAAGCAGCGCTATGCGGTTGGGAATCGCACCCATGACCTCAACCTCAACAACAGAAAAACGCCTTCGTTTACAGCTGAGGGGTGCGCGCGAGCTCACACCGGTAAATCATATACACTTAACCATGAACGTAGGGTTCAGGTTACATTCGCGAAGGCGGCGCTATCACTGCCGGATACATGCGCAGCCAGATAGCGCACTTCCGTTCGGGTTGCGCGATTAACTTCTATCCAGGACGAACTAATGACTGAGCCACGTTTTGCTAAGCGTCCGACATTCGTTTTTTTCGTTCCTTTCTTCCTTTAGCGCGCGCCTACATGCGTTTCACTTTCTCCTGTGTGTATGCGCGCTGCAGGCAAGTTGCGGGCTACGAGAAGGCCAACAATTTGACTCGGTGGCTGATAACGCGTGCGAGTGCGCGCTCTCCAAACCACACGAGCGATGCCCTTGGATGCAACAACGGCCATTGATACATGTAATAAACGGCGAACGGACCTGAGGCGCTTGTATGCGAAGCAAGTATTGGGGGCCGGCACCACTCGTCTCATTAAGGTCAGGAACAACAACGCGTGACCGATCGCTACGAATGCATAGCTTATTCCTGCGCATGCGCTCGAACACGTTGACGGCATTGATTTTTCTTGCGTAAGGGTCACGAACACGTGTCGCTATTACGGTACGCGCTCTTTTTTTCGCCTCTGTGGGTATTGTTGCTTGCTGCCTGCATGTAGCTTTCAGGCTTACAGACCGTGACCGCATACGCCTCGTTAAGCTTCTGCGGCGGTTTTGGAATTCGGGCTCGCCGTGGGAGTTTCAACGCGTTGCGTGGCGAGCAAATTTTGGGGGATTCCGTTGCGCTGCAGAGCTCGAAGACGCGGGTTCGATTGCCGTCCGCGGCTGCCGCTTTTCTGATGGAGGCGATAAACAAAAACGCCCGTTAAAGATCCACAGGTGGTCAAACGCCCGTTACAGATTTCGGCGCACGTTAAAGATCCACAGGTGGTCAAAATTAATCCGGAGCCCTCCACTACGGCGCGCCTCATCGCCGGCGTGTCGTCGGCGCGTTAAACACCATAATGATCATCAAATTTAGGGGATAGCTTTTTTTATAGTTGCGCGGCGGTCAGCAAGTTTCCTGAAACGGAATCCTCGAATGCATTACGTTTTAAAACCAATTCGCACTGCCATATCTCATAAATTTGCTGCTTTCGCCGCGGGTTTCACCCATGCAGACTTTTTCGAACAATCAGTCCGCATAAGGACATAATGCGTGAGTTATCGTGAAACGGAAGTTGCTGGGTCGAACACTCTAGCCACCCAAGCACCCATATACAGATGACAACTGTTTTAAACTTTTTAAATAGCGAGTACACTAAAGACTAAAGTCGAAGCTAAAGTGTCTGAATAAAGCTAAATACACAAGAGGTAAAATCCCTCTCCTTCTCGTCATTATATAATATATATATATATATAGTCAGGTAAGAGATAAGAACAACTTTGCGGTTAACTTGTTTATTATAAATTAGTCCGACAGTTTTGGAAGTGGAACTTCCTTGTCCCTGAGGAAGGAGGTTCCACTTCCGAAACTGTCGGACTAATTTATAATAAACAAGTTAACCGCAAAGTTGTTCTTATCTTTTACCTGACCGTTTCTTCTGGCCCGTTGCAAAACTCATCGAAATCTATATATATATATATATATATATATATATATATATATATATATATATATATATATATATATATATATATATATATATATATATATATATATATATATATATATATATATATATATATATATATATATACATATATATATACATACATACATACATACATACATACATACATACATACATACATACATACATACATACATACAAGGAGAAGGCCTGTTTTTCGTTGCCGTAAACAGTAGGGAAGAAGGTGAGCTGTTCTTAACAAACGGTTTATTCGTCGAAGTTTCCGTTGAGGGCCGACATTCATCAAGGCCTTTCTCAACAAAAGTCGCATCCGGCCGAGGCTTCGTCGACGAATTGACAATTCTACAGAAGTGCATACTTTTTCCTATATATATATATATATATACACTGCTGTCCAATACTGTTGGAACGAGCGGGCCGCCATCATTGTCTAACCGCGCTCCCAGTCGTTCGAAGTGCTCTGAGTCGTTGGAACTTTCAAAGGACGAAAGCTTTGTAGACGGTCCGAGTCTCTTTGTCTCTGCTGTAGGAAACTCACAATTCTTCAGGCTTGGGGTGCCCTCTGTCGGACGTTCATAAGCCCCCTCCTCGCACTACAGGAATTCACTTTTGCGTGCTCTTAGCGTAGGTCACACGAACGGGACGGAAAGTAGATTCTTCGGCGTGGCACTGCTCGCAGCAGTCACGGTTCAGCGGCAATGCACAATATCACCGCGGTGGCGGCCGCCGTAAGCCTCCATTGGCAAGAACGCAATACTTCGCTCACAGCAGACCTACGGCATATGTATGGCCAAAGCAGAGGGCTTCCACACATATGCGGCAGGGACCCGAGGGTTTTCCTTTCACGCACGGTAATTTCGAGAGCCGCCGTGGACGGAGGTTTCGAGACCGACCAGAGGGAAAGACTTTCACCACAACCGAAGGACCCGTCAAGACTCGGGGAGCGCACAACAAAAGCAGCAGCGGCTCTGCGCAGACACGCACGCACAAACAAAAAGGCACAGGCCACTCGAGACGGATCTCGCATCCGTCTCCGTTACCGCTGGGCCTTGACAGCGAGACGCTGGCCCACAGCGGATGTAGACGTGCGCGGTGCGCCAGCGTTTGTTTGGAGGAGCATGCTCGGCGCTGCTGGCCGTCGCATGTACGAGCTTTCGCGCCGTGGCAGAGATTGTGTGCAGCAGTTGGCACAGGTGGTGTGGAAGAACGTCCAGGGAGGGCTAGGGAGGAGGTCGTCATCGACAAAAAATTAGCAGTGGCTTAGCTCG
This sequence comes from Haemaphysalis longicornis, assembly GCF_048455015.1. Classification (NCBI taxonomy): domain Eukaryota; kingdom Metazoa; phylum Arthropoda; class Arachnida; order Ixodida; family Ixodidae; genus Haemaphysalis; species Haemaphysalis longicornis. Next base: position 54,262,274 of record NW_027526407.1, on the reverse strand, counting down.
GCTATGCCAGGATATACGTAGCATGAGCTATGGTTCAACTGGTTGTTCTTACGTTTCCTAGTTGTCTAGGACTAGCCGATTATCATGCTTACTGCTGCTAAAACTGTTTCCAATCCAATCCAATCCACTCCAATTCACTCCACTCCAATCCAATCGAATCCAGCCCAGTCGTGGCGGTGGCGGCTCCGGCGCGTCAGCAGTGCGCGTGATACGTCACTGCTCTTCGCGCATGTGCAGCATCATCATGGCTATCCAGGAGGCACGTGAAACTGCTCAACCTCGGCAAGTGTAGCTAATGCTACAAAAGCTGATGTATTTACACTATTTAGAGAGAACCGCTGTGAAGGGTCATCTTGATTACTCGCCTAGCCGTCTTCTTTGTAAGGTCGCGCCTGATTAATCAGTGTAGTATAAAAAGAGGCATGGCGTTCGGAGCGGGCTTGGTGTGCCGTGATATACGAACGGCCTATGTTATCCGGCGACGAGAATATGGGGCGAATTCTCTGCCTTGTGTGGCCAGGCAAAGTACCTCCTGTAAACTTTTGATGGCTATCGTAAAAAAAAACAATAACAATTAAGCTACAGTCAAGCCGTCCAGTGGAACAGCAAAGTATACACGCCTATCGCAGGCGGTCCTTCGTTTTTATGCCCGTAACACGCAAAAGACATTGCCAACTTTAAAAACAGGAAGGAACGCTCATAATCGGGAACTGTCCCGGTAAAGATAAAGTTGATAAAATGAAAAAAAATGTGGACGAGACCGAAGGGACCATCGGGCGTATTCATGTCGCTTTACGCATGGCGAGGTTTCGCCTCGGGTCTACGTACGCACCGTTCGGGCAGTCCGGCGGGAAGTTTGAAAAAAAAGAGCCGGTTTAATTGGAAGGGCTTCTTGCTTTCACACTTCCGCGCGGCGGGGCAAATCGTCAGCGGGAAGAGAGCCGCTCTGTTGACTCGAAGAAAGCGTGAAGCCGGGGAGAAAGTCTTTCGGAAGCCGAGCGTCAATTACCGGCCAGACTCGTCAAGCGCGCGGCTTCACTTAGGAGAGAGAATACTACGCTCGTCTGTACAGTTTCACAAAAGGCGAGGCGCTATCTCCCCGTAGAAAGGGGAAAAAGAAAGGGAGGGGCTGCCGGGCACTTACGGAGATCATTCAAGCGCAGCGGATAGGAGTCAGGTCTGGTCACGTGGGTTCGGGAAGCCGCGAGAACGAAGTCAGTCTTTTTGTCTGCTCTCACATAGCGAAATGTTTACCTAGGTCGGACGCAACTCACATTCCAACGCTATGTAGTAATAAATCCAAATTGAGTGACGTCACTTGCATAAAGGGGTAATGAAGACGGAATTCAACTCGGTTCAGTTTGAAAGAACGAGCGCTTGGCAGCTGCCTCTGCTCTATTCCAGGCGCGAATGAAAGGCTTTTTTTTTTGTGCCGAAAAAATGCAAGATTTAAAGAAATTCAAATTTCGCGGTGCAGGGACACAGAACGCGCAGCAGTGATGCAACAGAGATAACTCTTAGATAATAGTTATCAGTGTGTTAAAGGAGCCATGAAGAGAAAATACAACTTCGTGTGATTTGAAAGAACTAGGATTCAGTATCTCACTCAGCTCCATTACAGACACAACAGATGTTTTTTTAACAAAAAAAAAGCAAGAAGTATTTAAAAACTTTCAAATTTTGCGCCACAGTGACGTGCTATGAGCAAGAATGACGTCATACGGGCCAACAATAAAACATAATTTTCAGTGCGTTAACGGCACGTTAGCATTCAAGTGATGCGGTCAAATGGAACTAGAGGCCCCATTACAGACGTCCAGTCATGTGTTGTCGCGACAGGTCAGTTAGGTGGCCGCCAATCCCACAAACAAGGTTCCGTGACGTCATAGAAAAGTTGCGGTAAATTGGCTAGGGGATCGCGACTGCTTCACACGTTTTTTTCCATATTTGTTCGAAGATTGCGATGATATTGGTATCATTGTTATCAGGACTAAGCACTCTTTCTAATAAACCCAACTTGTATTTTGTCTTCATGGCTCCTTTAACTGCACGTTAGACCTCAACTGATACTATCGTGCAGACACGAATCTGACGAGTAAGATTCTGTGACGTCATACAGACCTCCTCAGAAACTAGCTGGTGAGTTACCTCGATATCCAGATTATTAAAGCGAAGCTTTCTACGTCTCACTCGTGGCGTTGGCGGAAAAAAACGCACTTCAGGAAAGCCATGTTGCTGCAGGAAAGCCAACTTTGTAATCACACAGTGCATAAACAATGGGATGTCTTTGCGTGCATAACGTGTTCCACTGCGGTAAAAGAATGCTGCTTTGTGTCATACGGTTAAGCGATGAGGACGACGATGATAATAGCATTCTCCAACATGCGCACAGATGAAACGTGGATCACGCCACACACTTAACCAACGGGAAGCCAAAATTAACGCCATGGCCAAGCTAACCGTACCAGCACTTTCACATGACCCAATCACAAACTAATAGATACAAAATCGTAACATCACATTCGCTTAGCTCAGCGTTATCTACGCTTGGACTTCGGCTGATTGGATTGTGGACTTTGCATTTGTATTGGAGAGAGCTTCGCGTTTCAAACACCTTTCTTCCAGAAAAGTGCGTTAGGGGCGTTTTTAACCTTCTCTCTGTAAGAAAGTCATTCATTCCTGTTTGTGCGCCGTGTGCGTGATCCTGCGTTTGTCAGTTTGTGTGCTTATTTGCTTTTGTAGTGTCTGTATGAGTTTTTGTGTCTTCGTTTCCCACTTTCCCACATCTGATGTTCATGTGGAGTAGCAAGCCAAGCTCGCTGCCAGGCTGACTTCTCTTCATTCATTAAATGCATTCATCCTCCTCCCTCATTCATTCATTCATTCATTCATTCATTCATTCATTCATTCATTTCTTGCTGCGTAACCGTCGGTAACAAGTCCCCTCGAGAGCGCGGTTCTCTTCGGTGGCGACAGATGGCGCTAGTGTCGCAGCAGGAGCTCCAGGCCGAACGACATGTGGGCGCTTTTCGTACCACCCAACGAGTGGCAAGTGTCATCATCCTGTACCCTCTCACACCGTGCTTCCAAGGAATCGCTACGTCAAGGAACGCTTCGTAGGTTAACCAACAGGTGGTATTATACCCTCACAGCTGCTCCGGAAGTTGTTCCAGCGAGTTGTAGACAGCGCAATGGTGGCGAGGGCGGAGTTCAGTAATTAAATCCTTTCGTACGGGAATTCAATTTCTAAGCTCATGCCCATGGATGAGGAAGGGACAGACAGAGACAACAAAATAGTCGGAGGTGCGCAGAGGTGGGCACAAAATTGTGCTGTAAAATTTTCATTACTGCGTGAGCGCTTCTCACGGCGTTAGCGAGCAGCGCAGATGGCTCGCTGCTCCATGCATTCGCTGTTATCACACGCCATTTTCTTGCACTTTTCTTCGTTTAGCGCTGCTTGCGCCAAGCGGGCGTCGTTGAATAATATCCACAATTAACTCCCGTTCCCTCGTTCGGTGCTCTACATGTATACTTAACGAAGCCCTCGCGCGGTCGTCGTGCTTTGGGGGCTAATTGCTTAAGTGCATGGCTGCTGCCCTAATGCCGGCGAATTATACTCGTCCCCACAACTCCGGCAATTCGTGTGTACGACGCCACTATGGATACGAACACTGTACACGAAGAAGAAACAACAACGCCGCACGACGCGTGCTGTTTTTGTCGCCGGGAAGTTTAAACGAGTCACCAGCGCGGGTACCTATCGCCGACATCAGGGCTCGGCTAAGTAAGCACGAGCTAAATGAATAGCAGGGTGCTTATGGAAACCGCTGGGCAGGTCTTGCGGTTTGCAGGCGCCGCGTACGTGCAGATAAATAGAGGTATTTTAGTAGATAGATGAGGGGATGCGAACTATACGGGTGAAAGTGCGGGTGATTCGGGCAACCCTCGTGTTTACACGCCTATGGAGTGATGCGAGGAATTAAAACTGTATACCACGGTGGAGAGGGAGGGTGGCTTGCGATGGGGGCTGGACGACGTTGATTAATTCTGGTTTATTATTTCTGTAATTAGGTACGCCGAGCTAGCGGCTGCCTCGTCTCCCTTATTAAGGTATTTGAGGGGGAATTTTTCTTTTTTCCCAAGTGGCGTGACGTTCAGGCGTGGGGAATAGAAGATGGTCGTGATTTAAGGTCTTTTGCGAGCACAGCTCTTAATTCGGGGGTACTGCTTTTGTTGCTAAGTTCATGGAGCTTGTTTCGGTCCTGGAACTGTTCGGGTGTCCTTTTTCACTTTCGTTTTTAATTAAAGGTTTGATGAACGCCGTCATTATAGAAACGGAAAGTAAAGTGCACAACATTAAATTAGTTTCTGTCGTAAGCAAATCAACTTTGTAATGTTGGGATCATTACTTGGTAATTAGTGCCCTTTCGCCATACAAATCTAGATTCGGTATATATATGCAAATGTATGCACATTTACAGAAAAGAAAAGTGTTAAAGAAAGAAAGAAAGAAAGAAAGAAAGAAAGAAAGAAGGAAAGAAAGAAATGGGCAAAGGAAGGTAAAGAAAGAAGGTATACACGCACACAAACACTGCCAGAGCTGACATCTAAACAACTCAAGAAGTTTTTAGATCTCTTTACATAACACCTGTTACGGATTTTTTGATTGATTGATTGATTGATTGATTGATTGATTGATTGATTGATTGATTGATTGATTGACTGATTGACTGATTGATTGATTGATTGGTTGATTGATTGATTGATTGATTGATTGGTTGATTGATTGATTGATTGATTGATTGATTGATTGATTGATTGATTGATTGATTGATTGATTGATTGATTGATTTGTTTGTTTGTTTGTTTAATTTAGGGTTTAACGCGCCGACGCAACGCAGGTGATAAGCCTCCGCGTTAACTTTGATCACCTGGGTATCTTTAACGTGCGCGGAAATCTCGTACACGCGGACGTTTTTCCTTTTCGCCTCCATCAGAAAAGCGGCCACCACGGCCGGGAATCGAACCTGCGTCCTCGTTCTCAGCAGCACAGGGTAATTTGTTTGGAACTTACGCTTTCAGCTGAGTCATTTACCTATAATGATATTCAATCCTGCATTCACCTAAAGTGATACTTAACTAAATATAAGCGTGACAATCGTCAACGCTAATCTTCAATTCACTGATCGCGGTTTAGCTATATGGTTTTGGTTTAGCCCCGTCTGACCGGCCACGTTGATACCCTTGTAAATCTTCGCGCGTAGACTTAACACTCACTCACATTATACGTTGTTCTTTCTCGGGTATGGTTTATTTATTTATTTATTTATTTATTTATTTATTTATTTATTTATTTATTTATTTATTTATTTATTTATTTATTTATTTATTTATTTATTTATTTATTTATTTATTTATTTATTTATTTATTTATTTATTGACTACGCAACACTTCGTGGACCAGTATCGCCGCTTGCTTGAGAACACACGCGGGACATAGTATACTAGAAGCCTATTAAACTTTTGCAAAGGACTTCAAGCCTTCAACTTTGGACTTCAACTTTGTAGCAGTCGATTTGCGTGTGGACGTTGTTACTATTGCGGCTACTCCACATTACGGAACGCGTTCCTGTCTATCCTTTTACACGCATGCAGTTGCAGACGACCGCGCGGTGCTGTGGTTCGTCATAGACGGGATGCATTTTATGTGATTGACCACGAATCTTTCTCGTCAAATGCGATAGGATAATTGGAACTTGACGCAACTCTTCTTCGCCGTCTCTAGCTAGGGTGGAATTCACAAATGTTTACTCATACTTAATAGGAATGACAGTAAGTGAGGAGTGCGAAACGTGTGGCACGCCGGAGACGATCCGGCACGTTTTATGCGAGTGCCCACGCCACTCGCCTGAAAGAAAGAAGCTGTCGTCAGCACTGTGGAACCTGGACTCTCGGCGGCCATTTTCGGAAGAGGAGATTCTGTGTCACTGCTCTTCTCTGTAAGCCGCCCAGAAGGCTATTAAGGAACTCTTGCGCTTTCTAGGGGCAACGAACTGAGACACCAGACTATAGACTGAAAGCCTCCAGTGTCAATCACTGAACTTGAACGTTTAGTGTTTCAGCGCTGGGCATACCTGTCTGCTCCAATTTTTCTTCATTCTTTCCCTTCTCTTTTTTGCTTATTTTCCCTTTACCACGTGCAGGATAGCAAACTAGGCTCAATAGCCAAGTTAACTTTCCTGCCTTCCTTCCATGTCCTTCCTTCCTTACTTCTTTCACGTTTGGAAGTTTCTGAACACCATCCTGTCAAAATGTTATCGGGCGATAGATTTTTTCTCTATTCAAGACGTAACATAGACGACTTCTGTCTTGTCTCAGCGTTGACGGCAGCGCCGCCTATGGCTCCCGTCGGTCGCTCCAGGTGCACCCTTGGTGTGGAAAGTCCCTATACGTTGCCCGCGGGGTTCGCCACTGTTGCAACACTGGTGTGAGTTTGTTGTGCGTGACGTGTGCCAGACAGCGCCAGCATCTTTCACGGCCGTGTGCGTGCACACTGCATTCCTCAGGTTCTCTGATCCGTGTCGGCGCCAGTGCGCGTGCGACCGCAGCTTGATGCCCGGTCACTGCGTGCGGCGGGCTCGATCAACCGCGGGGCTTGTATCCGAAACGTCGGCGTGTGGTCGAAGAAAAAGAAGCACCGTAAAGAATGAGGACGACGTGATCGAAGAATACGCGGCAGCGCTACCAGAACGTGCCTTCCTAACCTTCTTTCCTTCGCCTTCTCAACTTCTTGCTGATGCGCTTTCGTTTTTTCCGCGCCGCAGAGATCCTCAAGGCATGGAAATCGCCTGCGGGTTTTAAGAGCGCTGTCTCCGCAGCGAGAAAGAAGCGGAAGTTTTCGGTCGACTCGCCGATGGCGCCGTGCTCGTCTGCCGTAGACGAGCAAGTGACAGATCCTTCGCACAGAGCTTCAGACACGGACGTTTCGGCTCCGGCGCCCTCCTTCTTGCTTGAATCGCGCGTGACGCCAGATCCCAATCTCCTGGCGCGCGGCGAATCAACTTCTTCGTTGTTTAGTTTGTCCCCGCGGTGTTTTTCGCGGGACTTTCCAAGGCGTCGCGGGGCTTGTCTTACAGAAGGCGTGTACGGCGCGCCGCGAAGTCGGCCTGCATGCCGCGTCATGGCGGCGCTGCGACGGCAACAATGGGGATTCCGTCTCGGCCGTCCGATGTGAGAGCCGCAGCAGGCATGCACGCATGCCGGCCATGCGTGCGTGCAACGCCCGCGGATGGCGGCGGCAGAGGCAGGACGGCTCGTTATTGATGAGCTAGCTCCGTGGTATTGATTGAATGGAAAGTGTGGAGCCGAGCTCGCGTATACCGACGGATAAGTCTGCATCCTCCCACGGCCGCTCTCCTCATCCTCTCCTCTCTTATTCCTCTCACTTTATATATGCTGCTTTCATAAGCTTCAACAAAGAAAAAACGCCCCTTTCAAGAAGAGAGATGGCTGAAATGTCAAGCTTTCTCTGATACAAATGTGATCCAATCAAATCCAATGAGCCAAAGTCCCAATCTACGACAACTGTGAGCTAACCGAATATGACGTCATGATTTTCTATCTGTTAATTTGCGATTGGGTCATCTGAATGTACTGATTTGTACTTATTAACTAAGCCTTGTCGTTGATTTCGACTTTGTCTGATTGGATTGTGCGCATTGCATTTGTATTGAAGACAGCTTCGCCTTTCATCCTCATAATCGTCGTCATCACCGTGTACCCTTTGTAAAAACACATTGTGTAAAGTTGGCTTTCCTGTAGTGCGCTTTTCCCGATACCGCCACAAGTGAGATATAGACAGCTTCACTTTAAAAGTGGAGTCTGCTTGGCGTCACATAGCGTAAAGAAAGGCTGCTGAGAAGTGAAGTTCACTTGCTTCGTTTCGGTACCGTCGTACCAAAAGATGACCACTCTAAAAGTGGGGCGAGCCCCAGAGTTTACAAAAAAAGCGCAAATTTGTCCTTAGGTTATCCTGGTTGTCGTGGGGCATACGATTCCGTATTGGCATTTATCGCGATCGCTGTAGTTCACATTACGAGAAGCAAATGAAGTTTGGGAATAAAGTTATTGGGAATTATTTTAGGTAAGTAGAATATGTATAGTCAAACAAGGTATAGCTGGTGTGCATAATGACTCGCTTCTAGGTATACGCCAGGAAGTGTTAAGAATCAGTGTCCTGATATTCGGTTGGTTCACTCCACGCGTGCGACAATGCTTTACTTTATACGCTGCCCTTCACCTCCTTGCTGAAAAGGTCGCCGAAAAGGACTTGCTACTGAAAGCCAACTTTGCCAGCTCGCCTTCTGCTATACTCGACGGTACGGCCGGTAAAGACGTGTGCCGTGGATGTCCGAGGACGATGAACCCACTCCAATTGTATATCTTCACGGAAGCCGGGCATAGTAGTTTGTGCGCGCCTTCACATTGGTGACGACGCGCCGATAGATTGGTCCCACGGCTCGGCGTTGAACAGTGGCACGTCAGAATAGACGAGGCTTCAGACACGACGGCGCCAGACGCAACGCTGCCTACGTGGTGAGCTGCATTCCGTACAAGCCGTCGGCATGAAGCAACGACAACGTCGCTCACTGTATATGTGCAGACCGAATAAGCGCACACTGCCCGCTCGCACACGCACGTCTACAGTCAGTCTCGTGTCCACTCCAGAACATCATTACGCTATTCTCACCGCCAGGTTAAGAAGGCCTACTAGCGTCTTCATCGACTGCCATGGTACGACCCACCCAACCATTGTTGTCTTGATGCCGCTTCAGTGGTAGTGTATTCTTCGCTTACACTTTTAGACGGATTCAGTCGGCGGATTTCGGAGTTGAGGATCACTTTTAAATCGCGAGGCTTGTTACATCGGTGGTGTGCGACCGGGTAACGAGAGCATACGGCGGCGGTGTCGGCGTACCTGAATCAGAAGCGATGCCGCGGCGCCACTCTTCAAGACACGCGCGCTTCGGCACTTCCCAAGGCTTTCCCCTTGCTCCATCTCTTTTCAGCCTTCGACGTTGCCCCGTATGCACTACTACTACCGGTGTTGGGAGGTTTTTCGGCACGTATACGTCGAGCCCGACGTGTTTGCCGAAGCCGGCCCGAAGTCCCACTGACAGCTTCAAAAGAAAACACCTCCCCTTTCCCACCCACCGCCGCTGCATCTTCACCATCCTCCGAAGCGGGGGCTAAGGCTACCGCCACCACCGCTGTCCATCGGCCGGGCGGTGGGAGGGGGGAACTGAGTCTACGGGCCGAAGAACAATGACCGCCGCGCGTTGCCAGTAACAACACCTCAGCCTCATTTTGGAAGCGAGAGAAGAGCGGAGCCGTGCCGTCGCCGCTGCTGCCACGTCGGAAGTTGGTGGCGGCGGCGGCGGCGGCAGCGAGCAAGACACTGTGGCGCCGTCAGGTCTTTGTCGGCAGCCGTCCCGTTCCTCCGTCGGCGCCTCGATGGGCGGGGATCGGGGCGGCTCACAGGGCTTCTTCTTTATTTCTCGCCCCTCTGCTTTTCTTTTTCGGCTCTGGCAGAGCCGCAGTTCTACGAGGTCCTGGACGACGCATCTGCCGCCGCTCTGTGCGAGAGAACCCTCCCCGTGCCGCAGGGGATGATTTCTGCGAGTCGCCCGCTTGGTCCAGGCGCGTGGCTTGGGGCACTCTCCAGAGTTGGAGGAGGAGGAGGAGGAGGAGGAAGAGGAGGAGGGAGTTCCTGTGGCCTGGGGCTACAGACAACAACCTTGCCGTTGCCTCCTGTCCTTGCGGTGTTGCGGGGAAACGCTGTTGGCGGTGGGTGGGCAGGTGGTGTGAGGACCACGTTTGGGTGCGGAAGAAAGAAAAGCGGGTGATGAACGGATGCGCTCGCAGGAGGGTCTCAGGAGGGCGAGAGGCTTGAGAGGAGCTCTGGGAAGGACGTCTCATCCTTCTTTTCTCGCGAAACGTGGACATCGTAAGGTTCGGTATCACGAGATCGTCTTTCCGGGTCGGCTAACCGCGCTCGGGAAAGAAAGAAACCACTGTCTGGCGGCCAACGATTTGTTTCGGAAATTGTATATGATTCGAGCTGGATGGGGGCTACAGAATAATGGTCATGGTAGGCTAAAATGTTATTTGATCAGTGGACCAGTTATTTATGGGGCCAAGTGCGCTCGAGATGGAGAGGTGAGAAGTGAGTCTGTTATATGCAGCAATATTATTGTAGCAGTGCTCGCATACCGGGCGCGATATTAAAAGAAAAGCTCGTTTCGCCACGAGTTTGCGCCAACTAGTACAAGCACACTTTTTGTGTGTGTGTGGAGGTAAGGTGGGGAAGTATTCTGGGAAGGGATGGTACTGCATGATGTAAAACAATATTAAGGACAAACCAGTACATACATACATACATACATACATACATACATACATACATACATACATACATACATACATACATACATACATACATACATACATACATACATACATACATACATACATACATACATACATACATACATACATACATACATACATATTTGAAATCCACGCTTGCTATACAGCAAATATGAATATCATGTACGTGTAGGTATAACAATTTTTACAATCGGCTTCGCTGGCTTCACGTGCGCTATTTTGGGCACAACAAACTTCGGTTTATGAAGTATGCCAAATTGTACGGGCCATCACTTGTCCCATTCTTAAGCTGACACAAAACCTTGTGCGTAGACACTCACAGTTGGCTTCGCCGTGCATGATATGCAGAGAAGCTGCCCCAGAAGGGGGAAGGCTGTTTTCGACCCGCTGAACAATCGAACTTGTCGTCGAACATTTGACGTCATCGGACGTCAAATTTTCGACGTCCGATGACGTCAAATGCTCGACGACGTCCGTCCGTAACTGACCTGGGTGTGAGGAACGGAGCGAAGCTTTCTATGCCGGACCGATGGCAACTGTCCCGTGACGAAAACGTATTGCAGGAAGCCAGGTTTACCCGATTGGTTTTACACAACGATGATGATGATGATTATGATAAGCTAAGGCACATCAAGCGTCTGAAAAAAAGGTTTCCGTGATCGGAATCAAGCCACTATCCTTCGCGTTATATACGACTGCGCCCCTCCGACGCGGTCGAGGCAGCTTGGATTTAAAGCGAAGCTTTCTTGTCATCACTGATGGCGGCCGTCCCGTCACCGAAACTCTGGGAACCCCTACACCCCCAACGACAGTGAACGAGTCCCTCACTGGAAAGCCGAGCGTTTAAACCATTGTTGTTGTTAGAAAAAGGGGCGTTTTTTGTTTTATTTTGTTTTTTGTGACGTTAAAGTTCCGAGATTGTAGTTCCGTGCCTTGATTGTTCCTTGCCCCCAAAAGTTCTGTGCCCTGATTGTAGCGCAAGTGCCAAAATTGTCACCTCGCTTTTGGCGAACGTTAAAAAATCGTGCGTGTTTTGTTGGTACAAAAAAAGGTGTCGTCATCGATGCTGTACCTGAAAAGACAACGATGAAAGAAAAATTCCCCGCATTTCCCCGAGGGGAAGAATGTGAAAGTGCGAATGCACGAGTTGAATTTGCGCGGTTCGGTAATGTTCGCGAAAGAGAGATCACACACACACACACAACTACAAAGAAAGAAAGATGCATTTATTCACAGACACCTATTTGTGTTGTCGTTGTACTTGATTGCTAGAGCGGATCTTAGCTTTGAAATTTCGTGTCAGTACTCCTTTAGGCGGGTGCATTAGCCCTTCTCACGCCCGATTCCTGGCCAATCCCCCACGTGGGTATGTGCCATGTCAGCGGCCAGGCAGCGCGCGCCCATCTCCCCCCGTCGCCAAGGAAGACGAGGAGATTCCTGGCCAATCCCCCACGTGGGTATGCTATGCGGACATCGCCGGTGGACGCAGGTTCAGGATCGCTTAAGAAGTGCATTCGCACTTAACTGGCCAATCCCCCACGTGGGTATGTTATGCGGACATCGCCGGTGGACGCAGGTTCAGGGTCGCTTAAGAAGTGCATTGCACTTAAAACCTTATGTTTTATGAAGGAAAACCTTATGTGCTTACGCTCCAATGCGTCGCGACAGAGGGATCGTGACGAACTTGGTGAAGCAAAAGGGGCTGAGAATTTGTTGCGATCACAACAAGAGCAAATTCGTAGCCTGCTGCAGATTGGTGGTGTTGGGCTCAAGTGGATAAACCGTTAAAGTCGGTTTGCACTGGTGGGTCGCTGCCATAAAATACTCATCTTCTAAACTGTATAAACTAAATAAACTGTCGTCTGATGGCTGCAATCAGCGCAACAATGCCCACCAACGCCCAAGTCAACGCCCACCATAACCACTTTTATTCTTAACTTAACACACTTTGCATTAATGGCACAAAAAACTGCTTAACGTTAGCAAAGCAGGAGTTGACTCTCTTTGCTGCGCAGCAACATTCTTTTCGGCTACACTTTTCCACGACTAAAGTGTTTAAAACCGGCACCTTGTGGTTAGGTCACTGCGTTAGAACGGTGGTTTGGGCTAGTACAGACATAGCGTAGAGTGGTGTGCCTAGCGGTATAGGACACTATAGACAAACAAGTTCAGTGAGTTCATGGGAGTCTTTTGCGCTACAGTCTTTTGTGCAATTCCGTCGTTTTGATGAAAAACAGGAGCGCTTATGTCGCCTTGTAGAAGGCCAGTGGCCCAGGATTGTCTCCTCAGAGAACGGGCTCCGAGAGTCTAACTTTCGTAGAGTCGCAGAGAGTTGGCTTCGTTCCGATGAAAACCGTGGACACTCGGATAGGACATGTCGTATGGTCTCTTTTTTCTCATTGTTCCCCCTTTCCCGCGTGCAGGATAGCATACTAAGCCGTAGCCTGGTTAACATTCCTGCCTTTCCTTTACCTTTTCTCTCTCTCTCTCTCTCTCTCTCTCTCTCTCTCTCTCTCTCTCTCTCTCTCTCTCTCTCTCTCTCTCTCTCTCTTGGGCTAGTTGGTGTATACTAACTGAAATTCAAAACAGCGCAAAAAGACCGGACAAGAAACGACAATAGACGGCGCTAACTAACAACTGGTTGCTTTATTCCTCGGCTTGCGAAATATACCCAAGGAAAGAAGGCGAGAAGGAATGGTGATGGAAAGTAAGTACATCAAACAATAAACACATTACGCAGGATCTATACACGTGCGAAGACCCCCAAAAAAAGTACCGCTGATACTGCGCATATCATCTAACACGTAGTCAGGTGCGCGAGGCAAGGAAAGGCAATAGTGGACATTGCAGCTTGTTTTTTATGAATCCAGATAGCGGATTTTCTTACGTCGTAATTCAAAAGAAGGCTTACTAACGCAATCGTCGCCTGCCTTGTGAATGAGGTATGCTTCATAGATTTCACGCTCGCGCTGACCCTTATATGTTCGTGCAACACGCGTATCGTGGAATCTGGGCGAGCAGCCGTAATCGTGACAGCGTGAGGCAAGGTTGCTTGCAGTGCCCGTTTTTAGTGTGTTCCCGTGCTCGCGAAGCAGATCATTTAAACAGCGTCCGGTTTGACAAATATAGGTCTTCCCACAGGACAGCGGAACTTCGTATACAACACAGCACTTACAGTCTATACGTAAGGGTTTGTGCGGCCTTTCACGCAAAAGATGCCCTTTGGCTCATTTGCGTTCACTCGCCTGCAAAGGCCACCCTGTTTGTTTGGTGCAGAAAACACAACTCCAACCCCTGCGCGTCTCGCTACCTTTTTCAACATGTACGAAACTCCATGCGCATAGGGGACGACAGCGATTTTAGCCGGCCTGTCTTTCACTGATCCACCTTCGCTGCGTTTGTGAATCTGCCCTAGCAACACCTCAGCCAAGTCACGAAGCAAGGCAGCTGGGAAGCCTGCCGACAAAAGCCTCGCAACCTGCGAATTAAAACTGGCCTTTACTTCATGCGGACAAGACCTCTTAAAGGAGCCCTTGAAAGCAGCGAAAGCACGTGTATAGATCCTGCGTTATGTGTTTATTGTTTGATGTATTTACTTTCTATCATCTATTCTTCTTGCCTTCTGTCCTTGGGTATATTTCACAAGCCGCGGAATAAACCAACCAGTTCTTAGTCAGCGCCGTATATTGCCGTTTCTTGTCCCGTCTTTTTACGCTGTTTTGAATTAAAGTTAGGTCACTGCCATGACCGCTGCAACCAGGACTTATCTTCACCTTAGAATGCAGAACGATGCTGTGTGAAGGAAGTAACGGAGTTTAAAGAAAAATCAAGTTCTTAGCCTTCCACCTTAAAATTGCCGAGTCCATTCATTGCCCCGAATTTTCTGAGTTCATCTCTCCGTCCACGGTCCACGGTCTGCCCTGATTTCGTCTACGCTCAAACGACAAACAGTCAAACGGTTTAAAGACAAAGCTTCCCAGCTTGTCCTTGGAGAAAAAATGGTGCAAAAGGTGCAGGCTGCAAATGCTGCAGGCATATTAAAGAAACAAACGGGTAACTTCAGATAACAAGGAAAATATGGATGAAATGTAGACCAAGGAAGTTGGCAGTGAATGTCGCCGAGACCAATGCTCAGCCGTCTTGCCCCAGTAACGAACGTTATTGAACCCCCTCCCCCAACACACACGCACACTCTAGGAGAAACCCATACCGCAGAAGAATTGCGACACCGAGAGGTATATATATATATATATATATATATATATATATATATATATATATATATGTATGTATGTGTGGTGCGTGTGTGGGGGTGCGTGCGTGTATTCGTATTCTCTTCAGCCGAACTTCCACGCCACTGGAATGACTTGGGAAATAAAATGAAATCGAGGAATGGGAAAGGCGGTGGGGTGGTGTAGCTGCCTTAGCTCCTGTAAAGGCGACAAGGAGGGGAGGAAGATAACGTTCTCCGCGCGTCGTCGGCGCCACAGTGCACCCGCTGCCGTCCTCGACCGATCCGTATCTGTCGAGCAGGCGAACAAATTATATGGTGCTGCCGACAACGTCCCCCCGTCAGTCCCAGCCCCGCTCTTGCAGCACGGTGCCGCCGCCAAGGCACCAAACTGCATCCGCGGCTGTTCAGAAAAAACACCCGCTACATCACGAGAAAGCCTTTTCGCAACTGGTCACCGCTGTGAAGCGAGTCTAGTAGAGGAGATTGGGGGAATTTTAAGCAACGTCGCAGCATGCTGGCCTGACCAGGGCGTAGCTTGACGATTCGAAGATGAGAAGGTGCTCATGACTTGTCCAAAGGCTTGTTATTGAGCTAGGTGTTGTTTCCGTGCTGCTTCGCTTGTGTGTGGAGGTGGCTCGGCATGGCGCGCTGCAGACGATCGAATCGGCTGCCAACGCCGCTACGCTTATCCCTCGTCGGCTCCCACTTCCTCGTCATTGTCGCTCTTTGGCCTGCAAGAGCGACTGGCTCTTGCAGGCAATATGGCAATATATATATATATATATATATATATATATATATATATATATATACACACACACACACATACTTATACATACATTCCATAGTTTCTTCATAGTTTTCTTTGGTTTCCTTTACTTTTCGGCGCGTCACACGTCGGTTTGTTCCTTCGCCTTGCAGTGGCCCGCCTCTCTTAATTGCGTAACGAAGTCCATGGATTGAGAATAACCTTAAATGTGGTGCACTTGCGCTAACGGAAGAGGAATGCGCGCTTCGTTGGCTCATTTTATTCCTATATTGCTTCCTCTTGTTCCATTTGAACATCAGCCGGTCGATGTGCGCGCGGTCAGGATTGTTGTACTCGAATTTACCTTTCCCGGTTTACCCTTCGTTGCTCTGAAACGGTTCGC
Organism: Haemaphysalis longicornis; assembly: GCF_048455015.1. Lineage (NCBI taxonomy): Eukaryota > Metazoa > Arthropoda > Arachnida > Ixodida > Ixodidae > Haemaphysalis > Haemaphysalis longicornis. The sequence continues at coordinate 54,246,440 of NW_027526407.1, read as the reverse complement.
ATGAAACACGCACACATTTAGACAAAGATGCTCTGAAGCGTTCTAGGAGGGGCGTATTTTAATAAATTATGAGAAAGTCATGAAGTCATCAAGTGTTTCCACATCTTCAATAGAAGACGTGGCAAGTTCGTATCACAAAGGGTGTGAGACAAGGAGAGACCATGTCACCGAAGGTATTTACAGCTTGTAGAGGGCTTATGTAGGAAGGCTGATACCGCCGAGTCAGGGATTCGAGTAGGTACCACGTTCTGTTCAAACTGTCCGTGTAGTGGATGTGTGTGTGCGTGTATGTGTGTTCTGTGTGCGCCCGTTCGTGTGTGCGTGTGTGTGCGTGCGTGTGTGTGCGTGTGTGTGTTTGTGGGAGTTTGTGCGTTTGCGTGCGCGCGTGCGTGTGTGCACGCTAGGTTCATTTTCAAGTTTCAACGTACGGCACGCTCAACCACAGGACGCCCAAGCTATGCAAGAAAGCCACCCTCTCTCGGCATCCCTTCGCCAGGCAGGAATGACGTCGCGGCGAACGCACGGAAGCAAATGCCAAACGCAATGGCGTAGAACTGAGCACAGCGAAAGAGACGAGATTGGGTACTACGCGAGCCTCAACTGGCTGTCTTACTTAAGCTGGATATTTCTAAGTTCAGAAGGAATTATCTGGGACCTAGTTCTCTAAGACGACGGTGGTGACTTTGAAAAGACGCGTGTACTGGCGCGCAAATGCATGTATTACTAAGCAGTCTTCGTGCAGCGGTGATCCGTGATCGTGTTGTATACATGAAAGTAGAGTACTCGGCTATTTGGTCGCTATAACGAGTGCAGTCCGGTTGAGAGGAGCCATTCCCTCAGCCTCCACCGAAAATGCGAATGCATAGTTTCCGCTATTGCGAGTTCGGTCGGTTAAAGAGACCCTGCAACAAAAATCTTAAATGCTTGCACAAAGTAGTCACCCAACACACCCAGTACTTAGATTAGAGGGTCGCAAAGTACCTCAGCTGAAAATTACTGCTGTATGCCCATCAGATAACTTGCAAACTCACTCAGAAGATTTTTCTCTCTTCCCGGTCTTGACGTTCTTCGACGGCTCGAATTTCGTCATTAAGGCCATTTACCGGCTGTTGGCCGGTTTTTGTTGAGTTGCAGCAATGCACGTGTTTCGATAGCAACTTTAAAAATAAAGCCGCAAAAACAAAGCAGAAACAGAAGGCGTATCTTCAGCGACGAGCGAATCACGCAGTGCCGCTCCGTGTTGGCGATAATTACAGCTTTACCGGTGCTTGGCAGGCGCGAGGGAAAGAGTGAAAGCGTTTATCCAAAGTGTTGCAGCGGGCCTTTAAGCTAGGTTAGGCTTGGAAATAGGGTAAGATTTGTGAGGCTGTACTGGTTTAGTTCACTGTATGTTTGATTAGGTCAGGCTATGTTGTCTTCAGACGGAGTATCAGAAATTGAATTATGGTTGACCTAATTATAAATCATGAGAACAATTGATTCATTGTAGGGTTTAACGCACCGACGCAACGCAGGCGATGAGGCGCGCCGTAGTGCAGGGCTCCGGATTAATTTTGACCACCTGGGGATCTTTAACGTGCGCCGAAATCTCGTACACACGGGCGTTTTTGCTTTTCGCCTCAGCGGCCGCCGCGACCGGGAATCGAACCTGCGACCTCGTGCTCAGCAGCGCAACGTTTTAGCCACTGAGCCACCGCGGTGGGTAAAATCATGAGAATATACGCCTCACTCGACAAAATCGCGTAGATCTTCGGCACTGTAGAGCGGCAGCTTGTAATATGAAAGAGTGAAATTACGATGGAAAGTGTTAGCTAAACTTTCTGATAAGCTCAGCAAATTTCGGACCCGGTTACGGTGCACCAAAACCATCAGATTTTTTTTCTCTGTGCGCTGCGGCACTTTGTCCTATATTTTCTGTTACTTCGCGATTCTGTATCTGACGCTGCGCACTTTATTCTTATTCGATTCAGTCGAAGAGCTATCGCGTCGCTTTGTGTATTCTTACAGGGTCTAATAGGGCTGCTGTACCCATTTGTTTGTATTTGGCGCGTTTTCTTAGGAGAGTTCTCGCGATTGGCTCGAAATATGGGCGCCAGAATGCACTTTTTAAAGCGAGACTTACAGTGCCTCACTGATGGCATATGATGTCGCCCCACAACGCATTGCAGGAAGGCCAACTTTAGTCAGCGGGTTTCAGAAACGACGACGACGACGACGACGACGATGATGATGATGATGATGATGATGATGATGATGATGATGATAAGCGAAGGCACATCAAGCGCCTAAGAAAAAAAAAACGCTCCCCGTGGTCTGAATCGAACCTGAGTCCCTCAGTTATGAAGCCGACGTCTACCCGAGAGTGCTAACCGTTCCATGAGACCATGCGCGAGCGCCCAACTGCCCGCACAAATAAAATTTGTTCCAATCCAATCCAATCCAATCCACCCAATTGCGCTATTCCGACACGGCCGAAGCAGCATGGATTTCGGAGCTCGACTTTGACTCAGGTTGCGTCGGAACCATCTTTCTCTTAGGAAAGGGGCTTTGATTTTCTTTTCCTGCCTGGATTCAGAGGACCTAGGCGGGCTGTTAATGGTGATGATGCTGTTGATGCAAATACTTCTCACTCGAAAGCGCTTACCGGCCGACCTGGCGGCAGTACGCCGGCAGAACTTCTCCAGTCAACTATGCACCCCTGGGTATCACTGATCACTGTTCGTATATTTTTATTTACGAAGCGTAATGCTCGAAATGCATGCCTTGCATTTGGTGGACGAATAGTGTAAGTCATTAAAACACGTCAGTCCCACAACTTACAAACCCGTAGCCTTTTCGGCCCTGGTGGTGTCAATTGACGCCATCACATAAAAGTTCCTCTAGAACACGGAGAACGAAACCAAAACTGCTAGTTTTATGGGGAATTTTCCCTCAACGATGCCCATTGCGATAGATATCCCGGTTATTTCATTTTATTGGAGCTACTCGCTACAAATAAGAAAAAGCTCCGGTGCAGTCGAAATTACGACACCGAGGCTGAAAAAAATGGCGGTCTCAGTTTTATTCCCAAGCTTGTATATCTATAAATACGTGCACTACGAAGCTGATTTTTTTGTTTTTAGGTTTATGTAGTCATAACGCTTAGGAAAATCTGCAAAAATGATGTCATGGCTCTACACAAAATTTTTAATAGCGAGTTGTCTTAATTAATTGTCTCATTAATAAAATCGGTTATTACTTTTACCTCCAGCTCTATTTTTCATTTGTGGGCTTACGGGACCCTAAAGTTTAGGAAAACACACAGAAAACATTCTTTTGCTTGAAATAAAAAAAATCAGGGCTGAAAGCGCTAGAGTCATTTACTGCGGCAGCGACACGCAACAGTTACGGACACGACAACAGACTCCGCTACAATATAATCCTAAAATGACACAGCAGAGGTGGTGAAACATCTATTGCGTGCGTCGTCGCAAGCTGATTAATGGAGTAATTTTCGGAGAACGCGGCACTGTGCTCACGAAATCATTGCGGAACTACTCCTGACCCGTAATTTACGGAGCGAGCAATGAATGTTGAAGGGTGCGCACGTTACGAAACAGTGAACGCATCCTTTCTTTCAGCGGAACGAACGAACGAACTCCCACGCCCTTTCGACGAAGATGACGGTTTGCAAAAACAACGGTGCCGTGCTTTCACCGGCTACACCCCAAAAAGTCACGCGCAGCCAATCAGGAGGCAGCTCGGGTTTCATATCCGCCGCTGTGTGGCGCGTTGATCAGTCATCGCCGCATAGTTGTTCCCCCGAGGCGTTGCTCAGCGAACGCAAACATATCGTGCCTTCTCAGTTGCTCTCGAAGCGATTAAAAACCAGATTTCAAAGAAGAAGAAAGAAATACGAAACTGCGGCATTCCGGCCAGACCGCCCGCCAGTTCAGCATCCCCCTTCATAACTCTCAAAGCCTCCCCTCTCCACTAAGCCTCCTCCGAGTTCCGCAGCCTGGCTGCAGCCTGGCTTGTACGCAAAAAGCCCCCCGCGTTACGGCAGCGCAAAAAGTCGTGATTCGACTTTGCTCGGAGGGAATTTTGACTCGCCTCCGCAGCCGCCGCACTCCAATCACGATTCGCGGCTTCACCTCTGCCGCACAACCGAGCCCTCTTCGACGCCGCCGAACCCCCGTAGTTGCGAACACACCCCGAGAAACCAAAGAGGGGGGAGGGGAGGGGGTAGAACGCCGCCGTGCCTTGTTGCGGGGCATATTTTATGACTCGCGATCCTGCCAGATATATTATGAGCTCCCCCCTTGCCTTCCCTTCTCGCGCGTATACTCGTACAACTGCGGTGCATGCCAGCTATTCCATCTCCCCGGGCTATAGCCGCGACGTGGCGAACTCCGACGTCCGGCCTGGCAACGCCTTTTTTTTTATCTTTCCCTTGGTACTTTCCTAGAGGCGCATCTGGTGCTGCGTGTTTGGACCGGCGGATTTTCTTTTTTGCGAGTTCCGTGCTTTCCGCTGTGTACGCCTGAAGCGCGCGTCTTGTAGTACTAGCGAACTGGGCATCCTGCTCAGTCGCCGCCGCGCAGCATCTTGGGTTGCTTCTGACCTTTCCTGCTTCGGCTGCAGGGCCGGGTGCAATTATAACTGAAGACGAATTCGCTGCTGGAACGGCGCCTGGTGGCTGTAGCCAGCCTGTAGAAGAAGAACAGGAACGGGCGGAGGACGCTCCCCTGCGGGCTCCCGGGATGCCCTGATCACCATGAAAAGAAAGGCAGAAAAAAGGTAGCTGAAAAAAGGAAGCGTTTACGAACAAGAAAGTGAAATAAAAGGAGGTCGTTGGAGGACGGTGCGTTTACATGCCTTCTGCACACAAGGGATGTTTAATAAGTTCTTACAAATGCAAACTGAAGCGCTGACTTGCCCTAGGTCGGCTATTCCACACTGAAACATCTTAATCTGAGAAAGCTACAACTGAGCAACCAGGCGAAGAACGAAAGGGCAAAAAACTCCTCTGGCCACTTCAGTCTTCAGTCATCTTACGTGGCTTGAATGCGAAATCATTATGGCTTCCGCTGGTTTTGTGCGCCTCCTGCGCTCCCACCTTGTTGGTGTACTTGCGTGCTCGACCGTGCTTAGCCGTCGCAGAAACCGACAGTACGTCCGATGTCGAAGCCCTTTTCCTCCCGAGATTTGGCGTGAGTCACACCAGCTCCGATGAACTCCCGGGAAGCTGACAGGGACAAAAGATATTAATAAGCACATTAGGACGCTCTTGTATGAGTGGTTGCATTTTTGTAGGAATCCATGAGCCGTCTTAGCATCTACCGCTCTCCCTGTGAGCAGGGCCTGATTAGAAAGGCAGCGACTCCAAGCTACAACACTCGGACTACTACAAAGCAACACCGTCCCGCACCCAATCAGATCACATCGAATATCCGCCATTGCTGCTCCTGACGCGCTATGAAGCTGCGAGAGCCTCGCGCTCGTTTTGTGTTTGTGCGTCTAATTTCCCTATCATGGAACCCGTTCATTCAAAAGCCTGGTTCCAGAGAGGGTATCTCTAATTTTGGAGCCACCTGTTGCTCATAACGCCAAATTTTCTACCTCGTGGACCTCATAATGCGTTAGCATTAAGAATCTTCAACGATACGCAGAACCAATCTTCCACAACCAACAGGAGTGCTCAAACGACACACCAAATGAACTGCCTTGAAAAGTTTCGAACGCTTATGACTACATAAACAGATTGTCTTTCGAAGCCTTTGGGCTACGCCGGCACCACAGCCGCTACGACGGAACGCCGTGTGGCTCTACTTGTGTCCATTGAGCGAGCTACTACAACGAGGCAAGCCCCTAAAGTGCTCTGCACTTAAAAGTCACCATGCAGCGCCTGCGTGTCCGGTCCAACCCTTCTCTGCGCTCTCTTTCATCGCGATTGAACAAGTCTTCTAAGAAACCACGCTCCTGAACCACTTTCCAGTTCGGCGTCTTCTTGTCTATATATGTACCCGTCTGAGGAGGCACAAAGCGTTGTCATGCATCGACTTTTGCTACGCGAATGCGTCAGTGGCGGTCCCAAGGGGGGGGCGAAGGGGGCGATCGCCCCCCCCCCCCCCCAAACAGGTCATCAGCTTCCTATTTCTTTGTGTTTTTTTAAAGCATTCCACTTGCGCGAGATTAAATCCCGCTTGTGCGCGGCCGTAAACATGTTACACCGCGGGTTACACCACCTTCGCGCACATGCCTGCATGTTTATCACTTCCTCCGCAGAATTTGCGCAGGAAAAAAAAAAAAAAACATTCGCCCCACCTAAAACCAATTTCTGGGACCGCTACTGGAATGCGTCATGGCCGCCAGCTCGATATGTCCTCTCTCGGAATTCATGGTGAAGCCGTCTTCAACAGGCTCATTCATGATTCACTCTTTTGAACCCGTGTGCGCCCACATGGGGAGTGACTCGGAGGTATACACACGCACACCTTCGTTTGAAACTTTAAGACGAGAAAATTCTGCTGCAGTTCATAATAATGTATGCTTGCTCCGTATTGAATGATAAAACTGCCCGCGTAGGCGCTCAATTTTATAGTGCGCACTCCTACGGTGTCAAGTTTTAACCCATCTCGGGGGAGAGATGATAGAGAGAGAGAGAGAGAGAGAGAGAGAGAGAGAGAGAGAGAGAGAGAGAGAGAGAGAGAGAGAGAGAGAGAGAGAGAGAGAGAGAGAGAGAGAGAGAGAGAGAGAGAGAGAGAGAGAGAATAGACTTTATTAAAAGAGGAAAGGCTTTAGGGATGTGTTCTCATTACAGGGTGCCTAGAGGTCGGGCCGCGTCGATAGCCCACCTGATGAAGTGCAGCTGATCAGAAGGACAGTTTTTGTTTTTTGTTTGTTTTTCTGAGACAAAACTGGAGTAAGAACTAAGAAATGACAACTGGGCTAGTTGGTATTGCATTTGGAACATCTTGATGGTAGCGCACTTACACACGAACACTAAGAATGGAGGAGACTTAGAAAGCTGCGCTGTCGTTTGTCGTCTCCTTTCTTAGTGTCCGTGTGTAAGTGCGCTACCATCAAGATATACCAATTGTAAAAAACTAAGCTTAACCTTTAGCGTGGAACGCAAAAGCATTATCGTTCATACCGGTGCACATGTACAGCAGCGAACCCGCCGCTACGGCGTATTTCACCTAAGCGCTGACGTCATCGTACCCTGTGGCGGCACCCGCAAGCTGTGAAAACTTTCCGCTCCTGCCCGCACGTTGCCATGTTGGGGCAGCAGCGCCTTGCGACTCCGGGGGCTTCACTGGGCTCCGCAAAGGAGCGCTGCGGGAGTTTTCGCACACGGTCAACGTCGCGGATGACGCCGGCTTTTCTGCGACACGGGGGCCGTAACGCCACGCGTTAATAAGCTGGCCTGACGGTTGAACGCAGCCCATAGATACTCCAATGGTGTATAGTTTTAACGAAACCAGTTCTCTGAGGGATCAGCGGTGACTGAGGCTTTCCGCTCATCGGCACGAATAGGTCCGCGGCTTTGTTTCTCACAGTTCTTCTTTTTTTAAGTGCAGAGCATTTCAGTAACTCACGATGTCACCCGCGTTGACGTCCGTCGTAGTCCGCACCGTCGTAGTCCGCACCCCTCCCCCTACACTATATAAAAAAAAATACTATCCGGCGCCTGGTTTCGATCCCTCGACCCTGCGGGCGGAACGCAATGAACATGGTGCTCTACCCACTGCGCCACAAAGCCGACACAGAATGGGAGGCTACGAACGCGCCTTATATCCTTGACTCATTCAAACTACGTCAAGAAGCTGCTGATACAACGCATTCACTACCACCAGCTCCCCAAACACTAAATGTTAACCCAATACACCCACCCTCTATGCGACGCATTTACTCGAGTCCCCCTCGCGGGGAGATGGGCCCAATTTTATTTTTCTGAGAGAGGCGAGGGGAAGATCTTGCGGAGACTCCAAAGGGGGAGTTGTCGGATAAAAGCTTGAGCCGCTCTGCGGTAACATGAGCCCCTCTAAAGCCGACTTCTTTACTACACATGTGTGCAGCGCGGGGAAGACTTTATTTCCAGTGACAATATAGGAAGCCGGATAAGAAGCCCGATATAGAGGCATTTAATGAAAGCCCATTGGGCCTTTTATTCGTGTAACACACACACACACACACACACACACACACACACACACACACACACACACACACACACACACACACACACACACACACACACACACACACACACACACACACACACACACACACACGCACACGCACGCACACGCACACGCACGCACGCACGCACGCACGCACGCACACACACACACACACACACACATATGGGAAAATGGTTGACTCAGGATTAAAAGTGAAAACAGTGTTTTACTGACGTTTTCACAGGAGAACCATTCTTCATCGGAGTCTAGTCCTCCAGTCGAAACGTCAATAAAACAGTTTCTGTTTTTAATCGTAACTCAACCATTTTCTCAAATGTTCTTCTGGCTCCTCGAGAATTTCCTTCTACTGCTATATCATCATCATCATAATCATCACCACCAGCATCATCATTATCATCATCATCAGCAGCAGCCTATCTACGCCCACTGCAGGGCAAATGCCTCCCCCACTAATCTCCAATAATATATATATATATATATATATATATATATATATATATATATATATATATATATATATATATATATATATATATATATATATATATATATATATATCGGTAAGCAATTATTGTAATGAAGTCCTGAAGTCATGGGGACATAAAACTGACTCCGTTACAAGCGGTACCTCGCTAAAACAGGGAATCAATTGCCTTCCCCGCGCTGCAGTTGGATACGGAAAAAAATTCTAATAAAGCGAAAATTCGAGCAACGCGGTCTCGTTATAACGTGGGCTTAACTACATATAGTCGGGTGCGTGTATGTGTGTATGTGTGTGTGGCGGTGCTGGAAACTTGCAACTACGTCCGCACGCCGTCCTCCGGATGGCACACCAAAGACCAGTTCACGCTGCGGCCGCAATCAGAACGATGAGACAAATGACCGTACCGTCTGGGCGCGAGCAAGGCGTTTCTCTCGGTGCCCTCAACCGCCTTCTAGTCCGCGAAAAAGCCTCGGTGAGTAAGTTATCACAACTTACGTCCGATCTCGGTCCCCGCATTACTCACATCTAGCCAACTCAACAGAGTCACCAAACTATCACAAAAGTAAACAACCCAAACTGAAAGCAATCCGACAAGACAACTCGTCGCACAGGCTTTCTGACGTAGGTGTCGACGATGCCCGCTCCGGGCAAGGCGGCCCGGACACGGATCCGCCTGGATATGTATTGCACTGGCCCGTTCGTGAGCCTTCTGAGCTCAGTAGAGCCGCCCATGCGTGTACGAAGCACAGGCGAGCTGCAAAGTACTATAAAGCGCGGCCTCCGGGGCATATTCACATGCAGAGCACGAAGCAAATGAAGGACGACACCGCGGTGAAACGGGTACAATCCTTCTCCTCCTCCTCCTCCTCTTCCTCCTCTTCGCGATTTCGAAGCCCGTCCTCTGCAGGCGAATGACGGCGGTGCAGGTATGCGCGCAGCGTTGCGGCGATCCGAAGGTTGCATAATTTAAATATAATATTGAGGCAACCGATTGTATGCGAGGGGCGCTTTTTTTGCACCAAGGCGGCGGAAGAGAACGGCGGAAAATGATTCATGGTATTGAGTTATTTATGCGTGCTTCAGCGTTTGATGGCGGAAGCACTTTATTCCACTAAATTAATGGAAAGACATTTCTGGAAAATAAAATTGTAGTTATTGCTCTTAAGCGCATTAGTGTGTTGGGTAATTGAAGGCAACAACCACGTTTATTACGCTGAGTAATTTGAGGGGGTTTGCGGTATCTTCAACAAAAACCACGTCCTAGTCTTTTTAGTCATTTCTCTCGGACAAATCAGCCTACGCGCAGTCACGAAGTTGGCTATGCTGCACGGAACATGCGTTTCCGAGTTTTCCCCAGGGCGCGCGTAATTTGGATGGCTACTCTGTAAAGCAGCAGAGCAGAGCGAGAAAGCGAGACACGCGAACGATGCGCATAACAACTCGTGTACGATCAGCTTCACGCATATGAACACTCTTTTTTTTTTTTTTTTTTTTGTAGCGTGAGCTACACAGGCCGAAGTTGAGCAGTTAAGCGTGGCTCCTGAAGAGCCGTGCTGCGCATGAGCGGGAGCAGTGACGTCATACGGCGCACATCACGCTGCTCGCTGCCCAGCGTCTCTCACACACCCCACGCGCCCAGCGTCTTCGACGACCCCCGTTCCGCACGTGGCGGCCCGGTCCACTTGACCTTGCGAGGGGTGGCCGGGTGTGGAACCGATGGCTAGTGCGTCGCAGCAACACCGGCGTGCGCCTGTGGAACCAGCTTAGCTCTGGGGCGATTGGTGACGCTGCGCCGGAGCCGCTTGATAAATATACATGTGTCACATAATGCATATACCGTGTGTGTGTCATTGAAGCAGCAGTAAGCGTGATAATCAAGGTAATCCAAAACAACCTGGAAAGCTAAGAATGACCAGCTGAACCTTAGCTCACGCCACCTATATCTTGGCATAGCCAAGCTAAGCCACTGCTAATTTATTTTTGGCGATATTGTTTGGGAATCCCCCCTGGTGTGCCCCATCGCTTTTTATTTAAGGCGCTGGTCCCTGAACTTTTACGGTTTCTAATCAATAGAACAGCGTACGCGGATATATTGAGATGTACCGTATTTTCGCGCGTACAACACGCCCCTTCCCCCACTTTTAGCCCACGAAAACAGAAAAAAAAAAAATCCTCCCGTATTTCCCGCACATTTGATACAGGAAAGGCTGCACCAAAGCTACTGCTCAAGCGACCCATCACATACTACGTCGAGAGAAAAAGCGCATATTTAGCGAGCAGAATACACTGACTGCAAGGCGAAAGTCACAGTTCACTAATAAAATTCAGTTAGAGTGCGCTCGTGCTTGTTTTATTTCTTACTTGTCCTTGTGTGTTTTGCGCAATCGCTCAGTTAGTGTTACTGTGTAAGAGCTTCACGGCACCACACGCATTGCCGTGAAGCTGCACTAAAGGAAAGACCCCGCGTATTATCCGCCCCCCTACTTTGCCACTGAAATTTTCGTATTTTTGTAGTGGGCTATACGCGCGAAAATACGGTAAGTTTTCGTTTAATTGCCATAGTTAGTGCGTGAATTTTGCAGCGTTAGCGCGATTACAGATACGTTGGCCGTTGGTATTTTCCGTGCTTCATGTCTGCCCCAGTTATCACCACCGTCGAGGGTCACCTTTGAAGCGTGCTTCACAGCAAGTATCATTACGCTGCGGTGAAGCTAAACAAGCAGCCACCAGCGAGGGAAACAAAGGCAACGTTCGCTGGCTATTACAACGATAATTTATGATAGTAATCCTCGGGATACGCGCACATGCTCCGCGCTTAGGGTGGTTGCTCGAACATCGATTAACCCCTAAGCCACCGCTCGCGCAAAATGGACAAAGGGTTATCGGGTGATGGCGAAAGAGCAGCAATTCTGATCACAAAATCGGGCTTCTCCAGAATACTGCTAGGCTCGAAAAATGAATACCTCCAACAACATGCGATATGCCCAATTCCAGGAGCGCCGTGTTACCACTTTACCTTATGGAAGACTCACCTTATCACATTCCTGTGGGACCGCGTACCGATAAGCACCGCGTACCGATACGAAACCTTTAACAAATTCATAGAAATGTCCCCAACGGCCTAGTTTGCTTGTTCTAGATATATATCACTTCTTTAGTGACATAAATAATAAATAAGGAACGCATTTTAGTTTATCCAGCTTTCACTAGATGGCGCCAGCTGTCTAACAAGCAAGGAGGAGGAGGAGAGAAACGTTTATTGGAGCGGAAAGTGCTGTTGTGGGTGGCCTTCCTAGTCCGGATAGCCGCAAGACGTGGCAGCTGCTCTTGCCCGAGACACTAGGTTAACCTGCGTCTCTAGCAGGCAGCTGTTCAGCTCGCACTCCCACTGCTCCAGGGAGGGGGAAGGGATGGGATTTGGGTGGTAGGGGCAAGCCCAGACAAGGTGGTATGTGGTGTTGGGGGTTTTACAGGATGGGAATTCGTAGGGATACATGGTTGGCGATATGTTGTGTAGACTTGTTGTGTTGTTTGTAGTCGTCGCCAAAGGCGTGCGTCGTTGGTGTTGAGAGAGGGATGAGGAGGAGCCTAGACGAGTCGATTTCAACGGTAGTGGTACAGGATGTCTGTGTAATGACTCGGAACTGGGAGGTGATTGAGGGATTCCGGTGGGTCTTCTCTGCCTTCAGGGAATGCCCGGGTAGTGAGTTCGCGGGCAGCGGCGTGTGCCGCCTCATTCCCTGGAAGGTTGGCGTGGCCTGGTGTCCACGCGATGTAGATGGAGCAAGAGTTTAATTTTTTATTTCAGTACAGAAGTGACATATCTGTAAAGTAAGTAAACGGGGCTGTTGTGAACATTGATATGTATTTGTAAAGTTTTTCGCATTGGTTCACGATGCTTTTTAAGCCAGTGGGTCATGAAGTTGTGAGACACCTAGTAATGTTAACAGGTGAGTTCCCCCTTAATTCCTTCTCTTGTTGGATAAATTTCGTACTGAAAGCGAAATGACGGGCGCCACGTTGGGATAACCGTCTAAGCGCATGCAAGCATAAGGGATTTTTTCTATACGCTTATGTTGCCGTTTGCTCCCGCGTCACTAGGTGGCGACACTATAGGTTCAATTCCCTGTCACAGGCAGCTGGCAGATTGACATTAGAAGATCACGCTATAACAATACGTGGACTGTAGACATTATAGCACCTCTTCAGGTCGAGTATACAGGACAGAGTCAAATGTGTTTTGAAGAGAACTTCAAAACTTATGGGCACTGAGAGTGGACAGACAGCTGCATCTTTAAGTCATGGACGCTCATTGGCGGAAGGTGAATTACTAATAAGGTGAAAAGAGAGCAGTACTGGGGATGCGAATCGTCTGTCTGTCAGGTGCCTTAAGAAAGAAAAAAAACATTTTGACGAAATCAGTACGCTGGATGCCTATGATAGGCGACAGCATCGTGTATGAGGCTCACGACGCAACATGCACAGAAAATAGCCCTTCTTTGGCTACCTAAGCATGGACATGTCTGTCTGTCTGTCTGTCTGTCTGTCTGTCTGTCTGTGACACGATTCAACCACTTGGCCAAACACAGTTGAAAGAACAATTGAACTTCAAGTAAATACATAGGCAGGATAATTCCAAACTATCCTAAAACTGCCGCCATGGCAGTCCACTTTCTTCTGCAGGTTATTCGTTGCTGATAAGACGCATATCTGGAAGCTTTTCAGCACACGTTTTAGTGGCTGTTAGAACGCCCATGAAGTTGAAGAATGGGGGCTCGAACATTTTGTACTACTAAATAGCAACCATAAATAAAACACCGCGTCATGTTCGAACTTTTGTACGTTCGTCCATGAAGTCTAGAAAAAAAGGAGCAAAAAGAGCCTCACGTCCACTTGCCTATGGTTTACATTACAAATGGCAAACGGCGATCAGGGGCGTCTAAAAAGATGGATAGGCCAACTTTTTGAACTTCCAGGTTACACACTGCCGTCACAAAAAAGTGCCCCAAAACAGTTGCGACACGTTGACAGGAGCCGCGTGTACTCCCGCAAGAAATTCTCAAGAGGGATGATGATGATGCTAATGAGTAGGAGCTGGCTTCCTGGATTCTTCGTTTCTCGGTTCACGAGGTCCCTTTTCCCTTTTCTTGCGATCGACGACGTTCTGGTGAAAAGTGCGCCAATTGCCTTTTTCTTTTGTACTTGCACTTTGTGTAGAAAGCGGTCTAGCGCGAGCAGTTTAGAGCCGTGAGCCTGCTCTCCTCACCCCGCGTGGCCTCTTCGGCATTCGTAAGGAGCCAACCAGCTTCAACTTGAACGGCTTATTTTCAAGATGTCCCAGGCTACGAACATCCGACCCTCTACTCCCGCTTCCCCCTCTTGACCTAGCGTCTTCCTGATGAAATAAAGGCTTTCTCCTCCTCCTCCTGAAGCCGGAGCTGCCGGACTAAGAAGCCTGCGGTAAAGATATTAATACAGTTGAGGACAGTGTGCTTGCTTACCAAAGTACAGTAAGCCGCCACCGGTGGCTCAGCGGCTAAGGCGTTGTGCAGCTGAGCCCAAGGACGTGGGTTCGATACCGGCCACGGTGGCTGCTTTTCTGATGGAGGCGAAAAGCGAAAACGCATCGGTGTGCGGGATTCTGGCGCACGTTAAAGATCCCGAGGTGGTCAGCATTAACCTGGAGGAGCTCTCCACTGCTGTGCACCTCACAGCCCGGGTGCGGCTTCCGCGCGTTAAACCCCACAATCACTCAATGATTCAATTAATGAATCGATCAATCAATAAACAGTATACCCGCGTATAACTGGCCCTCGGTACATGAAATTGGCTTCTTTATAAGCGAAGCTTCGTTAAAGGCCAGTGCTCTGCACTGGGGGGCCATGAAACATTTCGAACAAAGGGAAATTTCGAATAAAGTGATTTTGTTATAGCCGAAATAGGCCTTGAGGGCAGACCGGTCCGGTAAATGATATCGTCACCGGATGCTGTATCTGCTGACGAAGACAAGGAAGTTTTAAAGCTCTTGGGAGGTATTGGCACGCCAAGCGGAGATTTCGACAATGCACTTTAAGTCTTGGTGAAAAAAAAAAAAAAGGCAATGCTTGAGAGCATAATTAAAACGGAATATAACCGTTGCTGGGAAACGACAATAAATGCAGAAGCTAAATAACTTCGGCTTCTTAGGCGGCCTCTGCTATCAGTTTGTTTTAAATTGGAAGCCTTTGGACGGAATCTTTATCATCCTCTGGCAAACCTGCCTTTCAAAGGTATTGCGGACACGTCTGCAGTATCCGTATCTTTGGGTCCCTAAAAATTGGCACGGCGTATCAATTTACAGCGCCACTGAGCTCGTTAGGCGATTAATATCTTAAGGCTTCAGATAAAACAGTCACAACGCCATTGACAAAAGATTATTCTGCGAAACTGCCGCACCAGGCATGGAATTCCGAAGAAGACTGCCGGAAGGCTTCAAGGCAACGTGGCGAAACGCAACCTTTGCCAAGCGAGCACTTGAAAAAACAGCAACACATGCATTTATTCATGCGACACTGTTCCCATCCGCTGAGGACACTCTTCCAGACCGAATAAAGGTTTTGAGCACCAACATAGAATCGCAAAGGCGAGAAGCAGAAGTGTTGCGTAACAGTCTGCTATCGCAGATTCCTCACGGACGAGGAAAAAGAACGCGCGGACGAAACACAGCCGTACGCACGTGCCTAGTTTTGTTACTCTTTTTTCCTTATTATCGCATCGTCTTTCCGGAGACGTGGCATCCCCCGCGTGCACGTAGCCGAGAAGGGGCGTCGTGCAGCACGGTACGTGAGCTGGCGTGCTCCGGAGAACCCACCCATCCGAGACGAACCACCAATGAAGTGGCTCCCTGCAACTAGGCCCTTGGCCAAGGAGAAGACGTGCTCCTCCTTGCTTGAAGGCGGTCCTACCACCACGCCGGTCCCAGTCGAGAGGGGAGGGAGTGCCGCAGGGTCTTCCTCTGGCTCCGTTGCTCTTTCTTTCCCCCCACCTCGAACGGACACGGCACCCCGAACTGCTCCCCCCCCTTTGCCTTCACCGCAACACCCCCTCATCCCGCCGCGACCTCGGCATGCAGACGTGCTCGCACGAACTCGCCAACAGCCGTGACCCGGCGAGAACCCGTCTTCCAGCATACCCGCCTCGCAACCTGGTCGTCGGCCGGTGGTGGCGCCAGGCAGACTGCCGAGTGGCGGCAATTTTCGAAGCGCATTCGAAGCTGATTTAATCATTGCGTTTAGGGTCAGCAGCATGACACGTCGTTTAACCGGGACGCGCGGTGCCAAAGCTGCGTGGAGGCATATTGAATTTCCGAAATTGGGCCCTAAAAGAGCGGTTGTTATACTAGAACGTTTCTTGCACTTAGGATGAGCGCGGCAGAAAGAAAAGTCGAGCAAAGAGTTCTTTGAGTATCGGTCTCTTTGGATAAGTGTGGTTGTAGTGCCTTCAACGAGGTCGTTAGGGTCGGATGTGTTTATAGAGAATAGCTTTCCCGTTACTACGTAGCGTGATTTGGCAGGCGTCCCTTCGTGAGTTGTGATGACTGAATGGCTCCGCCTGCTGTTTCACTTGCCATGGAGCAAAATTGGCGTGGAAAGAATTTACAAAGCAAATGGATTAGTGGCGTGAGGTTGTTTCGATAATAGCTGCTATGAAACAGAATAAAAGGCGCTTTTTACAATGGCTTTGTCTCCCTTTTTTGTGCCTTTCCTTTGCCCCGTTCCTATAAGTTTTTTTTTTTGCTCACTTGTAGTTGATTTTTTTTCTACAATGACCTTGTTTTGAACGACAAGAAAATTACATTTCCCTCCTTATTTTCCACACTTACTGCCAAATTCCAGGCATGAATTTAGATTAAGCGGAGTTTCGGAATAACGAAAATATCATACTTGTCAGTGTACACTGGTCGCACGTACATCACAAAGATTTTGCGCACCCAGAAACATGTGTAAAAAAAACAAGCTTATATAAATGAACTCGCAACTACAAAATATTAGTATACTCTGCTGCCCTGATGCGTTGAGGGGTGTTTTGGGTAGCCTAGGTGAACAAAATTTTTTTCGAGTTCGTCTCTCTCTTGACTCTGTTGTCGGTTGCTTTGCTTTTCGGTTAAATTCGGTCTAAGGAACTGCCACAAAATTTCGTCTTGCGTGGCATCGTGCTGAACACAATCGACACCACTTGCGGAAGTATAATTGTTGGGACATGGCAGTGGAAAAGGGGAAAGGAGAGGGTGAAGGTACGAGGGTATGCGCAAAATATTTTCTCCCTGAAACTTCTAAAGAAGCCAGTTCGCTCCTTCCTGAAGTTCACGGTGTATTGGAACACAAATATACAGGGTTTTACGACGATAATTGAACATTTTAATATTTTTTCCTGAGCAGATCGCTGCGTTCCCGCTCGAACTTCACACGAAGGTCGCATTCCGTGGTCTAGTTTGTTTGACCTCAGGAACAACGACGGTACTTGCCCGTTTATTCTGACAATAAAACCATTTTCGCTATTGGAAAATCGCGGCCGATTTGGACGTGTGAGCCACTGCAAGCTCATCTTGGAATGACGGCGCCACCTGGGGTTTTCAGAGCGAGACGGACGATGGGGATTCACGCTCCTTCCACAGCAGGAAGGAACCAAATGGGGTAGCAGACAATCAGAAAATGTGAAAGTAGGTTTTGTGATTGTCTGCTACCTAATTGTCTGCTACCTAAAATGTGAAATCAGGTGAGGAAAGAAATTCATCAGTTATTGGCAACGATGAACAATGGGAATATTTTATTGCCATTGGTATCAGCCGTTGAGCATTTATTTCCGATCATCGTCAACTAGCGACGACAGAAATTTTCTGATCGTCTGCTGCCACGTTGGGCTCCTTCCTGCAGTGGATCCCCATCGTCCGTTTCGCTCTGCATACCCCAGGTGGCGCTGTCGTTCCAAGATCAGCTTGCACTGGCTCGCACGTCCAAATTGGCCGCCATTTTCCATTAGGCAAACATCATTTTGATTAATTTTCAGAATAAACAGGTAAGTACCATCGTTGTTCCCGGTGTCAAAGAAAATATACCACAAAATGCGACCTTCGTGTGAAGTTCGAGTGTGAATCGCGCAGCGGTTCACTCAGGAAAAAAAAAAATTCCTGTTTTCGTCGTATACCACCCAGTACCTTCGAGAGACGACGTTTTTTCAGCAGTTCGTAGGGCTGATTTTGAGTTAACCGGAATATGCCTTGAAACAAATCTGAAAAGGCTATATAGGGCATGGAAGACAACACTGCTCGTTCTGGGTAGATACGAAACGCCTTTTAGTGAACCAAGTTTAGTGTTAGCTGAGGTGGAGTTGGAGATAGACGAACAGGGAGACATGCATATACAGAGATATTTTTAGGATATCTGAATAAGGGGAAGAATAAAAAATATAAACCACTATCGCAGCTTGAAAAAAAAGGGAAATACATTCATACCTTGTTCTCACTATCTGTTTGCTTCTTCGCAGGATACCTTGGAATGATTTCTTCTGCTTCACCCGGGGAACTTGCGGAGCATGCGAGTCTTCTGCCGTGGTCCTGCACCCAACCAGAAGAAACACCGGCTGTTATTTTGAAACGCTAATAAAATTCCGACATTGTGTTATAAATTATCAGTTTTACATGAAAACACAGGACGCAATGACTTTTAAATGCCCTGGTATGCGAAATACTAAATAATTTTATCAATTTGCTGTCTAGATTGTTCAGACGACATTAAGAAGTACACGTTATGGGAGAGACAAGAAGTCATGGGAGTGCCGCGCGCACTCGGAAAGGTGTCGTGTATTCCGAACTGAGCGGAGAAGCGGGCCGATTGCTACAAAAAGAGTTTATTACACTGCAGGTTGGTTACAACGCGCGTACAGGTGCCTCCAAAAGTAATTGGAACACGGTCTCGTAAATTTACAGAAATTTCTTCTTCCGGAAACTGCTTGGCTGCATTGGTGTGCGTTTAAAGCAGTCCTCCTTCCTATAAAAAGCTTCCTGTAGGCCTGTAATGGCTGTCATAAAGCCAGTAAGACAAATATTTTGTATTATTCCCAAATGCTTGTTCCAATTAACTTATGATGGGACCTGTACGTCCATCGACTTCATAATGCGCCGTATTTTAGTCGTATGTCGTTATCCCAACAAGCCAGACCCTCAAAATAATGCCAACTCTAAACCAGGGGGACGCTGTTACCATGTGTGTTAAGGCGGCTCGAACTCATAGTTCAAACTCCGCCAGGACTTCGTGGACACGCTATTTCTCGCACCTCTGTTGACTGCCTCAGACAGGTGTGGACTGAGATAACGTCGCGAATTAGGCAGTGAGTTATCGGTGACAAAGGAATGAAGTTATTTTCTGTAAGTCTTGTTATTCTTCCGGGCTTTCCTTTCCTATCGAAATGAGGGACCCCTGAAGAGGCCTATATTTGTGCTTCACGATGCTCTTCTTAAAATAAAGTCAAACATAAAAGAATTTACTGTAGTCTTGAATTAACCCATCAGATTAGTTTTTTCATGACAGACTAATCTAAAGGTTCTTCTAAGAAAGTGATTGATTGATTGTAGGGTTTAACGCGCCGACGCAACGCAGGCGATGAGGCGCGCCGTAGTGGAGGGCTCCGGATTAATTTTGACCACGTGGGGATCTTTATCGTGCGCCGAAATCTCGTACACACGGGCGTTTTTGCTTTTCGCCTCCATTCTTCTAAGAAAGTAAAAGTTCGTCTGAAATATATGCTTTTCTTTGCCTTGTTTGACGGGATTGTTTACAAGAAGGTGAGAAAGTTCTTCAGCATATCCGAAAATTCGTTGTAACCGAGTGCGTAATATACAGTCCTTTAACTTAGCCATCCCTATAAAGTCATCATTTGACACGGAACAGGAGGAACACACAAGTGAATGCCGTAAAGCCCAAATGTGCCAGAAAGTATTTGACGTTTGCTGCAACCCTCGCAATTTTCTTCGTCGAAAGTAATCGGTTGTAACGAATCCTGTCTGTAAATATTGCTTCATAACCTGTCATCAACATGCAGTTGCATGCATGTGCTGCTACATGCAACAAGGAGAAATTCCTTTTTTTCCCTCGAACCAGCCTTGTACGAGGTACGAGTGCAGACTTTGTTTCTTTGAAATACAGTAAACTCTCGTCATAACGTTGTCTGGGAGAGGAAACTGACTTTGTTAGCAACGTTTTGGGACAGCAGAAAATCCAGGAGAAAGCATAAATTTGAATAAAGCGTTTTGTTATAACGAAGGTTTTCTGTATACAGGAAGTCCACTTTACAACGAAGACAGCGAAGTTGTTCATTAAAAGCGGTACTTCGCTAAAAGCGGTGATGCATGACAGCTTGAACCGTGGAACACATGGAATGAAGCGGGAATCCGACCCCAGAGATTTCGTTACAACGAATGCTTACGGTACGTCAGTTGCATGAATCAGCGGTGGGTTCCTTCTCGTTTTATTCGCTTCCTTCTCCCCTTAAGATCAGCTGGCGCGCACGTCAACCAAGGTGAGCAGAGACGCGCGCGTCACATATGCGAGCGTGTGCAGCCAAGCGAAGGCTCTAATCAAGGAGAGGAGGACGGGGTGCGCCTTATTGAAACAAGCTTCACTGCGCATTACATCGGCCGCGTATAGACAGCCACAATGAACAAGAGAAGGGGGACACCGTCACCGACAGCTCGCTCCGCATAGTGCTTCGCTCAAGCGTGAACTGCGTACAGTACGCGTCGTGCTGGTCGCGCTTCTTTCGTCTTCCGTCAGTCATCCACACTTGCTGTTTATTCGGATCCACTGCGAGTGCCTTTAATGTGGTCGTGTTACAATAACTGGAGTACTTTTTCCTTTTATTCCGCATAGTACGGACAGCTTCGGTCTTTGTGACGAGGGATGATGCGAATGAACGCCGGAGAAAAAGATTGTCGCAGCTTGTACCGGCGGTGCAAGGCTGGAGAAACAGCAGAGCAGGCGGCCCCTCTCGCTTCGTCAGTGACCCGCTATTGCACCTCACACGTATTTCCGAACTTGCCGCTGAAAGTTCTCCACGACTGGCAAAGCCCGGATCATTTCGTCCGCAGGCTTTCACATCTCTCCAAGAGTGGTCCACTCTTAGCATGAGCTGGAAGCAGCGGCAACCAACTTTGCGAACTCGGCGAGCGCGAACTCGGTGTCTGTGCTTCCCATTTCAGGCGCAAACACACCTGAACTGGTGAGTATAGAAGAGCAAGTGAGAAATCACGCCACGAACGCTGGGCAGAGTGTTCGCGAAGGTCGAGCTGGCCGACGCGGGCCGTTCCTCACGAGGCGCGTGCTCCCGTGCGCTCGGTATTTCTTCTTGGTATTTCTTGCGAGGTCCTCACGTGGCACAAGCCTGGCGGACGCCGGGCGCTCATAGCGATGCGAAGGCTCACGTGCTCTGGGCTGTGCTTTCTGCTGACGCCCCACGGCGGAACAAAAAGATTAAACAGCTCTGCTGTTAAAATGTTCGTGCCATGACTTGGCTCAGTCGGTGCAGAAATGGCCACTTGAAACCAGAACGTCCTGAACCAGTTGATACTAATAATTTGTCCTCTTGATTCCAGACCGACTTTGAGCATTTGGCACCGATGATTGGGCCAGGTAATACCGGACCGACACTTGGTCCGGTTGATAATAATTTGTCCAGTTGGTACCAAAGTGACTGGGGCTAGTTGATATAACTGGGCCAGTTAGCACTAGGCCTAGTTTGACGAGTTGATACGAACGATTTTTCCAGTTAGACTATGCCGACTACGGCCAGTTGATATTAATAATTTGGCCAGTTAGCACTAGGCCTAGTTTGACGAGTTGATACTTACGATTTGTCCAGTTAGACAATGCCGACTATGATCAGTTGATATTAATAATTTGGACAGTTAGCGCTAGGCTGAGTTTGACCAGTTGATACTAACAATTTGTCCAGTTAGAACTATGCCGACTAGGGCCAGTTGATATTAATAATTTGTCATTGCACCAGGCCGAGTTTGACCAGTTGATACTAACAATTTGTCCAGTTAGCACTGGGCCGACTTGGAACAGTTGACACTAACAATTTGTCCAGTTTATACCAGACGGACCGGGGCTAGTTGATACTTATAATTGGGCCCATTGATTGTGATAGTAGCGTCCAGTTGCGCAAAATTAAGGATTTCCCTGATCGACTTTTACAAAAAAAAAAAAAGGAACACGGGAAACAACAAAAAGATGCTACGGGACGTAGCCACACAGCCTCGTGGAAGGATGAGCGTATTAGGAGACGGGAGGTTAGAAGCTGATTGGCAGCTGCTGGAGCGGTTGCCAATGAAGAAAGGTGATTTCGACCCCAGGAGCGAAGCAGATGTAGGTAATACTGAAGTCAGTCCACACTCATAGGATTTCAATTGGGATTTTAAAGCAGAAGGTTGCACATTTTTGGAACTCTTTGCACAGTTGCGGGAAAGTGGTTATGCGTGCAGCACACAAAGCAGCGCAAAGAATGTCTGTCCTCTGGCATCTTGGACCAAAAAGACACCAAAAAGCATAACTTGTGAAATCTGTCTTTATATA
Source organism: Haemaphysalis longicornis (assembly GCF_048455015.1). Taxonomy (NCBI): domain Eukaryota; kingdom Metazoa; phylum Arthropoda; class Arachnida; order Ixodida; family Ixodidae; genus Haemaphysalis; species Haemaphysalis longicornis. The sequence continues at coordinate 54,224,163 of NW_027526407.1, read as the reverse complement.
GGTGCGTGGTATCACGCATCAGCTGGTCCATTAGACACTATTTTAGGGGCGAAGCCACTTAGGGCTCGGGCTGTCAGCGTCTCCTGTCGTCGTCGTCTCATGTGGTCACGGTACTACAACACCGGGACACTCGTTTTCCGACGCCTCGCGCTAGAACGTAACACGTACTAAACGAATAGCGTATAATGGATAAAACTGGTTCAAAATAAACTAACAAAATTTAAAAAATTGTGGAACGCTCCCTGTCCTATTCAGCTATCTTCAAGCACAAGCCGAAGCTGTTTGTATACGGGTTACACTCAAATACTCGCCGGCTCTCGACGCTAGGCCTGATCGGGTCGGGTGGTCGGTTGAAGCAACAAAAGGCATACACACCTAGTGCCGGTGCCTCGTTGATCACCGAGGACTAACCACCAGGGCGAGGCGCTTGCAGAGATTTACCACACCCCCTAACACCCCCAACACTCCGCAGGAAAATTTCGAGACCCCCCCCCCAAAGAAAAAGAAAGATTCCACAACTATGAACACCCCGCCCAGAGATGTAAACACGCACCCCAACACCCCCCACGAGGATTTCGACACCCCCCCCCCCAAAATCGAAATTCTGGATAAACCCCTTGGTGCGGGAATTGCACTGCGCTCGCGTTGACCCCTGCCACTACACCAAACTAGCACTGCCGGGTTGGGGAGTGACCCGGTCTGTAACTGCCTTAGGATGACGGCCTCCTCCCGACTGAGTGCCCGGTTGGGAGGCGGCATTGTCCGTCGAGCTAGGCGATAAGACTTAGTCACTGCACCATAACTGGCCATTCGTTCCTTGGTAAATTTATTTTAGGCCAGAAATTGTTGCTAGATCATCTTTGATCTGTTTAATCAGTATAGAGAGTAAACTCTCGGCGATACAGATAGCGGTGAAATTATTTTAGGCAGACAATTGTTGCCAGATCTCTGATACATCTATGATCATAGCGGTGAATTTATTTTAGCCGGGAAATTGTTGCCAGATGATCTAAAATCTATCCATGATCAATTTAAAGAGCGAACTCTTGGCGGTAAAGATAGCGGTGAAATTTTTTTAGGCGGCACGAAAGCATCGTACTCGTACTGAGCGCATATTTTTTCTCGCCAGCAGTAAGCGTTTTTGCAGCAAATGCTACTGGCCCCTCTTCTAAATCGGCTGCGCATTGGTACGACAACTTACCAAGACCACCTAGCAAGTAACATACATTGTACGCATTTAGGGCCACGAACCGACATAGAGGCATGAAGGAGGTTGACATGAACAGGGTTATCCAAGCATTCGCCCTCTTACGCATACACCTACGCGGCTACGTCATAGCTGAACAGAGCGGAACAAGACAAGGTGCGCAGGTGCCGTACAGCCCGTACTCTAGGGTACTCCGACGAGTACACCGCGATTGAATGTAAACGTTCTGTCGTTTGGTCATTGGCTTCGGTCGGGACAAGTGCTGTAGTCCCGGCAGCGTGTCCGATCTGGAAACTGGTAGCGGTAGCTTCTGCGTCACCCATAATCTGCTTCAACGACCGCCAAAGCTAGTTGGTGATCGCTGCACTTGTACCCGCGTGTGGTGCAGCCCAGCTCTGGAGGGCATTACACTCTAAGAAGACGAGGAGTGCTGGGCACTCTGTCTAGGAGTAAAAACTTTTGTCCCATATTTCACTCCCTTTGGCAGCATTGGGCGACTCTTCCGAGGAGTAGCGCGTGGCGGCCAAACGAGAGGCGAAACACTCCTCGTGGGATTTACTTGCTGCTGTCGAAGCGGAGTACTTGAACCCTGTGTGGGAATTGCTATGCCATGTAAAAGGCAGCGTTCCGCCACTCCCTTTAGGCGTGAATAAGCTCTATTGGTTTCGGCGTTCCCGGATACTGCTGACGGGTACTACTACTCTCTCTTGTAAAGCATCTCGTTACGCCTCAAGAGCGTTCTGCTATTCCCCGCGAGACAGCGTGTTTTCGCTCCGCCTGCTACTAGCCCCCCCCCCCCCTTCCCCACGATGGTACTATAGGCAGTTACAAGCAAACAAAACAGCACAAGCCATTTTGAAACATGGAAAAGAAGAAAAAACAAGGTCAGACTTTATTTTTCAAAAAAATACCACAACAATCGGTTCATTCAGCAATTTCACACAAAAAGCAATTTATTTTGAATTAAAATATCACAGCATAAAAACGGTTCTTACTCCACATGCACACAGGAGACGTAACGCCTATTGAGGATACATCCAAGAAAAATTCACAAATAAAAATGCAGCAAAGCAATTGATAACACTGAAATACAAACATTAAATTAAGACAATAAAAATGACATTAACACCCACAAATAAAAAGGTACTGGCATTAGCACGAAAACGTCAGTAGAAATATAGCAGTGGGAAAATAGTTAACAGTATTAACATAAAACAAAGTGGCCTTAGTACATCAGTGAGTGCTTCACATGGACTGGAAAAGCCAGCTCTTATTTAGGACACAAAAACATTTACAAATAAATTTTGCGAAACAAAAATCTTGGACTAAAACTATTCAGCGTGGATTACTATTAGCGCATTACAAGGTGCAATCAACACAAAGATACAAAGCCACTGACACGGGAACTTCGCAACAGATATATGTTGGTGGGACAATAGGAAACCACCGGAAACATTCCCACTGGGTTTTTTAGGCGGGTGGTTCTCAAATGAGGATGCGCTAGTAAGATTTAAAAAAGGCATAACTTGGTATTAAAAACAAACACGTTCGAGCTGAATGCTTCATAATGTTGGTGGCGGCCTTCAGAACAGTACCGACCAGGGCACCGTGCTTGAGCCGAAGTAACGTCTACAGAAGCAAGAAGGTGCGCTTCCCCTTTGAAAACACAGACAGCAGCAATGGGAACTCATCCACGATGTCCAAGGATGTCAGGAGAAGTGTCTTGAATGCGACGGCCACTCCTGCTGACGCCTCGGGGATCTCGTTCTCTCTCAGGAAAAAAAAAAATCTTCGGGCAAGTATCGTCTTCCCGTGGTTCCTACATAGGAAGAAAGAGGGGGACAGCAAAGATAAGTTCTACAATGAAAAAAAAAATTGACGAGTTTGACGACGTGATAGATTAGTTTTTGCGCCGAGAGAACGCATTGAACCCGTATTGGAATGCAATACAGCTTGGCGCAGTCACAAGTCTACATGCGAATGTGCGGTGACCTTGGATGCAGCCACGCTCATTGTGCCACTTGGCCAATGTCATGTCAGACAGCGCACCCTACAGCTGTCTGCCTACGCAATGCGCCCCAAACCCATTAGTGCTTACGTGTCCGTAGCTTCTATTGTTTACCCCGCTATCGTTCCCGGTATAAAAACATTTAACAAAATTTAAGTAAAGAGAACTCTTTTTGTAACGTTATAATCCCTGATTAATTTGCATAGGATTTTGCCCTCAGCCGACTGCAACGTAGGGCCAATTATACGTTCACAAGACCAGCGTGGAAAAGTTGCTAATGGGTCATATAGCTACTGTTTTCTTCATTCTCGAGTACGCTTCGTCGCATGCACGCTGCAGATCGCAACATCTGATGAGAACCAATAGGCTCGTTATTGAACGATCAGAACGCTCGAACATTAAACCACACGCAGCGACGGCGACAACCGACTAGAAAAAAGTACCGTAATGGGTACAACAAACACTATGGGCGACAGCGACAAACGAAAAAAAAAAATAATGCATTGCTGCCAATGCCATTCGTCGTCGTTGCTGCCGCTCGCTCGTGGGCTGCTTCTGGCCGGTATAAGCCCGCGACGGCGACGGCCCCTCGCCTGCCGCAGTTGCCGCCGTCAGCGGCCTGTGTAAAAAAATTTTGTCTGTGTCGCCAACAATACCTGTTTGCCGTACCCAATGAGTGAGTTTTCTCGCGTCGCTCATCGGCTTAGACGCATGTAGTTACCCCTTAACAGTGCGGGGCGTACGCCCCCAAAAGTCCCATCTCCGGCCATCCTGCCCTCAATCAAAAAGCAAAAAACCTAAACCCTGTCAGGACAGCATTTCAGTCTGCTGCTGTACGCGTGGGGGTCACTAAAATTATTGTAACTTTACTGACTGCCACGCGCTAGACGCGCTCCTATCACTCAGCCTATTGTACGAAATTCTTTGGAGCCGCGCAGGTCGCCACAGCTACTGCACGGCAGCCACTCTAACCCTAGCCGCCGAGCTAAGAGTACAAATCAAAACGCAAAAAACCTATCTGGACAGGATTTCAGTCTGCTGCAGTACGCGCGGCGGTAACTAAAATCATTGTAACTTTAGTGACTGCCACGCGCTAGACGCGCTCCTATTACTCAGCCTATTGTACGAAATTCTTTGGAGCCGCGCAGGTAGCCACAGCTACTGCACGGCAGCCACTCTAACCCTAGCCGCCGAGCTAAGAGTACAAATCAAAACGCAAAAAACCTGTCTGGACAGGAGTCTGCTGCAGTACGCGCGGCGGTAACTAAAATCATTGTAACTTTAGTGACTTCCACGCGCTAGACGCGCTCCTATCACTCAGCCTATTGTACGAAATTCTTTGGAGCCGCGCAGGTAGCCACAGCTACTGCACGGCAGCCACTCTAACCCTAGCCGCCGAGTTAAGAATACAGGGTATCGCTGCGACTACTCGCGCGACCGTGCTTCTTACCTGCGAAAACATTCGGCTAGGATACCAACACTTCACGAATCAAAGGGATTGAAACGGTGCAAGACTCGACGCTGTTTGCACACGGGTACAAAAGCCGCCCTTCAAATCTAAGCAACGGTCAAAATGAGTGACGAAAGCATTAGGGTTAGCCGCTTCCGCGGACCGAAGCTAGAGAGCAACTCTCCTTCGCTAAATACACAAGATAAGAATACCAGGTTAACTAATGGCTTACCTCCACTTCCCGCCAGCATTTCTTCGTCCGGTAGATAAATCCATGGTCGCCATCCCAAGATCCCAAGCTTAAGGTGCTTAAGGCGCGAAGCCTGCAAAGGCAGCGACTGCACACCGGCTGGCCCGGCGGCTTGCGCGCGCATTGCTACACAGTTCCGGTATCGGCCTCTGCGCCGCCGCAGCTGTGATGTCCGTCCGAAATAAAAACTAGTTCCACGCATACACGCACGCACGAACGAACTAATATACGGCTTGCTTACGTGTTCGTGATCTAACGCTGACGCACAGGCGTGCAAGCAGTTAGCGAGCACGCGTCACACTGCGTTCAAGCAAGTATGACGATAAGGGCAGGTCAAACTTCCCATGTTGAGCAAGCCGTCTCCGAAGCTTCGGATAATTCTCGCGCCGAGAATGCTGGCGCCGAGAAGGCGAAAACGAAAACAGACACCGGCAGCCTGCCGAGGGGCCAAGCCCGGAGCACGAAACACCTGAAACCGCCGCCGTCGCAGCGAACGCGGCCGGATGTTTATACCAACGAGTGAGAGCTTTGGAGTCTTGCCTGGGGCGTGTCACGTGTGTGTGCTGTTCGCCGAGGAGAGTCGCCTCGCCCCACGCCTGCGCACCGCGTGAGACGTTTTCTCCCCGTGCTCTTCTGTCCTGATCCACTGTAACCTCAGTTTTCTCAATAATTATACCTTTAATTCTCAAAACCTAGTTTCTCCTATTCGATGCGAGCACGCGTCGTACTGTGTTCAAGCAAGCATGACGATAAGGGCAGGTCGAACTTCCCATGTTGGATGAAGCGTCTGTTTGAAAGTCCACTTCGTGCGTAGCACATGGTTTACAAAGCGCAGCCCTGTGTTCCGCGCTGGCGGGACATCACGGTCTGGCGCGATCAGTCGTCGCTCGCCCGGTGCTTGCGGGTGCACCGCCTGTGTCGGTTTTCACCGTAGACGCGAGATCGCGCGGCGGAAAATCCGCCGTGGTAGTACGCCGTATCTTCGTCGGGCTGAGCTACGGAGACGCGGCGTCCACCGCCGCGCCACCGCCGCTGGGATGCCCTCAGTGTAATCGGCGTAATCGCTGAAGTCGGCGCGCAGTATTCTTTCCTCCGTGGTGCGCACCTTTTATGATGCATAGTCTGACAACTTTTTAAATGTCGATAACTAAGCCATTACAGAGGAAAAAACAAAACAAAGAAACAAAACCAAATCGAGACATGCGTTTTTTTAGTTTTGTTAAGCTTGCTCCATTCATGTCACTGAACGCTGAGAGCAATCGTTACATGAATTCATATTCTTGCACGTTTAGAATGCGCGGCGGAAGTACTCGGGCGCTTTTTACACAACTGCTTTATATAATATATACGTATGCAAATAAAACATCGCTGATGAGTTGGTGTGCGTAAATGGTAGGAGTGCCTCTCCATGCTTACTCCCGCACTTCACAAGAATGAAATTGCAATTTTACTCTTCGTACTGGAGAGAGGAGACGACGTGCAGCTTTACTCTTCACTGGTGCGGGAGCGGAACTGGGGCTGCACTCCGCCGCGCACGAGAAGAGTACGCTGTCAGTTTTGCTCTTCCTCCTCATGGGAGCGAACATTGCATCCAACTCCCCGCAGCTTTCGAGGGGAGCGCGCCAACGCTTGCAGGAGTACAATGACTGTTGGACTCTTCAACTACTCCCTCGATTTCTTAGAGTGTAGGCCTTATCTCACTCGGGAGTGAGGCCAGGGCCCGAGCTCTGGAAGCCGAGTAAACAGCGGGCAGAATTACAGAGCAGGTGCTCCAGGTCAGCCGGGGTGCCGCATGGGCTGCACATTCCAGTATTGGGATGGTCCAGGGAACGGCTGCTTTCCTTGCTTCGGAAGCGCTGTGCAAAAGGTAGGGGGTAAGGAAGGCGCCAGTGTGTACCCACTGGAGCGTAACTTGCTGCCAGCGCGTAGCAGCCTTGCGGGGAAGGGGAGGGATGTTAAGTGGATTTCACGCGCCGCGTAGATAGCTGCGTCGGGGCTGTTTGCCAAAAGATACCGTTATTGCTGCATCTATAGCCACTGACAATGCGGCTCCACGTAGTCGGCTAACCGGTTGGAAAATCGTTCGGATGGTTTCCACTGCGCGGATAGAAGTAAAGCGCGCGATAGTTGGTGGGCCCGATCGTTTCCTGGTATTCCAGGCTGTCCTGGGATCCATTCCAGTGTACGTGAACGTGGTGTCCCAGAGAAAGGAGGTAGCTAACGTATAGACGCAGTTTCCTGAGTAGTGCGGGTGTTTTCGCAGGAACTTAGCGCATCATCCCCAGAGCATTCAAATGGGTATCAGTTCTTTCAATGGCTTAGTTTTGTTCTGAGATTGTTTTATTGATGTTATTGGTACCTGAGGTCAGCTCGGTACCTGAGGTCAGCTCCTTCATTTAACTTTAGTTCGACTGCGCTTCCCGTTCTTGCAGTGGCCTTCAGTTAGAGCGGGATTGTACCGTACTTCGAGAGGGACTACGTTGTTTCACCTCGCTGTACTGTCTACTCCCCCGCCAGCGCCTCTCATGAAAGGCTCAAAATAAAGTTTTTCAACCACAACAGCCAGCGGGATCGCTCTGTGGGGACTCTTCTTCCCTTGGTTACGGGAGGAGGGGGCCATTTTAGTTGGCAGCTGCGTCAGATCAGGCCACAACGCACTCGACGTGCGGAATGTTTTAAATGCAGAGCATTTCAGTAACTCACGATGTCACCCGCGTTGGCGTCCGTAGTCCGCACGCTCACTGCGCATGCGCGTCGAGTCGAGGCGATAGCGAACACTCTCTCGCGAGGGGCATTGGATTGGATTCGATTGGATTGGATTGGATTGGATTGGATTGGCTTGGATTGAATTGAATTGGATTTGGATTGGATTGGATTAAAGTGGATTGTGTTGGATTGTGTTGCGTCATAGCCGCGGCACGTTGCGTCATAGCCGCGGCTGACGCGCTGGGGCCGGCGCATGTGCAGTACTCTCTCTTCCGCGGTTTCCTCTCCTTCGGGCGCGCTGCGCATATAACCGGTGTGCCGTTCTCCGGCGAAGCAACATCCGCGCTTGGCTCAAACACCTAGAGTCCACGCCACTTTACAAGTACGCCAACGTCGTCGACTGGGGCCGGCTTACGCAGTCCCCTCAACGTATATAAGCGGCGGAGCGCGCGTTCGGAATTCAGTCAAGGGCGTCTTTGCTTGGCTTTCGCCTGACGTGACGCTTTGCTTGACTCGAGTAGATGCGACGCATTTACTTGAGTTCCCCCAGTGGGAAGATGCGGGCGGCTTTTTAGTTCCTCATTGGTCACGTACTGGAAAATCTCCCGGACACCACAAGCCTAGGCTAGTTTTTATTGTCGATGGTGGCATAGTAAAAGCTCGTTAAGTCGAACTAGACGGCGACCATAAATTTGTTGGAATTAAGCGGGTTTCGAATTAGCGGACGGTTGCTATAGAATGAATGGACATCGCGCCACACTGCGGGGACAGAACACAAACAAGCCAACTCTAGACTCGTTATGGTGAATTAGGCGCTATGCTACATGTATAATGGAGCTAAAACAGCGAACGAAATTAATTGATACGCCAGGAACAGGCATCGACATGCATTCATGTGGGCAGCGAGCCCTAATGTCGAAATAATTACGCTGTTTATGCGCGATAACGCGTTTCTTTTCATGGACGGGGTCGAGTAGAAAAGTAAACGGTTGATTACTTTTAACGCTATCTAGCGACTTCTGGGCCGACTTCTGCGCCGACTTCTTCTGCGAGGAACAGTGCAAACCAGGGCGTCCTAGTTCAGATTAACAGTTCTGGATACTAACGCGTTCGAATTATCGGAAGTTTTCGCCCATTGAAATATATGGGGCTGGACCGGGACCGAGAACGGTAAGTTCGAATTAACCGAGTTCGAATAAGCGAGCTTTTACTAGAGTTATTACAGAGCGAGCATCAGCTGCTGATAGGCTGCAGAAAGGTCGAGAACACGACACTTTTCTACCAGGTATATAGGTATAATAGAGGTCCTCTCGTCTAAATAACGTGTAGCTGTTGGCATTGAGCACGAACGACTGACAGTCATCCCACAGTCTCCACACAGTCGGAGACTTTTGGCTCGCTTTATGGCCATGGCAAGTGGCGTAGCCTAGAGCTTGCAGAGTATCGGCCCTCTTTTCACTAATTGTTGAATGCTGGCGACCGCGGGCATTGGTCGAACAGGGTCACGTGACATTTTTTTTACCACGGAAGACCCATGGGCGCTGACATTTTCATGCCCCTGTGTTGTCGCGTGCGCTCGTTCTTCGATAAACCACGATTTTCCTAGCGTAGTGTGGCTGTATGATACGTTTAGAGTGAGTTTTTAAGCCCCAGACAGAGTAGGGAAGCCGTGCTGCTCTGTGCTGGGCTGTTTCAACCGGCCGGAATGTGGAAAACGCCCGCTTCGCTTCCCGTTAGGAAAGAACGACACAGGCCAACCATAACCATGCACAGGCACTAGGCAGGCATAGTGTATTTAAAGGGACACCGAAGTGAATTTGTCAAGCTCCCGTTTTTGTTTGCACTGCGTAGACTGGCTCAAATTAGCACACTTTTCATCGTTTATCCGGTTGACAAATCGGTAATTATTTTACAAAGCGCGAAAGAAGAAAAACTACCATGCGCGGTTTGCGGCGGCCGCACCAACTAAGGCTGTGACGTTGAGAGGAGCGGCGCCGTGATTGGACGATGCCCAAGGTTAGCAATCACACAAGTTTCGGTTTCGGTTTCGGTTCTGTAAAACATAACCAATGGCTTTGTTGGATGGGCATTCTCAATATCTCAGTAATCATCGTACCGCGCTTCTGCCATGTTGTCGGCTGTAAAATGCACAAGATAAGCCCTCCCAGGACGGCTTGTAGTCGTAGCATTCACTAGCCGAGACCTACGCAGTGCATGAACGCCCTCCGCGTACCCGCAGACGCCCAAATGTCATGCGCTTTTCCCCCATATTTGGAGCTTGCCTCCCTCATGCCTGTATCGTAAAAAGCGTGTTCGCACCAGGCCAAGGGTCTGTTCATTCTGGCCTGTGCCCACTGCCTGCAAGCAGTCGGTGCTTATGGCAACAGCACGCCAACGAGAACTCGCTAGCGCGCCAGTGCCAGCCTGCGCGCGTTTTGTGAACAAGTTCGTGTAGCCATGAACGTTGCGGCCCCAAAAAAGGTGAACTCAATATGGAAAACATCGGCGGAAAACAAAAGAGTTAACTTACAAAAAAAAAAAAGCACGTACCCGCGGGGATTCGTGACTCGCAAAACATTTGGGGTGACATACCTAGCGCCCCAGACTGCTAGGCCACGGAGCGGGACGGGAATGCCCTGCTAATATAGGGTATATATTGTACAACCGGTTTACACTTTTATTTAGTTTTGGCATTTCAAGCCGCTTAGGTGACTATTTGTTGTACTGCGATCGTGCAGTAAGCGTCGCCCGAGTTTCCACAGTAGCTCAAGTCTAGCAATTGCATTTCGTAGACGGAAAAGCGTTCGCAGATGGGTAGTCGTGCTGCTGACCGCTGTGCTTGTTCGCCCAGCGCAAAAAAGTGCTTCCCGCGCCCTAGTTTTACGCTGTACGGTAAAAATATCAGTTGATTTTATTTGCTTAGTACCTATATTGACTTCGCTGACTCTTCTCCCGCCTTCAAGAGGCCTTATATTTTCCTACTGGCGTACCAGTCAGCGAAGCGTCGCATGTGCAGCGCTTGTGTGAAGCGACCTTGACTTGGAGCTAGATACAGTGTACAAACAAACCAAGTAAAGAAAGGCACATTCTTCCATTCACAAACGTGTCCTGGCTTCGTTTCAACTAAGCGAACGAATTGCGACCAAGCAATGTTTTTTTAACCTCCTTGATTGCGACGACCCGCCGGCGGCCGGCGGACGAAACGCTGGGCCGACTGACTCTGTCGGCCGGGGAGCCGTGCAGTAGCGCAGCCGTGGCGCATCCAATTGCCAGCTCATCCCCTCCTGACGTCACACGAAAACGCCACAGAAAATGGGCGAGCGTAAAGAGAGGAGGACAGCGTTTTCGAATTAGTTTTTCTACTAAATAAAATCGCGTAAACGCGCCTAGAGTGGTCGAAACATGGCCTGGGGACTCCGGACAACAATTTGCGCTAGTAATCCCGCAATGTTTACATATCACTTCAGTGTCCCTTTAATGACTCTAGCGTAACCTACAACCACTAAATAAGCTACGCTAGTGTAACCGAGCCTGACAACGTACCCTGTCGCATCGGCGCGCTGTGTCGAAATCCACGAACAGTGTCATGGTTGCCAAGCGACGCCCAGACCAGTTCCGCCCGTCAAGGTCAGCTGCAGTTGGGTGCATGAAGCTGGCCACCCTGGCAACAGGAACCAAAATGGCTGCCGGAGTGCAATAAACTACGCTTCAGAATAACAACACTAATGTGTTGTTATTCTGAAGCGTAGCTTATTGGTTCTAGCGTAGCCCAATCACTGTGCTTTACCTGACGCAGCATAGTTCCCCTGCCTGCTGCAACAGTTTTCTTGCTACTTGTTTAAAAAGACATCGTACGGAACAGGCCTAGCGCGACAGAATATAGATTGTGATCTGCCGGTATAACGACAGCGCTCTTACCTGAAATTTTCGTATCGTTCCCAGTGTCTCTGAAGACACGAACATTCACTTCTTCTTAGAAGCTAAATCCAGTCAATGCTTTGGAAATTGGCAGTGACCTGCTCAATTTCGGCCCAAGGCTAGCCTCTCGAGCTTAGAAGAAGTAGCTCTGGGAGTCTGAGAGTTTTTGCACATCATCTCACTTAAAAATTACTTATATTTAGAGTTTTTTGTTCTTCTCACGTGAGATAGCAAGTTAGGCACACTGGCTCGGCCAGCAACGCCTACAACATTAAACGCATGCACCCTGTCTTCCATTGTCCTTTTCTACCATTTAGAGTCAGTACCGTTTTCTGGTCTTCGTTCACAACAGAAACTTCACATTGCTTTTTCAGCTATGCGCTTTCTGGTATGTCACTTCTACAAAGATTGATCGTATACCATATATTATATATATATATATATATATATATATATATATATATATATATATATGTATATATATATATATATATATATCGTGTTTCTTTTTTCTGTGCGAAGAAACGTGGCTGTCTTTCATATAGTGCCTCTATTAAACAAGGAAACCTTTGTTTCTCAGGTGTTCCTTGAACTTCTTATTTAACAAATTACTGAGAGGTAATCCAGACGAAAAATAATTAAATGGTGTCGCGACAGTCGTCAGTTCAGGCGCGGCGCACGTTAAAGATCCCCGGATGGTCAAAATTAATCCGGAGCCCTCCACTAAGGCGCGCCTCATCACCTGCGTTGCGTCGGCGCGTTAAACCCTACAATCAATCAATCAATCAATCAATCAATCAGTCAAGCACGATGCATTGAATTCGCCCCAGATAGGGCAGACTTGCAATCCTTCTGAGTTGTACTCAATTCCAACTTCCGCATATCTGGGTATAAAAGTGTCAAAAATAGTGCGAGTTCTTCAAGTTAAATTTCGCCTCTAAATTATTTGGTCGTTCATATATCCTCCAGCTGCGCCGTGATGCTATACGGCGATTATAATCACTTTAAAACCTCTAAATAATTCACCAAAGGCCTTTGAATTTCCCGCCAACAAGCCCAACGTTTCCGTGAATCACGTCGCGTATATTCGCGGTGAATTTTCCGCGAACGCGCTGTCATTCACAGCGACGTCAATGCAGAGCGGCTATGAATAAGTTCCCGAGTGTTCTTCTACTACACCAGGACGTATGCATATTAAACGGCGTCGTATACGAAACCGGGTTAGGCCTCTGCGCCGAAGCCTTTCTCTCGCGCCTCGAACAGTGCACGCGTCGAGTGCCCTGAATGCCCGAACGCATGGCACGGGGGTGGCGCGGGACTTGTTAATTAATTACCGCCGTCTGCAGCGCGGTGGGCGTGGCCGTATTGTTGCGCACACGCCCACTTGCCGCGGCTTTCAGCGCGAGACGCGCCCAAACAATGGACCCGTCGCCTCGCTCGGCACAGCCACACATGACGTCTTCATCAGCGAGCACCTCACGGAAGGCTGCACGCTGTCCTCACGGAAGCGTATCGGCCGCGCTCTTGGCGCGCCCTGCACGAACCCGTTGATTGACATTCAGTCGTGTGTATGCGATTCTCTGGATGAGGCGTGGGCGTGTGGAGGTGGAAGCACCGAGACACCTTCTAGGTGGCCGGGAAGCCCGCCTTCTTCAAGACGCCATAACACCCAATGGTTAGCCGTGGTTTCAGCTCCCCCTGGCGGCGAGGTCAGGGAAGCGGCACCAATAATACAACTCAAATGGTCGATAAATAGTTGGGCGACATTGGGACGAGAAGGCTTTGCAGTTGTCTAAGGGTTGTTCACGAACGTGGGCAAGCCTACCATTTAATATAGGGCCAGCCGGTCCTTGTCTTGGCCTCTATGCGGGGACGTGAAAGCCTATCGTACACCGCCTCATCTGCGTATTCAGCGTGGGACTCGGAACGATTTTGTGGCTGTTGGATGGGTATATATATCCGCTCCCACTCACTAGCAAGGCTGCATTGCATTGAAACAAACGTTGCAGGACCAGAAGTTTCCCGCCGTTGGTCGTCTTCATTGACGCTGTCCGGCGCTTTCACTGGTCAGATTGAAGGAGACGTTTTTTGCGGACAGCCCGTTGTGTAGCCAGTAGGAAACCAATGCTGGTGTATACTGGAATATCACGAACAAAAAAAAATGACCGACTGAAACTGTGAAGGAAAACAGGTCCAGGAATAAATAGCGCACCTCTAATAATAATGCTATGAAACCAACTAGAGGGTTAACCTTTGGATCTTCGTATAGCGGGCAGGTGAATCGAAAGTAAATAAACAGGTATTTTTCTCATAACCCAAGTAGAATGTTCAGGAAATCTAAAAAATACACATTTACACCTACAAATTTTATGTACGTCTTATCTCTGTGTGTCTGGCTCGTGCAGTTCTAATCGGCGCAAAAGTGGTCCTAGCTCCACCCGCACTTTTGAATAGGAGCACTGCATTGGTTTTCTCGTGTGACAAACAGACGTGGGAAAAAGTGTCGCTTTGCTACTTTAGTGTAAAAAACTAGTTAATGGATACTGAAAATTCGAAATATTGTCGCAAATAAAATGAGCACTTGCAAGATTTTTCATCTGGTATTGGCCCCATGTTGCTGCCCGAAGACGACAGCAGCACAGCCTATCAGCACGAGACGAGACGGAGTCTGCCACAGGGATGTTGTGTCTGGCCTTCATTCTTATGTTCCGGCGACAGGCCGGTTTTCCTGCTAGCCAGCTAAACGTTCACACTTATCTCAATTTTCATCCTGAATCTGCTTTCATATTATACATATTTAAAACATTCTGTTCGGTATTTCCTTTTCTAAATTTTGGGATCTAAAATAATATAGGTCACATCCTCATTAGGTACAAAACTTCTTGGCCAATCCCCCGCGTGGGTATGTGCCATGGTCTGAGGCAACCAATCAACCAACCAACCAACCTCGAGCCCATGGGCTGGCACAGATTGATTGGACCACGTGCACTCTGGCTGCGTTGGCGTCTTTCCACCGCCGTCGAAGCTCATTCTGGAAAGGAACGCCGGCGAGTGGTTCACGCAACCATGGCCTCCCCGGCTGCGTCTGGTCCTTGCCGATTCCTGCCGGCCACTCGTCTCATATCATCGGCGCACAGTGGTCTGGAGTGACGGCCCACGTCAAGCGTCTCTGGGCAGCGGATCGCACACGGCCGCTGGAATGCCTGGACATTGATCGCGATTCCTGCCTGGGAAAGGTTCGCCCCTGCGAGCTTCGGAGGTCAAGCCCCCGGCCACCCCGGGCGGCCCACCCCGGCATTCCTCCGTCGGCAGCAGCTGCGCCGGGTGAGACGTCACCAATTGGCCGCAGGAGCCTCGAACCCAGAGGGACTCCGGGCCGGTTGTCCCCGCCACCGAGCCATCGTCGATGGGAGACTCATTGTTCTTTCTGCAGACGAACTCGGCCTTAGTGTGGGCTTTTCTGGGATCTCTGGCGCCATTCCTGCCGCTACAACAGCCAGACGTCGGTGAACTGGGCGTGGAGGAATGACCTGGCCAGCGAAGATGGTAGCAGCCCCACCGGTAACGCCTGCCATCTCTGCTCCCACGTTTGGGGATTGTGGCTGGTGCCCACGGACGCGATGTGTCGCAGCGGTGGCGTCCCATGGGTTGCCCGTCCAAGGCTGGCATTTACGAGGCCATCTCCAGCTTGCCTCGACGGACAGGGCCAACCCTTCTGGGTACAGGCAACGCGGGAAAGGCAGGCCATCTCTGATGCACAGCAGCTCCGAAGTCCGTCTGCCCTGCGTGCTACTCGGCTCCGCAGCAAACGTGCCAGGTTTAGTTTACCGGCGCTGCATAGACGACTGACCTGGAAGAGGGCGGGGTTCGCTAAAGGGCCGCTTGAGGGCTTTGTGTAGTTGCCTCCCGAACTTGTGTTGCTGGGGCGGACTTTGCGGAGTTCTGCAAGCGAGGGCTCTGGACCGTGGGCTTTGTGCGTACTTTTGTCCGCATGGGACATTGTCCGCTGTGTCTACGTGGCTTGACGACCTCCGTTACGCAATGGAATCTGCACACTATATTACGTTGGGAAGGGTGAATTTGGCCTAATATCCGATTTTTTACCGTATTGCAAATGAATTGCCCTGTATGTATGATTGAAATGTGTCGTGCAAAATTACTGTAATTCAGCCTGAATTGTGTTAAATAAACTTTACTAGGCGCAACAATGTGCTGTGTGTTTTTTTTTTTTTTGAAGCATAATGGAACAGGAAATGCACCATAAGCAAGATGTCCTATAAGTAATGTTTCCGTTCACGTTCTAGTGGGTCGATTTTAAGTTCGTTAGATGAAATCTCTTATTGCGGTTTGCGGACCGGCTCGGTGATCGAACTGGTAAGCAAGTTTAAAGCCGTTCCGCTCAATATGAACGCCGTCGGAAGTGCAGCGATTCACCATAATGAGCTGTGGCGCCGTTATACGCTCACTCTTATCACCAATCACGCTCTTCGCCCCCCCCCCCCCCCTCCCCCTCCCGTCTCATTCCTCTAGTGATGAATTCAACGGAGGTTTGTCCAACGCAGTTCAAATTTCCTGCTTTCGCGGTGCTCGCGCGAAAGGAGTGCTGCCCTTTTAAGTGCGATTCACTTCTTAAGCGACCCTGAACCTGCGTCCACCGGCGATGTCCGCATCACATACCCACGTGGGGGATTGGCCAGGAATCTTCTCGTCTTCCTTGGCAACGGGGGGAGATGGGCGCGCGCTGCCTGGCCGCTGACATGGCACATACCCACGTGGGGGATTGGCCAGGAATCGGGCGTGAGAAGGGCTAATGCACCCGCTTAAAGGAGTACTGACACGAAATTTCAAAGCTGAGATCCGCTCTAGCAATCAAGTACAACGACAACACAAATAGGTGTCTGTGAATAAATGCATCTTTCTTTCTTTGTAGTTGTGTGTGTGTGTGTGATCTCTATTTCGCGAACATTACCGAACCGCGCAAATTCAACTCGTGCATTCGCACTTTCACATTCTTCCCCTCGGGGAAATGCGGGGAAATTTTTTTCGTGCTTGCTTTTCCTCCCGCTCGTGCCGGCGTTGCACTGCCACCTTTTTTCGCTTACTAGTATAGTAAAAACCAAGCAAGCGAGCGTTCCTGGCTAAATGAACGAGGGCGCTGCCAGTTAGTCAGGTATACTTTGCCTCAAATGTCCCTGCAGTTATCTTTGCGCTAAACAACGGTGAGATGTATGGAAAGTGCCAGCGGTTCACGAGTTTCGAACGCTTATGCTTATTAAGCCGCTTGGTTTTCCGAAGCTTCTCTGGGACGCCGCGGCGACAGTCGCTACGACGGATCGCCGTGGGGCTCTACTTGGGTCCAGCGAGCAAGCTACGATGACAAGGCGAGCCCCTAATGTGCTCTGCGCTAAACATTTTCTCACAATTCTGAGAATTGTCGAATAAATGCTTAAGTAGCCCTGCCATGCACCGAGCTATTTGTCAAAGGCAATATGAGTGGTTTTACATAAAACTATGAAGGTACAGGGATTTAATATAAATAATTCCAAATGCAATTTGTATCTCATTGGGGCGCTTCAACAGACTATCTTTAAAACCACCTTTACGATTTGTACGCCTGGCCTGCTAGATTAAAGGACAACCTGGACATGAACAGGCTAAAAAACGTTTTTCACCACCCATCACCAGACGAATACCTTATGGGAAGGCATTTTTTTCCAGCGATATCGTCTGCTTTCAGTTGCTTGACGGTAGGTTGCCCAATTCCCGTGGCCAGAAGGGGGGGGGGGGGGGCAAGAAGCGAGTTCATTCTGTAGTGCGAACACAACCTCGCCATCTTGCTCTTTTTGGAGCTTCGAGTCGTCCACAGACAGCTCGAAAAGGAGGTACAAAATCGTTTATTCCACCTGCTCCTCCAGCTGCTATGGATGACTCGAAGAAACTGACATGGTGCATGACAGGGCAATCCCACTGGGTCGGTGTGTGTCTTAATGCGTTCCCCGGTGCATTATAGGATAGAGACGCTGCCTGACACTATACGGCATGCTGCGCTGTAGAAAAGGCAGTGCCTGTTCTGTGGACCTGTGGATGATGATGATCCTGAACGCAGAATAACGGGCAGCATTAGTCTGTGGACAATGCCATAAGTAATGTTTAGTTTTATTCACGGGACCGTTCCACGGTATAGTTGATCTTTATTCGTCTAAAGCAACCTAAAAGATGCCAATACACACTTATTTACATAAATACATTGATTGCTGGGTTTGACACGCCGACGCAACGCAGGGGAGCAGGCGCGCCGCAGTGTAGAGCTCCGGATTAATTTTAACCACCTGCGCATCTTTAGCGCGCACCGAAATATCGTACACACGGGCGCTTTTGCTTTTCGCCTCCATCAGAAAAGCGGCTTCCGCCGCCGGGAATCGAATCCGCGACCTCGTGCTCAGCAGAGCAACGCCTTAGCCACTGAGCCACTGCGGCGGATTATTTACATACATAATGAGTAGAATTGACTTATTAGAAAAGGTTACACAAAAAAAGAAAAAAAAGCTACATAAACTCATGGGACTCGAACCTATGGCCTTTGCGCCATAGCTGCTCTACCTCTGAACCAATGAAGCCGACGAGCGGAGCCGTTTTAGTAACGTAGTTCAAAACAGAACATAACCTTGTGGTCTGGACCTCGGAGCCAGACCTCACTTCGTGGCATAGACCGCAGAATAAAGCTGAGCATTATTCTCTCGTCTGCTCCACATAACAGGCAGTAAGGTACAAAAAAACTGTAAAACACCAATCGGGGTTTCTTTTCCGCCTGAGTGAACACCGACAAAAATTACACTCACTATAGTGCAGATACAATTAATAAATTACAAGGGACGCCAGGCGCAGTTCGTGCAGCCTGATTACAACTTCCTTCTTTACGGTCTGGAAATGGTTCTCGTTCTTCTATTTTACGGTAATGGCGCGTACTCCTGGAAGGCAGTGGCCACTGGCTTGTGATTGGCTAACTAGTAACTTTTTTTTTCCGGAAAAATAGGTCGAAAAATCGCATGCGCGTTAGAATCGGATACGAAACCAAAATTTAAATGTGGATGAGCTACGAAATCGATTGGGTCGGAAAACGGACGTACTGCAGAATCATAGCAAAAGTGATATTTACAAAAAATCATATACACTCTGCGAAGGCGGGGAGAGACATAAAAGCAAGTACATATCAACACAGGAGTGTTCCTGTGGCTGCGATGAATTCATTAATTGGGGAGTACATTGTCGCAGCCTCCGGTGGCGCCTTCCTCTACGCAGCTTCACCGAGCCACTTTACTTCTAGGAAATGCCGATCTGCAGCGAGTACAAAGGCAGACGAATGTTGTTAGATCATAATTTGAATCATCCGACATCGATGGCTGTGTCTGAATCTTAGGTTTAGTTAAGAAGCGGGATCATTTCAACCGGGCCGATCCGAAACTCTCGTACTTCTGGACCAAATAAGGCTGTTCGTCATGATCGTCATCATTGTGCGGCTCGTCTGAGGCCTGGTTCATGTGGTCACGTGTCTCGTGCACTTCTAAATCGTCGCCACGTGGGCCCGATCTCCAAGCGCACGTTTTAATCAATGCGAAGCTCGTTCTTTCAAATGACGAACACACAAGACATCAAAGTGGCCATTTATTGCTGCGTAGTAAAATAACGCATATTGAAAGCGCTCGAAACATTGTCTCCAATAAAATTAATACTCCCGACATACTCTGATGGGGTATTGGCCACATGTTCCTCCAGAAGAAGACGACTGGGCGGCGGCACTTAGCAAGAGATCACGAGGCATGGGCTGGCCGAGCCTGGCTGGCCTGCTTTCACTGCGATGACGTCCTTCACCACCGTCCGAGCTCTTTTTGGAACGAAACGCCGGCGAGTTTTCAACATGCATCCTAGGCCTCCCCTGCTGCGTCAGTGAATGACCAACGGCAGGGCTGCGGGGCCTGGCTGGCGATGCCCTCCAGGCAAGGCATCGTCCTCTGTAGCTTCCGGAGATCAAGCCCCCGGCCACCCCGGGTGGCACCCTCCCGATTCGCGCGGTCCATCTCCGTGGGCAGCAGCTGCAGCGGGTGACATGGCCTGATTGGCTATCGGAGCCCGGTCCGAGAGGAAGGCGAGCCCTGTCTCCCACTGAACTAACGCCGGTGGCTACCTTCCTTGCCCATGTACCATCCCGCAGGCGAACTCGGCCCTGGCGTTTCTGGTATCCAGGGAGGCCATGCCGCCCGATCCAGACCCTTGTGCCGAGTTTCCTCGAGCGGCCAGGCGACCCTTGGAAGGATGCGAGGGCCAGCCAGAGGGGATCGATTCCAGTCACCGTGGGCCGCGGAGATGGTCGCAGCCCCACCGGTTGTCCCACCGACGTCTTCGCCCGGTGCTCGGGATCGTGTCTCGCCCCCACGAGGGCCATGATCCGCGGAAATGCCCCATGGATTGTATGCTCACGACCAGCTGCAGCCAGCCTCGACGCATCGAGCACCATGGCCAAGGCAAGCCGTCCATGGAGCACCTTGCAGGCTTACAACACCCTCGGATCGCCCTCTAAGGGCCACTCGGCTGCCCTCCGGCGGCCCGACGACCCTGGACAGGATGTAAGTGCCAGCCAGAGGCGTTCGAGTCCCTCAACCTGGGCCGCATAGATGGTCGCAGCCCCACCGGTTGTCCCACCGACGTCTTCGCCCGGTGCTCGGGATCGTGTCTCGCCCCCACGAGGGCCATGAGCCGCGGCAATGCCCCATGGATTGTATGCTCACGACCAGCTGCAGCCAGCCTCGACGCATCGAGCACCATGGCCAAGGCAAGCCGTCCATGGAGCACCTTGCAGGCTTACAACACCCTCGGATCGCCCTCTAAGGGCCACTCGGCTGCCCTCCGGCGGCCCGACGACCCTGGACAGGATGTAAGTGCCAGCCAGAGGCGTTCGAGTCCCTCAACCTGGGCCGCATAGATGGTCGCAGCCCCACCGGTTGTCCCACCGACGTCTTCGCCCGGTGCTCGGGATCGTGTCTCGCCCCCACGAGGGCCATGAGCCGCGGCAATGCCCCATGGATTGTATGCTCACGACCAGCTGCAGCCAGCCTCGACGCATCGAGCACCATGGCCAAGGCAAGCCGTCCATGGAGCACCTTGCAGGCTTACAACACCCTCGGATCGCCCTCTAAGGGCCACTCGGCTGCCCTCCGGCGGCCCGACGACCCTGGACAGGATGTAAGTGCCAGCCAGAGGCGTTCGAGTCCCTCAACCTGGGCCGCGTAGATGGTCGGAGCCCCACCGGTTGTCCCACCGACGTCTTCGCCCGGTGCTCGGGATCGTGTCTCGCCCCCACGAGGGCCATGAGCCGCGGCAATGCCCCATGGATTGTATGCTCACGACCAGCTGCAGCCAGCCTCGACGCATCGAGCACCATGGCCAAGGCAAGCCGTCCATGGAGCACCTTGCAGGCTTACAACACCCTCGGATCGCCCTCTAAGGGCCACTCGGCTGCCCTCCGGCGGCCCGACGACCCTGGACAGGATGTAAGTGCCAGCCAGAGGCGTTCGAGTCCCTCAACCTGGGCCGCATAGATGGTCGCAGCCCCACCGGTTGTCCCACCGACGTCTTCGCCCGGTGCTCGGGATCGTGTCTCGCCCCCACGAGGGCCATGAGCCGCGGCAATGCCCCATGGATTGTATGCTCACGACCAGCTGCAGCCAGCCTCGACGCATCGAGCACCATGGCGGAGGCAAGCCGTCCATGGGGCACCTTGCAGGCTTACAACACCCTCGGATCGCCCTCTAAGGGCCACTCGGCTGCCCTCCGGCAGCCCGACGACCCTGGACAGGATGTAAGTGCCAGCCAGAGGCGTTCGAGTCCCTCAACCTGGGCCGCGTAGATGGTCGGAGCCCCACCGGTTGCCCCACCGACCTCTGCTCCCCGGGTTCAGGGTGGTGGCTCGCCCTCACCAGCGCGGTGTGTCGTTGCGGTGGTCCATGGGTTGCCTACCCCACGTGGAAGCCTGGCGCAAGGCGACCTCCAGCCAGCTTGGACGCATCGGTCATCCAGTGACCCTCGGCGTGATCCCCCGGATCGACCTCTACGGGCCACACTCATGCCGGAACAGTCTGCCGGGTGTTTCGCTGCTGCATAGCAGGGCGCGATGTGAATGCGGCCCGGTTCGTCCACTGGCAGCTAATTTCCTGGCCGTAGCATGTCTGGTGGTGTTCCGCATGCGGGGGCTGGGGACCGTCGTTTTTGTGTGTTATTTTTTCCGCATGGGACATTCCCAGGTACTTTTCTGGTCTACGTGGCTTGACGACCTCCGTTACGCAATGGAAGGTATAGAAACTTGACGTGTCATCATCGTTGAGGCCCCGACATCACCACCATCAATGTAGATCATCACGCGAGCGGCCATCTCCAGCTGCTTCATCTTCTTCAAAAAGTCGCCATTAAAAGTAGTTTCGATGTGCAAGGTCGCTTTTCGTTTCGGTGAAGAATTTGCACAGTATATTACGTTGGGAAGTCGGAATTCGGTGTAATATCCTATTTTTTACCGTGTTGTAAATGAACTGCCCTATATGTATGATAGAAATGTTTCGTGGAAAATTGTTAATTCCGCCTGAATTGTGTTAAACACTTTACCAGGCGTTAAAATGAGCTGTAAGTGTATTTGATGTATAATAGAATAGGCATTGCACAGTAAGCAAGGTGTCCTTTAAGTAATGTTTCTGTTCACGTTCGTGTGGGTTTATTTAAGTTCGTTAGAGGAGAGCGCTTATAATGGTTTGCGAACGGGCTCGGTTATCAAGTTGGCAAGCAAGTAAAAAATTTGTTGAACGTTCTGAGAACCATCGAATAAATGGTTAACTCGCCCGCCATACACCAAACCCTTTTGATAGAGTTGGATATGTTTATCAAAAGCAATATAAGTGGTCCTACATGGAAGTATGAAGGTCTTGCGAATTATAACTAATTCCAAATGCAATTCGTATCGCATTGGGCCGCTTCAACAAATTGTATTCAAAATCAGTTGTGTGACTTGACTAGTACATGGGACCTGCTAGATTAAAGGACAACTTCCACATGACCAGGCTACAAAAAAAAACGTTTTTCAGCCACCCCCCCTCACCAGACAACCGCGTTATTAGGAAAGCATTTCTTCAAGCGATATAGTCTGATATCAGTTTGTTGACAAATGGGTCTCCAAAGAGATGCACGGGGCCACGAGGAGGATTGGACAAGAAGCGCAATCATTCATTCTGTAATGTGAACACAACCTTACCGTCTTGCTCTTTTTGGAGCTTCAAGTCGTCCACAGACAGCTCGAAAAGGAGGTACAAAATCGTTTATTCCACCTCCTCCACCAGCTTCCATGGACGACTCGAAGAATCTGACATGGTACATGACAAGGAAATCCCACTGGGCAGGCGTCTGTCATAATGCGTAAGCCGGTGCATGATGGGATAGAGACGCTAGTTGACAGGTTACGGCGTGCTGCGCTGTTAAAAAAGGCAGTGCCCAATCTGAGGACCGATGGATGATGATGATCATGAACAGAGGATAATGTGCAGCATTACTCTTTGGAACATCCGAAAGGAAAGGTTGAGTTTTTTTCTGGGGACCATACCACGGTATAGTTGATCCTCTTTGGCTAAAGCAGCCTAAAAGATACCAGTACACACTTATTTACATATATATTTCGTAGAATTGACTTAGTAGAACAGGTGACCGCAACAAAGACAAAATCCGCTTAAGTGTTGGGACTCTAACCCCGGGCGTAAGCGCCAAAACTACGCTACCCCTGCAGCTCCGGAGCCGACGAGCGGAGCCTTTTTAGCAGTCGCTCAAAGCAGAAGATAACTCGGTGGTCTGGACCATGGCGCCAGATCTTACTTCGTTGTCACGACCAAATGAAGCTGAGCATTAGTCTGTCGTTCAGTCGACAGAATAGCAAGTAAGGTAAACATAAACCGTGACACACAAAGCGGGGGATCTGCTGCGTCTGAATGAACACCTAGAAAAATTCCACTCACTGTAGTGTAGATAAAATTGATAAATTACACGTGACGCCACGCGCAGTTTTTTGAGGCTGATTACAACTTCCTTCTTTACGGTCTTAAAATGGTTTTCGTTCTTCCACTTTAACGTAATGGCGCATATTCCTGGAACGCATTCGCCATGGCTTGTGGATGGGCTAAGTAGTAAGCGTGGATGGGCTAACTAAAGGCATTGGATTGGAAAACAGACGTACTCTAGAAACGTAGAAAGAGCTATAGTTACAAAAAATCATATGCACTCCGCGGAGGCGGGGAGAGACATAAAAGCAAGTACATACCAACACAGGAGTGTTCCCATGGCCGCCATAAATTCATAAAGGAGGGAGTACATTATTGCAGCCTCCGGTGGCGCCTTCCTCTACGCAGCTTCATTGAGCCACTTCACCTTCTAGGAAAGGCCGATCTACAGCGAGTGCACAGGCAGACGAATGTTGTTATATCATAATTTGAAACATCCGACATCGATGGCTGTGTCTGAATGTTAGGTTTAGTTAAGAAATGGGATCCTATCAACCGGACCGATCCGAAACTCTCTTACTTCTGGGCCAAATAAAGTTGCTGATCATCATCATCACCATCATCATAACCATCACCATCATCATCACAATAATCATTATCATATGTCGCGGCGCGCCTGAGGCCTGGTTCATCTGGTCACGTGTTCGTCCAATCTCTACACACAAGTTGGTCCAATCTCTACGCAGACGTTTTAATGAATGCAAAGCTCCTCATTTTCAGGTGACGAACACACAAGACATCAGAAGCAGCCATTTATTGCTGCATAATAAAATTACGCATATTGAAAGCGCTCGAAATATTGTCTCCAATAAAATAAATACTCCCTACATACTCTTATGGGGTATTGGCCACATGTTCCTCCAGAAGAAGACGACTGGGCGGCAGCACTTAGCACGCGATCACGAGGCATGGGCTGGTTGAGCCTGGCTGGCCTCCTTTCACACTGGTGCGGTGACGTCTTCCCTTCACCGCCGTCCGAGCTCTTTTTGGAACGGAACACCGGCGAGTTTTCCACATGCATCCTTGGTCTTACCTGCTGCATCTGTGAATGCCCAATGGCGGGGCGGCGGGGCCTCGCTGGCAATGCTTTCCAGGCAAGCCATCGCCCTCTGCTAGCTTCCGGAGATCAAGCCCCCGGCCACCCCGGGTGGAACCCTCCCGATTCGCGCTGTTCATCTCCGTGGGCAGCAGCTGCAGAGGGCGACGCGGCCTGATTGGCTATCGGAGCCCGGTCCGAGATTTAGGCGAGCCACGACTTCCACTGAACTATCGCCGGTGGCAGGTAGCTGCCCATGTACCACCCGCAGGCGAACTCGGCCCTGGCGTTTCTGGTATTCAGGGAGGCCACCCCGCCCGATCGAGACCCTTGTGCCGAGTTTCCTCGAGCGGCCAGGCGACCCTTGGAAGGATGCGAGGGCCAGCCAGAGGGGATCGATTCCAGTCACCGTGGGCCGCGGAGATGGTCGCAGCCCCCCCGGTTGCCCCACCGACCTCTTCGCGCGGTGCTCGGGATCGTGTCTCGCCCCCACGAGGGCCATGAGCCGCGGCAATGCCCCATGGATTGTATGCTCACGACCAGCGGCAGCCAGCCTCGACGCATCGAGCACCATGGCCGAACCAAGCCGTCCATGGAGCACCTTGCAGGCTTACAACACCCTCGGATCGCCCTCTAAGGGCAACTCGGCTGCCGTCCGGCAGCCCGACGACCCTGGACAGGATGCAAGTACCAGCCAGAGGGGTTCGAGTCCCTCAACCTGGGCGCGTAGATGGTTGGAGCCCCACCGGTTGTCCCACCGACCTCTCCTGCCCGGGTTCAGGGTGATGGCTCGCCCTCACCAGCTCGGTGTGTCGTTGCGGTGGTCCATGGGTTGCCTACCCCACGTGGAAGCCTGGCGCAAGGCGACCTCCAGCCAGCTTGGACGCATCGGGCATCCAGTGACCCTCGGCGTGATCCCCCGGATCGACCTCTACGGGCCACACTCATGCCGGAACAGTCTGCCGGGTGTTTCGCTGCTGCATAGCAGGGCGCGATGTGAATGCGGCCCGGTTCGTCCACTGGCAGCTAATTTCCTGGCCGTAGCATGTCTGGTGGTGTTCCGCATGCGGGGGCTGGGGACCGTCGTTTTTGTGTGTTATTTTTTCCGCATGGGACATTCCCAGGTACTTTTCTGGTCTACGTGGCTTGACGACCTCCGTTACGCAATGGAAGGTATAGAAACTTAACGTGTCATCATCCTTGAGGCCCCGACATCACCACCATCGGTGTAGATCATCGCGCGAGCGGTCATCTCGAGCTGCTTCATCCATCTTCAAAAAGTTGCCATTAAAAGTAGTTTCGATCTGCAAGGTCGCTTTTCGTTTCGGGGAAGAATTTGCACAGTATATTACGTTGGGAAGTCGGAATTTGGTGTAATATCCTATTTTTTACCGTATTGTAAATGAACTGCCCTATATGTATGATTGAAATGTGTCGTGGAAAATTATTAATTCCGCCTGAATTGTGTTAAACACTTTACCGGGCGTTAAAATGCGCTGTAAGTGTTCTTGATGTATAATAGAATAGGCATTGCACAGTAAGCAAGATGTCCTCTAAGTAATGTTTTTGTTCACGTTCGTGTGGGTTTATTTAAGTTCGTTAGAGGAGAGCGCTTATAATGGTTTGCGAACGGGCTCGGTTATCAAGTTGGCAAGCAAGTAAAAATTTGTTGAACGTTCTGAGAACCATCGAATAAATGGTTAACTCGTTCGCCACACACCAAACCCTTTTGATAGAGTGGGAGATGTTTATCAAAAGCAATATAAGTGGTCCTACATGAAAGTATGAAGGTCTTGCGAATTATAATAATTCCAAATGCAATTCGTATCGCATTGGGCCGCTTCAACAGATTGTATTCAAAATCAGTTGTGTGACTATAGTACATGGGACCTGCTAGATTAAAGGACAACTTCCACATGAGCAGGCTAAAAAAAACGTTTTTCAGTCACCCCCCCTCACCAGACAACCGCGTTATTGGGAAAACATTTCTTCAAGCGATATAGTCTGATATCAGTTTGTTGACAAATGGGTCTCCAAAGAGATGCACAGGTCCACGAGGAGGATTGGCCAAGAAGCGCAATCATTCATTCTGTAATTTGAACACAACCTTACCGCCTTGCTCTTTTTGGAGCTTCGAGTCGTCCGCAGACAGCTCCAAAAGGAGGTACAAAATTGTTTATTCCACCTCCTCCACCAGCTGCCATGGACGACTCGAAGAAGCTGACATGGTGCATGACAAGGAAATCCCACTTGGCAGGCGTCTGTCATAATGCGTACGCCGGTGCATGATTGGATAGAGACGCTAGTTGACAGGTTACGGCGTGCTGCGCTGTTAAAAAAGGCAGTGCCCAATCTGAGGACCGATGGATGATGATGATCATGAACAGAGGATAATGTGCAGCATTACTCTGTGGAACATCCGAAAGGAAAGGTTGAGTTTTTTTCTGGGGACCATACCACGGTATAGTTGATCCTCTTTGGCTAAAGCAGCCTAAAAGATACCAGTACACACTTATTTACATCTATATTTCGTAGAATTGACTTAGTAGAACAGGTGACCGCAACAAAGACAAAATCCGCTTAAGTGTTGGGACTCTAACCCCGGGCGTAAGCGCCAAAACTACGCTACCCCTGCACCACCGGAGCCGACGAGCGGAGCCTTTTTAGCAGTCGCTCAAAGCAGAAGATAACTCTGTGGTCTGGACCACGGAGCCAGATCTTACTTCGTTGTCACGACCAAATGAAGCTGAGCATTAGTCTGTCGTTCAGTCGACAGTATAGCAAGTAAGGTAAAAATAAACCGTGACACACAAAGCGGGGGATCTGCTGCGTCTGAATGAACACCGAGAAAAATTCCACTCACTGTAGTGTAGATACAATTGATAAATTACATGTGACGCCACGCGCAGTTTTTTGAGGCTGATTACAATTTTCATCTTTACGGTCTTAAAATGGTTTTCGTTCTTCCACTTTAACGTAATGGCGCATATTCCTGGAACGCATTCGCCATGGCTTGTGGATGGGCTAAGTAGTAAGTGTGGATGGGCTAACTAAAGGCATTGGATTGGAAAACAGACGTACTCTAGAAACGTAGAAAGAGCTATAGTTACAAAAAATCATTGCACTCCGCGGAGGCGGGAAGAGACATAAAAGCAAGTACATACCAACACAGGAGTGTTCCCATGGCCGCCATGAATTCATAAAGGAGGGAGTACATTATTGCAGCCTCCGGTGGCGCCTTCCTCTACGCAGCTTCATTGAGCCACTTCACCTTCTAGGAAATGCCGATCTACAGCGAGTGCACAGGCAGACGAATGTTGTTATATCATAATTTGAAACATCCGACATCGATGGCTGTGTCTGAATGTTAGGTTTAGTTAAGAAATGGGATCCTATCAACCGGACCGATCCGAAACTCTCTTACTTCTGGGCCAAATAAAGTTGCTGAACATCATCATCACCATCACCATCATCATCACAATAATCATTATCATATTTCGCGGCGCGCCTGAGGCCTGGTTCATCTGGTCACGTGTTGGTCCAATCTCTACACACAAGTTGGTCCAATCTCTACGCAGACGTTTTAATGAATGCAAAGCTCCTTCTTTTCAGGTGACGAACACACAAGACATCAGAAGCAGCTATTTATTGCTGCATAATAAAATTACGCATATTGAAAGCGCTCGAAATATTGTCTCCAATAAAATGAATACTCCCTACATACTCTGATGGGGTATTGGCCACATGTTCCTCCAGAAGAAGACGACTGGGCGGCAGCACTTAGCACGAGATCACGAGGCATGGGCTGGTAGAGCCTGGCTGGCCTCCTTTCACACTGGTGCGATGACGTCTTCCCTTCACCGCCGTTCGAGCTCTTTTTGGAACGGAACACCGGCGAGTTTTCCGCATGCATCCTTGGCCTTACCTGCTGCATCTGTGAATGCCCAACGGCGGGGCGGCGGGGCCTCGTTGGCAATGCTTTCCAGGCAAGGCATCGCCCTCTGCTAGCTTCCGGAGATCAAGCCCCCGGCCACCCCGGGTGGAACCCTCCCGATTCACGCTGTTCATCTCCGTGGGCAGCAGCTGCAGAGGGCGACGCGGCCTGATTCGCTATCGGAGCCCGGTCCGAGAGGAAGGCGAGCCACGACTTCCACCGAACTATCGCCGGTGGCAGGTAGCTGCCCATGTACCGTCCCGCACGCGAACTCGGCCCTGGCGTTTCTGGTATTCAGGGAGGCCACCCCGCCCGATCGAGACCCTTGTGCCGAGTTTCCTCGAGCGGCCAGGCGACCCTTGGAAGGATGCGAGGGCCAGCCAGAAGGGATCGATTCCAGTCACCGTGGGCCGCGGAGATGGTCGCAGCCCCACCGGTTGCCCCACCGACCTCTTCGCCCGGTGCTCGGGATCGTGGCTCGCCCCCACGAGGGCCATGAGCCGCGGCAATGGCCCATGGATTGCCCACTCACGCCCAGCTCCAGCCAACCCCGACGCATCGAGCACCATGGCCGAGGCAAGCCGTCCATGGAGCACCTTGCAGGCTTACAACCCCCTCGGATCGCCCTCTAAGGGCCACTCGCATTCATGTTCTGGCGCTGTGTTCACGGAAGCGACGTGAATGTGGCCCGGTTCTCAAAAGGGGGATTTTAATGCTCTGCGTTCCCGAGACCTGAACTTGATTTGCTCAAGCCGAACTTAAGGGGTTCAGTATGCGAGTGCTGCGGACTTTCTGCCTTGCACGCGCTTTTACGGGCGTGGTCGCAACACATGCTTACATTTGCGAGTACCTTCGCTAGTCGTCTATAAGCTTGGCGACATCTGGTGCGCGCTAGAAATTCAACTTTAGGTTGGGCTGGGGCGTGTGAATTTGCTACAATTTTGTATTGGTACCCAAAACCACAACTGCAACGTGACACACAAACACAAAATAACTGTGCCCAGACTGTGTTACATGAATTTTACTCGGACTAAAAATGCGCTACAAGTGTTTTTAGAGTACCACCTTTAATATATCCCATGCGCAATAACCAAGGTGTTGAACGAGTAACTGTTGTGTTCATGGACGGTTGTGGGTTCAATTCATTGCGATCAAGTTTGAGTAAATAAGTTTCAACGGTACCTAACAGTTTGGGTGAGTTAAACTGCATGATAAAGTGCAGAGTAATTTGCCGAAACTCCCGAGCGGGAATTGTCGCACAAATGTTAAAACCACTCCTATACACCGATCTCCTTGAGTGTCGCTTTCACAACTACAGGAACGAATTGCTGGGAATATAGTTGTGTAGCGTGAGCTACACTGGCCGAGGTTGAGCAGTTTCGCGTGGCTCCTGGATAGGCGTGCTGCGCATGCGCGAGGAGCAGTGACGTCACACAGCGCGCCGGAGCAGCCGCCGACGTGAATGAATTGGATTGTGTTGGATTGTATTGTATTGTATTAGATTAAATTGGATTGAATTGGATTGGAAATCGTTTTAGCAGCAGTAAGCATGATAATTAGCTAATCCTAGACAACCAGCGAACCTAGGAATAACCAGCTGAACCTCAGCTCAGGCTACGTACATCCTGGCGTAGCCGAGCTAAGCCAGTACTAATTTTCTTTAGTCGCCATATATGCGCGGTCGTAACGGCAGTGTCCGAAAACTAGGGTAGGAAATGGATGTACGACGGGATTTTTTGTGATTACTTTCTTTAGAAATGTATTCCAATTATTTACAGGCAGTGCCTATTCTGTGGACCAGTCGATGATGATGATCATGAACTATGTGCACCATTATTCTGGCAGGCCACAGGGTAACGTTGAGGCTTATTCTGTGGACCGTACCACGATATACCTAAATGATCGTTATACCAGTCCACACTTGACTTATGAGAACAGGTTACAGCAAAAAAAAAAAAGACCGAAAAAATACTACATAACTGCTGGGACTCGAACCCACTGCGTTTGCGCCAAAACCCAATACTCTACTTATGGGCCACGGAAGCCGATGAACGGAGTCCTTTTCGCGCTAACTCAAAATAGAAAATCACCTGTCGTCGGGACAACAAAACAACGCTGGACGTTATTTTGTCATCTGGCCCACAGAATAGGCAGCCGGTTTGACATCGGTTTTTCTTGGAAATCCGGCATCAGAGTGCCTCCCTATAAACATCGCTGGCTGTGGGCACCTGGAGGCCCACTGCGAGCTAATCGACAGGTCCTCGGCCGGGGCAAGCGCATCAGGAGCCCTGGAGGAAGAAGGAATCCTTTTCTGTTTCTCCATCTAACCACTCCACCTAATGTCTTAATTAAGTTTGTGATGAAAGTGATGATGCATGCACCTCTTATGTCTGAACAGGAAACTGTAATTGTTAGATTGGCTACGAGGAGTTTCTAATCATATTTGCCCACCGGTACGCTGCTGGGGACAATATCCTCGCTCACGGTATTGCAATACATAATAATAGAACAGGATAAAATTATGCTGGACGTGGAGAGTACTTTGAGTTGCTTGTTATTACTTATTCATTCATTTACTAGTATTCGATAGCCTATTAAATTATATAATAAAAGTATACACAAGCTACTGACAACACATAACAACACGAAAAGTAACATCATTTTGAGTCACGACTACCGAGGTTATAACGACGCCGTCACTTGTGACTTACTTCCGGTAATGATGCCACGTCTTTCATTAACCATCTGCATCGGATTCCACTGCCTCAACAGGCCGCTCGATATGTTTTAAAATTTAGTAGTACTACTCCCCGGTTTACACATGGTTTAATTCGGCGGATCCCAGAAATAGGCAGGTAGTTTAATTTACTCTAACGGGTTGGCGCTAATTCTTTCCGCATTCTCACATCTGCGATAAAATTCTGGCTGAAGAGGAGATCAAGGAATGCAATTATAGAGCTCGTCCTATGCCCACACATGCTACAGCATTTCGGGGATGAATTGCAGTATGATTTCTATTTTAGTTTCTTCGGTCTCCCGTTCAAATGGAGATGTTTGGACATGCAGGTGGTGGTGAAAAACGTTCTTTACTGAGCTCAAGGGGTAGGGAAAGGGGTGTGGTCAGCCTCCTTCGTCCAGGAGGCCGCGGGCCTGCGCTGCATCCGTGGCTCGTTGCACCAGCGCGATTGACGCTCCGGCGCCGAGCTGGTCAGCGCAGACTCCCACTGCTCAGGGGATGAGGATGGGATGGGGTGAGGGTGGTGGGGACAGGAGTATACTAGGTGGTAAGTTGAGAGTGGGATGTCACACTGTGGGCAATTGTAGGGCAACAGAGATGGGGAGATGTGCGACAGGATGGTGTGGTTGTAGTATGTCTCGGTTTGCAGTCGCCGGTAGATAAACGCTTGATGTGTGATGAGGAGGTGGGTATATCCTTCTTGTGTTTGTGTAATGAGAGAGAATGGAGCTGTATGTGAGGTCGAGGGGGGTCAGTGCCTGTGGGACAGGTGGGGCTTGTCCGGTTCTTCCTCGCCTTGCTGTTGGGAGTGCCCGGTTGAGGAGGTCGCGGGCTACGGCGTGGGCCGCCTCATTCCCTGCAAGGCCGGTGTGGCCTGGTGTCCAGATGATAGAGATGCCGATGTCTTCGGGGAGGTGTTGTAGGATCTGGATGGCTTGAGGGGGTGCGAGGCCAGCTTGGTATAGGCGGCAGGCTTGTTGGGAATCCGATATGATGGTCAAGTAAGGTTTTTGTTGGTGGGTAGTGGTGGCGTTAGCGATGGCTAGCGCTTTGGCCGTTGCTACAGGTAGGTTCCGATAGGAGGCTGCAGTTGCTAATTTACCAGTTGAGTCGAGGACTACAAGGGTTGTGTGCTTGTGGTCTGTAGATCGAGCAATGTCTGTGTACCGTGTGTAAGGGTCTGAGCTGTGTCGTTTTTCAAGGAGCCTCACCCTGGCCTCTCGGCGTCCCCGGTTGTAGGTATGATGCATGTGTTTTGGAACAGGATGGACCTTGAGGCGTTGACGGATGGTGAGAGGAATACGTTGCGGTGCTTGCTGTGAAGAAGGGGTAGTGCGTCCGATGTCCTGGAGAACTTTTCTTCCTGCTGGTGTCAATATGAGTCTCCGAAGGTGTGATGCGCGTTGTGCTGCCAACAGTTCACTTAAGGTATTATGCAGGCCTAGTTTGAGGAGACGATCGTTAGATGTGTAGGTTGGGAGGCCGAGGGCTGCTTTGTAGGCTTTTCTGATGAGGGTGTCGAGTTTGTTGATTTCCTGCGGTTTCAGGTTGACAAATGGGGTGCCATAGGAGATGCGACTGACTATCAGCGCTTGGATTATCTTGCAGGTATCGTGTTCTTTAAGTCCGTATGTAGAGCCTCGTATTCTTCGGATGAGGTGTGTTAGCTGTGTGACTGTTTTTTGGAGTTGTGGTAGAAGGGCCGCTGCGGAGCCATCGTACTGGAAAGGTACGCCGAGCACGCGGAGCATGGTAACTTGTGGGATGGGGGATCCTTGAATGACGACTTGGGGATCTGGGGTAGTGGGAGGGGGTTGGCCTCTTGTGCGGGAACGTAGAATCAACAGGGCCGATTTGTTAGGTTCTGCTGTGAGGCCTCTGGGTTGGAGATAAGCAATGGTGGTGTCGACGGCTTGCTGGAGTGCGTCTTCTTGTTCTCCGCTCGAGCCATGTGTCGTCCAAAGATTTAAATCTTCCGCGTATAGGGCATGACGAATGCCGGGGATATTGTCTAGTTTGCTTGGTAATTGGAGGAGTGCGATGTTAAATAGCAGGGGTGAAATTACGGACCCTTGCGGGGTGCCTTTGGTCGGTGTTTCGAAAGTTGGGGATTGTATGGGTCCGAGTCGCAACGTGGCTGTGCGGTTTCCCAGGAACGCCTTGACGAAGTAAAAGATTCGGTGGCCGCATTCGGTATGGTTGAGGTTTTCGAGAATGGCTTGGTGTGTTACGTTATCAAAGGCGCCCTTAACATCTAATGTGAGTAGGGCCTTTGGAGCGTCACAGCTGAGGTGGTCTAGTATTTGCGGTTTGATTTGTATAAGGATGTCCTGCGCAGAGAGGTGCTGGCGAAAGACGAACATTGTTAGGGGGTACAGGTGTTTTTCTTTTAGGTGGGTAGTTAGGCGTTGATGTGCTAAATGTTCGTAGATTTTTCCGAGGCATGATGTCAGGGAGATAGGTCGGAGGGTGGTGGCTGATAGAGGCTTGTTAGGTTTCGGGATTAGCGTGATGTCGGAATGCCGCCACTGTTCTGGATAGGTGCCCTGTTGCCAGTGATGATTGTAGTAGTCAAGGAGAACTTGGAGGGTATCTCCGCTGAGGTTGCGGATGGTGCGATAAGTGATGCGGTCCTTACCCGGCGTGGTGTTGCTGGTTAGCCGGGCCAGGATGGCTCGGAGTTCGGCCAGGGTGAAGGGAGTGTCAAGGGCTTCGTTAGTTGGTCCGGTGTATTGAATGTCCGGTGTGGAGGGGCAAGTTGCAGGATCTCCGAAGAGGTGTAGCTTTATGGATTGCAGGAGGTCTCTTGGGGGGAGGGCACTATTTTGGTATGAGTTGTTGTATCCGGTGATTCGTTTGTTTGTGAGTCGAGCTATTGTCCAGGAGATATCGCAGTAAGTGCCACGTTTTCTTAGTGTGTAGGGTTCCTTGCAGTTGGTTACAAAAATCGTGCCAGTTCTGGGTTTGGGGTTGGGCTGCATATGTCTGGGCTTTTTGGGTCAAAATGGCAATGCGCTTTTTTAGGGTTCGATTGTGTTTTTGGCGTTTCCACCGCTTTGTGAGGCTCCGCCGAGCATCCCAAATATGCATAAGGTGGGGGTCTACCGCAGGTATGTCTTCCGTGAGGGCAATGAGTTGGGTGTGTTTCCCGACCCGTTGCTCAAGGGCTTGGGTCCAATCTTCCAGGTTTACGCCGATGGGTAGGAGGTCTGAGTCGTCCTTGCGAAAGGCTGGCCAGTTGGTAAGATGGGCAGTGCCTTTTCTGCGCGGTTTTCTTTCGAAGGGTATGCTCGTCGATATTATATGGTGATCACTGCCAAGTGTTTCGCTTAGGCAGAGCCAGGTGGTGTTGGGGCAGTTTTTTGAGAAGGTGAGGTCCGGTATAGTGTCGCGGGGAACGCTATTTCCGATTCTCGTAGGGGTCGTTTTGGAGGACCAGTTGATTGTTTTGGGCAGCATGGAGTAGGGCAGTGCCCTTTTTTGATGCGAAATGATAACCCCATGCTGGGTGGGGGGCATTGAAGTCGCCACGGATAAGTAATGGATTATAGCAGGCCTTCTGTGTTGCTTCATGTATGAGGTTGTCTATGGTTTTCAGGTTTTCGGATGCAGGGATTAAAAATATTCTCAAAGTGCGTACTTCAAAATTGGGAGAAGAATGATACGCAGACAGAGAGATTGTGATAGAGAGAGAGAGAGATAGAGAGAGAGAGAGAGAGAGAGAGAGAGAGAGAGAACGTTTGAGAATTCATGTACGCCGCAGGGGCGGCGGAGGTGTAAAGCCCGGTAGAGATCTACTCAGGAGTCCTCCCATGGCCGCGATGAAACCATAAAGGAGGGACTACCCCATTGCAGCATCAGGAGGCGTCTTTTTCTACGCAGCTTCATTGAGCCACTTAACTGTGAGGGAAATGACCATGAAGAGCCCGTACACTGGGAGACGAAAGTTGTTACATAATAATTTAAATCATCCGACATCGATGGCTGTTCCAGAATGTTAGCTTTCATTGTGAAGTGGGATCTTCCTCAACTAGGCCGATACAAAATTTTCTTACTTCCGGACCAAATAAGGCTGTTCGTCATCATCATAGTTTCTGTTCCGTGTGTGTGATGCTTGGTTCTCCTGGTAACATGCCTCAGGCATTTCTAAATTGGGTACAAGTTGCCCCGAGGTCCCCACGCACGTGGTGGTGGTTTAACTGGTTTATTGAGTGGAGAAGTTGGAAGCGGATCTGCTCCTGGCTACTCCATTTCACCAATACAGGGTCACAGACCCGGCTATACTATTCCACTGTGCACCACACTTTCGTGAGTACTAAAAGTTGTCTGTAAAATGTCCTCCCGGGTTGGTGGTCACTGAGTCACGACAGGTGAGGTGGGGGTGGCCCATAAACTGGAGCATACCCACTCAAGGGGATTGGCCAAAAAGATTTCTTTTTTTTTCATTTGGTTGGTTGGTGCCAAGAGAATGGCTCATACCCACTCAGGCAGACTGGCCAGAAAAGGGGTGCTGAGAGAGAGATCCGCGGTTGCCTGCTCCATTTCTTCTTTTAAGTGTAAGGTGCCGTACCAAGGCAAAATACTGCGCAGATTGTGTTGCACAAGTAATATCACGCAAACAAGAAATATCATAAAAGTATCGCTTTAAGACTGAGTAGTGAAATAATAAAGGTATACTGAAGACATTAGAAATATTGTCGCCAATAACATGAGTACTCCTGACCTTATTTCATGTGGTATTGGCCTTCCAAAAGAAGGCCAATACCACATCTTTTTTCTTACCACATCGTATTTCTTCCTTCCAGAAGAAGACGACCTGGCAGTAGCACTCAGCACGAGATCACGAGCCATGGCCTGGCGGAGCCTGGCTGGGCTGTTTTCACACTGGCTGCGTCGACCGCTTCCCCGCACCACCGTCGTAGCTCATTCTGGAAGGGAACGCCGGCGAGTCTTCTACTCGCAGCCTTGGACTCCCCTGCTGCGTCTGTGAACGGCCGCTGGCACGGCCGGGCCTCGGTCTTGATACCCACCCGCGAAGGAGTCGCCCTCTGCTAGCTTCAGATCAAGCCCCCGGCCACCCCGGGAGGGAGACTGAAACCCCGCTGTTCCTCCGTGGGCAGCAGCTGCAGAGGGTGACGCGACCCCGATTGGCCACCTCGAGCCCGTTCCGAGGAGAAGGAGAGCCATGACCGAGCTATCGAGCTGGCGTTGCTGGCATCTCGCAGGCCACCCCTCCTGATTCCTTCGGCTGCCCTCCGGCGGTCGTCCGGCGGCCAGACGACCCCGGACAGGAGGTGCCAGCAAAAGGAGATCGAGTCAGTCACCCCAGGCCGCGTAGATGGTCGTAGCCCCACCGGTTGCCCCACCGACCTCTGCGCCCCGGGTTCAAAGTGGTGGCTCACCCTTACCAGCGCGGTGTGCCGCGGCGTTGGTTCGTGAGTTGCTCGCCCCACGTCAAAGCCTGGCGGAAGGCGACCTCCAGGAAGCTTCGACGTATTGGGCATCCAGTGACCCTCGGCGTGACCCCTGGATCGACCTCTACGGACCACATTCATCCCGGAGCAGTCAGCCGAGTGATTCGCTGCTGCATAGCGGGGCACGATGTGGATGCTGCCCGGTTAGTCCACTGGAAGCCATTTCCCAAGCCATAGCGTGTCGTTTAGGCTCTCCGATGCAGGCTTTGTGAGGAAAGATGGACTTAGTACTCTGTTCGGACGTATGACTTTGATGTATTTTGGCATTCTTATCCCTTTTATATGTTAAGTACCCTTAAAGTATGATTGATGTGTGCCGCAGAGTGCAGTATTAGTCCTAGTGAATTAAGGGTTAGATTATACTCAGCCTGAAACTGAGCCGAAATTGGTTGCAAGGGTTCAAAATGCCCAGCGCACAATGAATCACCTGCCCGCCTGCATGGTGTCGAATTTCGCGGCTGATGCTCGGGTAGCATAATTTAATTGCGGTTAAGTTCGCTCCGGCAAGTCAGTTATGAACGGTTCGCGAACCTGTTCGGTCAGGTTGAGTGATTAACAAGTTCAAAATTATTTGCACGAACTCCAAGGTGGCAATTGCCCAAAACATTCGTCAGCCGCTTTGCTATTCACCAAGCTCTTTTGAAGGGACTTCGCTACTAGACACGCGTGCATTTCCTGTAAGCTGCCTGTTACCGTAGAATGGAGGCCCTAGGACTTTTTGAATAAGTACCTCCATGAGACATTTATAGGCCTACCTAGGACGTCCCCGCTTTGTAAAATGCCTCAGATTCAGAAACAGGTTACCTTACTACAATGTGTGGTGGCGTTTTTTTTGTTAAGTTGAATAAACGCCAAATGTTTTCCTGTGTCATACAACTACACAAGAGGAATGAGGGTCGGGGAGATGAACACGAGTAGTACTTCCCCTTGGAAACCGCAACCACCGGAAATGCGTCCTATAATTGCCACAATCAACCACCGGCCATTAATTTGTACTTTGGGGTGCCATGCTGTGGACTCAGTAGCAAGGTACCCCTGCTTCATGTAGGCGGCAGCAAGTTCCTTGCTTGAAAAACTTCCCTTTCTTGGTGCTTACTCCTAGCGAGGGGTTTTTAAACAAACCTAAGGATTGATACGGAATAGAACGGAATAAGGATTGATACGGAATAGAACGGAATAAGGATTGATACGGAATAGAATAGATTGTACGCCACCCTCCCTCAATCCACTCCCTCGCTTCGGCTGCTGCCGCACCGCGCCCTGTCTCCCAACCCCATGTTTCAGGTTTTGGTACAGCCTGGGAACCCATGCGGGGGTTGCATACGAAGGCTAAGGGTGAAGCGCTTGGTAAAAGTTATCCAGCTAAAGAATCCGGCAGCCTTAAAGGGACCCTGCAACTCTTTTGAAAAAATTAACTTTTTTCTGAATCCTAAATGTTCTTCGAACGTAGTTGATAAACACATCGAGTAGTTATAATACACGGCTTTGCTATAAAAGACAATGAACTTTAGCATCTTTTAACAGCCATTGGTAAATGCGATGAAATCTCTAGGATGTTCGACTAGGCTCGATCAGCGGCTATCATCGGCTTCTAATTTTTACCACATGCTCTTGCTACGTACGCTTTTTCAGGCCAACTGGTGGGTTAATTGCCGGAAGAAAGATATGTACCGACGAGGAGATTAGCCAGGAACCTAGTTCGCAACATACGCTAAATAATTCGATCGCGCACTTTAGCCAAAATTTCTGCACAAATTTTTTGTGAGGCAATAGCCCAACTGTGATTTTTAGGCCGTCTAAAACGGCCTTTTTGTCTACGCAACTTCTTTGAGCATGACGACTCGCAACGCAACGGCCGCATGTAGGAGGAGGCCTATCTTGTTTCATCGCGATTTGCAACTTCCGCCAGTGACGGTTTTGCCTGAATGTTAGGTGTCGTTGTGAAGTGGGACGCCTATCCGCGGTTCCGACGCGGAGTTTTCTTAGTTTTGTACCACACATAGTTGTTTATCATCATCATCACCACTGAGCAACCTGTTTGGCTGGGTGAGGCTTGCTCCCTCTCGACATGCATGCGTGTCGTGTAGTTCCATTTTCGGCAAAAATAGAGTTTACTTCTCCCTCTTTCTCTATGATCGGCGCCAAGGTATTCCGAGTGCCACGCGCACGTACTTTTGAATCGGTGCACAGCTCTTTTTGTCGGGTTGGGAATTGGCGACGCAAATAGAAACGTATTTGTTTACTTCTTGGGGGGGGGGGGGAGGCACGTGAGGCTGCGCGTGAGCTGACGTGCTCAACATCGGCTCCGCAGTTAGTGGCAAATTAACAGTGCCAGTTCGTGTGAAGATCTAATCTGTTATTCCCAGCGTGTTCGGGATGACGCAAGGCATCGACTGACACCAATATCGACTAAGGCAAGTGCTTTTTCGTCGATTTGTGGAACTTTGAAGCCATCGAACGGCGCTAGGCCTAGGCGTGGTCGCCGAGGTTCGGCCCTGCGCCGCGCCGGTCGGGGTTGGCTCAACCTTCGAAGATGACAAGTTTAGACGCAGAAATGGAGCCGCCCATTCCGTCTACTAGCAATTTCGGCAAGATGAGCGTGCAAGTGGAGGGCGAAGACATTTCGCCGGAGGCAATGAACGAGGCAGGATGGAAAGTTGCCGGTGACCGACTCGCCCGTAGCCAGCAACGAGAGACCGCTTCGATAACAGACAAGAACGCTACCGCGGCTAGGAAAGCGGCAAATATTGCAAGAAGAACAAGGTCATCAGCAATCAAAGCGGCGAGAATGCCAGCGTTACCCAGGGATAATATCAAAATCGTCATGAGGCCGAGAGG
The DNA here is from genome assembly GCF_048455015.1 of Haemaphysalis longicornis. Taxonomy (NCBI): domain Eukaryota; kingdom Metazoa; phylum Arthropoda; class Arachnida; order Ixodida; family Ixodidae; genus Haemaphysalis; species Haemaphysalis longicornis. Next base: position 54,184,522 of record NW_027526407.1, on the reverse strand, counting down.
CGGAATCAACGTGGTCAAGTTAGGCCTGGTCGAAGTGACCGCGGCCGTTCACGCAGCGGCGGGAACCGCCAAGGAAGCCGAATACGAAGACACCCTGTGCGTAAACGCGCAGCAGAATATCATCGTGATCTGCACAGCACAGGAAGAAAGAGCCAGCCGCTACAGCCAAGTCAAAGAGATCGCAGTGAGATGGCAGAAGTACGAGGTGTGGGCCTACAGAACCGCCCCACACGACACGACCAAGGGAGTCATCAGAGGAATCCCGACAACCGAAACTCCCGAGCACATCGATGAAAGGGTGGTCAACCGACGCAACCCGCTGGCGCTAGGAACCAAGAGAATAGGAGAGACGACGACGATCATCGTCGTCTTCAAGGGAATGAAGGTGCCAAACTACGTGAGGTACGGATCGGCGCTGCTACGATGCTCTTTGTACTGCAAGAAGGTGGACGTGTGCTACCAATGCGGTCGAGTAGGCCACCGAAAAGACGTGTGCCCAAACCCGACCGAAAAACGATGTCCGGGCTGTGACAAGCTTGCCCCGGGGGAAGAACACCCGTGCAAGCCGAAATGCGAGCTATGCGGCGGAGAACACGTGACGGGCGACAGGTCCTGCAAGGCGCGCTTCAAAACACCCTACGTGGTCAGGAAAAGACAATGGGAGCGGCGCCTCGCGTCCGCAGAAGAGGAGCGGCTGCCGCTGGAGCTAGATTTCCCGGAACTAAACCCGCAAGAAAGGCGAGGTCCCCATCCAGGGGGTCCTCGGAATCTAGAGGCAGATCACCCTCAAGCGGCGGCATTCTACGGAGGCAAAGTCGGAGTCCCAGCGTCACGCGAAAGGGAAGGTCTCCGTCGAGGGAGCGCGTGAGCTGGGCGGACAAGGCCAAGGGTACAAGGAGGACCGGCGAAAAAGAGCCCAAGAAGCAGCAACAAAAGCAGAGCAAAGAGAACGAAGCCATGGAGACCCTTCGAGAAGAGAACAGGGAACTGCGTAGAATGCTGGAAGAGATGAAAAAGACCATACAGAGCATGACGGAAACCAATAACCTGGTTGCTACCCCGAGCCCCCCGGTCGTGGCGACGGCGGAACCCCCGCCGAAAGCGCAGCCGATGGAATAACGAGTGACGTCCCGGAATCCAGAGAGCCGGCCATAAAGAAGAGAACGATGGAAAAGCGCGCCACCCAGGAGATTAGTAGCATCGACGCCGGCATGGAAGAAAGAATGAGCGGCATCGAGGCGCGCATGGACGACAGATTGAACAAGCTGGAAGCGAAAATGGAGCGGATGTTCGAGACGATAAAGGCGGCCATCGCAGAGAAGAGCAGGCTGGACCACGAGCGGTTCGTAAAAATACAGGGGGCCGTCCAACACCTACAGAGCCACATGCAAGCAGTTATCCAATATCAGGACCCGCGCAGCGCGCCGCAGGAGGCATCGCTAGAACGAAACAAGCATGGACCCAGAACCAACAGTGATCATCTGGCAGTGGAACTGCCGCGGCCTGGAAAGGAAGTGGGCGGTACTACTGCAGCACGTCGAGAACAGCAAGAAGAAACCGGACGTGATATTACTGCAGGAAACACTGGCGACGCATCGGCCACTCCACGGCTACAGAGCGATCTGGTCCGACGAGAAAGACAGCAGGGGACTGTGCATCATGACCAAAAAGGAGCACACTATGCTGGAAATTCAACTAAAAAATGTCGCAGTCGACCACGTACTGGCCGAGGTGGTAATTGGCAAGAAGAGGAAAGAGAGCGTCTACGTCCTCAACGTGTATAGCAACCCGAGCAAGCGCAAACAACGCTTTAGGGCACTCCTTCACAGGGCAAGCTCGCAGGCAAACGGCTCCAAGCTGCTGGTCTGTGGCGACTTCAACGCCGCTGACCAGTCCTGGGGGTACGCCAAGAGCAACGCCAAGGGCAGGAACCTGGCACAAGACGCGATCGACAGCGGATACGTCCTCGTCACGGACCCCGCCAACCTGACAAGAACGGGAAACTCGGTATCCAGGGATACTACTCCCGACCTCACTTTCGTCAAGAACGTTGCAGCGGAAGACGTCGTGTGGAGAAACACCGGGACGGACTTGGGCAGTGACCACATGATCGTGGAAACTACGATTCGAATGAAGGGGGCTCAAGCAGCACAGACGCGAAAACACACGTGGATCGATTGGGAAGCGTTCAGGAAGCAGAGAAATGAAAGTGCGGAGGGAGATCAACAGATAGAAGACATCGGGGCCTGGATGGAAAGAATCACCGGTGACGTCAAGGCAGCCACGAGAGAGATCGAAACGGACGACCAGGTAGACGGCATGGACAGCAGACTGGCCCATCTTATCGAAGCTAAGAAGTCCATACAGGAGAGGTGGACGAAGCAAAGGCTAAATAGGAGGTTGCGAAAGAAGGTCGCTGAACTTAACCGCAAGATAGAGGAGCACTGCCGCACGCTCGGCAGCCAAAAATGGGACGAGATATGCAACGCGGCAGACGGACAACTGCATAACGGAAAGACCTGGAATCTGTTCCGGCATCTTCTGGACGCGACAAAGACCAAGTCTCACCAGAGGGACAGGCTGGTGAAGATCATACACGCGGAAATCAAGGAGAAGGGAACGGTGGCGGTGGAAAAGAAGCTTCTGGAGAAGTACATTCCCACCACGCAGAAGGTCTTTCACGGAGGCTATCTCGGAATACCCAACGAGAAGCTAGATAGAGACATTAACGTAGAAGAAGTGCGCACTGCCCTGCAAGAACTCAACAGCAGGTCGGCGCCGGGCCCGGACCGCGTACCGAACAGGGCGCTCAAGAACCTTGACGACGCATCTATCGAGGCACTGACTAAATTCTTCAACAAGTGCTGGAGAACGGGAGTCGTGCCGAAGGAGTGGAAGCACTCGAAGATGATCCTGATCCCCAAGCCAGGCAAGCCACCGAGCACAGACAACCTCCGGCCCATTTCGCTCACGTCATGCGTGGGCAAAGTATCGGAGCATGTATTGATGGCGCGATGGCAGGACTACCTGGAGGACAACGACCTCTATCCCGACACCATGATTGGTTTCCGAAGACACCTGTGCACGCAGGATGCTATGATCCATCTGAAGCACCTAATCGTTGACAGGGACTCCCGGGACTCGAGGGCCATAATGGGTCTCGATCTGCAGGGAGCTTTCGACAACGTCAACCACTTGGCGATTCTAAGTCAAGTATCGAAGCTGAACATGGGAGAGAGAACCCATGCGTACATCAGAAGCTTCCTGACGGGTCGGACGGCAGAGATCACCGCGGGTGACATTGCAACGAATGTCAAAGAAGTCGGGAGCCGAGGCACCCCGCAAGGGTCGGTGATCTCGCCGCTCCTATTCAATCTAGTTATGATCGAAGTCGCCAACAGACTCGCAGAGGTGGAGAACGTCGATATCACCCTGTGGGTCGAGGGCGGCAGTGATGCTCGAGTGGAAGAGGCCCTGCAGCAAGCGGTGAGAGTAGTCGAGGACACCCTGGAGGGCACAGGCCTGAAATGCTCACCGACCAAGTCCGAGCTGTTGTTGTACAGACCCAAGGAAGGCACGCGCGCCGAGAGAAGGGAACGAGAAGAAATCGCAGTCTACACCAAAGACGGCTCAGTGATCCCCAGGGTATCAGACATCCGCGTCCTGGGCATGCTCCTCAACGAAAGCGGAAACAACGGAAGTACGGTGGCACGGGTCGTCGGCAAGGCGGCCAATGCCATCAGACTAATCAAGAGAGTGTCAAACAAAAAGAGGGGGCTACGCGAGGAGAACCTCACAAGACGCGTGCACTCTTTCGTAATGAGCCACATCACGTACGTGGCCGCCTTCCACAGGTGGAAGAATGGCGAGAAGAATAAGTTGGAAGGGACCATCCGAAAGGCATACAAGGCGGCCATCGGGGTACCCGAGTCTACAAGCACCGGGAGACTGCTCAGCCTAGGCATTGTTGGGACCGGGCGGGGGCACCCGATCCGAGCTCCGTGGCCTCCGACATACGAGTGGTAGCGTGTATGATGCGAGCGGCCAGCCGCTGTTGCAGCCGTGAAGAAGTCCAGAAGCCGTAGGCTAACGTAACTGTTTACTTCATAGCGAGAGGTGAGCCGAAGCCAAAGAACAATGCCCTGACGGGCGAGGTTACAATACAGGACTCGAGCAGAGCGACAACATCGATTCGCTGCTCTAACAGGAATGGTTTACAACGCTTGGGAGCTCTATTTATACCCGAAAGCGGTAACGGTCAAACGCAACACGCTGGAACACGCACAACACTCTTTCCAGAGTTCGTAAGCCGTTCATACACTCTTAATCTAGTTCCATATAAGTTCCAGTTAAAAAGGGTGATCCATATATTTTATGTGGATCCGAACGAAAGAATAACTGGAACGAGGCATATAGGTGGATCTTATCTTGAACCGTCAGCTTGTTTTCTTTATGTTCGTGGTTTTTATCTGGAACCGAAGAAATGGGGTCATGCGATGTCGGCGGTTCCGGTTACTGTTCCACTTATGTCACAGTAAACGGTTGGGGAGAGTGCGTTTGTATATTTTTTGCTCGTGTCTTGTTCCACATAACTCGTGCACGGCAGTGAAGTATGCACTCTTTCATGCATCAACTGGAACAATGAACCGCATATATATTAGGTGCTTCTTGACCCAAGATGCACGTGCGCGTTTAATATACACGCACACACCGCACATAAAATTTAATGAACTTCACCGACATCTATGAAACTGCCTTGCAGCAGTTAACTTCATAATACGGCAAAGCTGTAGTTTTAGTGATGTCCTTTGATAGAAAACGAAATCCCACTTTTTTGTCAACGCCGTACAAAGCATTAGAAATGTCGAGAGGAGGATATCTTAATCAACAGAAGAAATTGCAGTAAACCATTTCCAGGTGTTCTGCGGCACCCAAACCGCTTTCGTGAACATCGTATTTTTCTAATTTGAGGCGTCAAGTACAAAATCACCAGTGACTTCAATTTGAGAAGAACCAAACGTCTTCCCTTTGCCCATATGCCGTTCGGGCAAAGCCATAGCTGCTATAGCCCTGAAGAATTCGTGGTGCTTTTGTGAACATCTTCATTACGAAATACTTGTTGAGGCCATTACATTTTATGCATTTGGTTTACAAAGCTTCGCAGAAATGGCAGTTTTTGTTCAACACTCAGTCATCATCTCGCTGTGGTGTAGTACACGCTCAATGGTACTTAGTCCACGTTACTTATGTTGTGATGGGGTACATACATAATGGTAACCGACTGCGTCACATTTCACACCACACACATCATGCTACGCATGCAGTTATATGCTTAGAAGTTAGTTTTTGTATTTTGTCTCGTCCCGGCTAGTAATTTTCACAAGCAAAAACGAAAGCCTCTTTGCAGGAGGAGAATGACACAAAACCCGTAGAACTAAATCTACCCCGCAGCATCTGCCTTACATTCTATATATTTATACTGAAATGGCATTCTTATTTCAAATTATGCATTGCAGTATCGCGAAAATTCGCAGTGTTACCCTAATGTTGTTACTTGCCGTAGTAATTCAAGTTCACCGAATGACCTGCCTTCTCCGGCTGGTCCCCCGTTGCTCTTTTCCTGCACTATTGGTGTTCATGAAGAAAAACTGCTGGAAAACGGGCAGATGTATTATTACTCGCTAATTAGCGAGTCATCACACTGGATTCACTATGCGGAAGTAGTTTTCTATAACGTGGGTATCAAAGAGCGTCGCAGTATATATTATTGGTATTGGAAAGACTTGTCAAGAGAAGGCAGTCAATAAAGAAGCGTCGTTTTGTTTTCACTGCAAAGAACGAAATAAAGCTGTCATCAAAGTTTATGCACACATACCGCACGCGCTCACGGACCGCGGAGAGAAACAACTTTAGCCAAACTAACGTGTTAAATTGGCTAATATCTGAGCACTTTGTTCCAGCCTCAGAGCCGCCGCGTAGACGTCCGCTTAGAGGACTACTCCCGTTTTCCGAAGCAAATATAAGCGATCAAGGGTGCCGAGCTTGTGATCTCTTCCGCGGACTGGTCACTGGCCACGGCGTGCATCGCCAAATGCGCCAAAGGCACGGAGGAAGAAAAAGTTGGCCCAAAACGATTCTACCGCCACTTCAGTGCGGCATGTCGTGCGCATGCGTTGACAGCATGGAGGAAAGAATACAAGGCAGCGCCGCTTGCGTTGATGCATGGTATAGTGGGACGGCAACGGGTACAACGACGATGAGGGAAAAACGGGACTGCGTGAACACTTTTAACGACAGCAGCGCCCCTACGTCTCAACGCTTACGGAAGCTAGTTTTTGTTCGTCCGCATGCAGCGCCACCAGTGGCCTTCTATAGCGGTTTTCTCGATTGCTCGCGTTATGCGCCTGATGTACTAAATGAACTGTCGGTCAGACTGGCGGGAACGGTTACCAGTTTGGTTGTGGCGTGAAACTGCGGATTTTTCATGTCCTCGGGCTGTATTTACTGTTCGACGAAGTGAAGTTTTGCCGGGAGGCGCAAAAAAGGTCAGTGCTGCTTATTTATGTTCTGGTAACGGTTGTTGTTCTTTGACTTGTTCATCACTGCGTCCGATAAACGTGCCGCTCCGCTGCCTGTTCGATGCGAGGAACGTTTGCGGCCGTTATTCACTTAAGCTTGTGTGTTTGTGGGTCGGAGTCGGCTTTAAATTTCTGACTGCGTACGTTAGCTAGTGCTATTTAGAAAGTGGCTGGTGCGCGCATTTCTCGAGTCTGCATGTCCCCTTATGGTGTGGTGTTGCTTAGTTGTATATGGACGGTTGCTGTACCTGTCAGCGGTACTGAATCTTCTCGGGTTAGTCGCACGCTACACTGCACCACATGTTTGTCGGAGCGTCTTCCGTGTTAATTGCGTTGTGTTGGTCTTCTGAGAGCCATAAATTTACTGTGCTAATCACGCTATTCCGCCTAATGTTGATGTGCGTTCAAGGAGTTGGCGGCAGCACTGCTTACGTTTATCTGTGCTGTGTGTGTAGTTGTTCCTTGTTTCTTCCAATGCCTTCGATGAATTCAGATGGTTTATTTACACTAGTCAACGTCAGTTGGCTCCCTGACATGTAGTGAAATGCAATGGAACGTGGTTGTCTGAGCAGTAGCGTAGTAACAAAACGTTCCTTTTGTGGAGGGGAAGGCAGGTGGAAACACGCAGAAAGTGTGGTGCCGTTTCTATGCTGTTAATGTCAGTGGTAACCTGAGACCTCAGAATAATTACCCATAAAACTCACGTGTGGACTATTAGAGGTTTTAACGTCACAAAGTAAGTTTAAAAATAATCCATTCGTGCCATTTTATGCTATCAATGTCAGTGGCAGCTCGAGAGTTGGAATAATTTTCAAAACGCTCGGGTGCAAAGTTGTTGCATCATGAAGTGTACGAAACATTAATCCATTTCTGTTCTCCTTTGAACGTAGAAATTATACTGCAAAAGCAGATTGCTACATTCTGTATTCATACTCTATGACCTGTTCAGAAAGAGTATATGGCTGACTGTGGAGACATTTGGCCCTCCACTGATAGGTTGTGACAAATGTTTTTGTTCCTCTGCAAAAAAAAATGAAAACAAATTATTTCCTTTATTTACATGCTCCTGCGAAGTCATGGCTGTGGCATTCACTGTCTGAAGACATCTTTGGCATGCGGAAGGGTCGTCGGGGAGAGCGTGGCGGATTATGAATGCACTGTGGAGCTCATAAGCCACAAAAGAGTACTTTTTGAGTTGTGCATATTGTGCAGATATTCACCAGTTCGCATAGACCAAGGACAAGTGAGCTTAAAGTATGTTCAAATATTTTCATATCTCAAATTGTTTAGCAAGAAAAGATTACCAGGGCTTCCGCTGTAAAAAAGACATTATACTTTCGTGGAACGAATCAGACATTGTTCAATATTTTCTCGTGCTCCCTGGGTAAAGCAAGGCATAAATTATTCTCTGATATTTTTGTACTGTATTTTCTAGGCAATAGGTAGACCTAAAACAGTGGTACAAGGAGTGCATATGGCCATTTTAATTGTATTTGGACCCCTTCTTGGAAGTGTATCATCAGAAGGCAACACATTAAAGCTCTTGCACGGGATGAAATCATTGCATTCTACAAGTAAGTACGCACTGCATTTGTGGGTCTTTCATGGCGCGTTTTTAGGTAGTTTCTTTATAACTAATGGTTTGAAACTTCTTTTCAGTGAGAGCTTGGCCTGTGGCTCAAGGTGACAGTAGGAGCTTTTCGGAACACGTTAGCAAAACTTTCCTGGAAGTGCACTTTGAGACGACCCTGGCAGAAACACCCGAGTCTTAATTTTGGTTGGGTAAGCTGACATTTTGTTTTTGCGAGACCCAATTTCTGGGTCTGTTCGTCCTAATAAAATCGCAGAGTTAAGAAGTTATCGTGAACGCCAATATTTGCCATTGTGTTCACAATCCGCCTATTACGGATGCTCCAACAGTGGCCAAAAAACCACTATTTTGTATTTTAGTTTTGTAAATATTTAGCTTTTACACCTTGAGAGTTGTTGTCGTGATTTGCCAGCACCACGGACACGCCCAACGTGATTGCTGCTACATCAATACGGTGGCAACTGACGATTTAAATTTCCCGCTTTTAATACCCCCGTAGCACCAATAATACTCCCAAATACAGGCGTAGCATGAGAAATGCTTGCATTGGATTTTGACAGCTGGTTAAATAAGGGGTAATTTTTAAGAGAATTGTTTCGAGCACGGAAAGTGACGTCTGCAAGAAAATATGCTATAGTTGCGATTTATAAGAAAATTGTGCAACAACCTTGTTCAGCATTAGTCAGCTCAACTTCTGCCTCATACCACTACGAACCATGGAGGTAATACATATCGAGAGGGAAATATTTCAGGTGGAACTAATTCCACAAAAAAAGTTTTTACCACAGTGCGATATTTATGATTTCCTATGACTGGCCATTTATTTCTTTGTGGTAGAAACATCGTTTAGCTGTAAGTTATAATAAGCCAGTTATCTACAGCATTCTATGGAGCACATTATACAGTACAGAGAACATTTTTTGCAGAGAGAAGGTGTGTAAAATGTAATGCCGAAAGGTGATTATAGTAATTATTATTTGATTAATAAACGAAACCTCTCAAGGATGAAAAACAACCTTATATTCAGGATACCGAGACAGCAGAGTTGGATACTTTCCAGAATCAGGGCAATTTCATTTATTGTCTGTGGTGATATTGTTTAGCGCACTTTCACCTTTAGCAGCACTCCCAGAAAAAACCCAAGAAATCACTGATTTTAAATCAATTACTGTGTTATGAAAGGGACTAAGCAACTCACTCATTTAAAGCAACCATGTAACAAAATTTTCTTGTTTCCTTGAAGGTACATGGGGTGAGCAGTAGGTCTTCTCGAGGCCCGGTTATTCTGAGAGAAGGGACTGGCGGCATCAATATTGCCCGCAAGAAACACATCACGGATTCGCCGCCTGCATTGTCACTTCGGGATGTGGTCAGCCTCTTCGCCGCATATGTCATCTTTTTCATCGTGTCATCATGTTCATATGGTTGTGTGCCTTTGGAGAGTTCTTGGGACTTTTGCAGGGAGTTCTTGGAAAGCATGAGAAGTTCGGCAGTGGCCTGGTGTCATTTAAGTTGGAGTCTCTGTTGAAATACTTGAAGTGTTCAGCTCTACTTAGGATTTTAAATTATTGGTAGAGGTTAAAGTATCTCTTGAAAGGCATGAAGTAGGTCAGATGAAAGGCATGAAGGGGGTGAAATCAGATGAAGAGGTTTAAGTTACTGGCACATGCAAGTTTCATGTCAACTGAACACTGAAGTCGTGCCTAATTTTTCATCATTGGCACAATGCGCAGGTTGCCTTTGAATCTATAGTGGGTGTTAATGTAGTTCATGGCACCGCATTTTAACGTCCTTATTATTCAAGTGTAGCTCATGAGATTTTTTTTCATGGCAGTGCTGCTGCTGATGCAAAAGTAACAGTGATTATTTACGCAGATGGCTTCCGCCTTCATTGATAAATTTTAGTACCGGATGTGAGCTGACACCCATGACCTAGAAGAATTGAAAATGTGCGTATTTAGCTTGAACAAGTTTTCTTCTTTGAACAAAGCTGCATTTCTTGCTTGGAAGAAGCAGGGCTTTGGTCACAATCACACTGATAGCAAGACGGGAGGGTTTTTATAGCACGCAACTGTTAATTTTACCTAAAGTAAAATGTTGAGGCTGGAAAAAATGCTTTCAAGTCTGCTTTGTAAAACTGGTCACCTGTATGATTCAACGCTGGCTTGTTTGATTCTTAAGAATGTCTGACTTGTTCCCGCTTGAATTGATGACGTATATAATGAGTCTGCTTGTTAAATTTTAATATGTGTAACATGCTTCCAGCTACCTGGTTTGCAAAATTATATAAGATTCACGCTGGCTTTTGTGAGATTTCTTGGGATGAATTATTTTAAACAACTACAAATTATTTGGGCAAGTAACGTGCCTTAAGTCAGGCCTTTTCAGGACGCTCATAAAGTCTATTTTGCCTACAAATAGCTTGATGTTACACTTACGTCTGGTGTCAGGAAACTACTATCTTTAATAATCATGTTTTATTGGTGGCATACTGCCACATGTGACCTCTCATGTCAAAATGTTTTATCGTTAATCTTGGCTGGAGCGTTGTTTTCCTAAACTCTTGCACTGCGCTGTTGTAGGTTTGTGATAATACAACCGTGTATGGCTTGTTTTTAGGCCTTTCCCTACAATTTAATAGCAAACTGCATTTTCCCAAACAGTTCTGCACAATGAGTCATTCCGCCTTTGAATTACCTTGGTTTATCTTATAAGACAACATATTTGATGCTCACTGTTGTATAATGTCTGTGTCAGTGCCGCGCAGACGCACACGTCTATTTATTTGTGAAGCAGTTGCCCCTAATACTGTCTGTATTAAATGTTTTTGAGTAAAGGTGAATATGGGAAAATGCCACTTGAAGCCTAGTGTTTTCGTTATGGTATTTATTCCTTGTACGTTGATCATTTTCTGTGCAATTTAAAATAGACAGCTATTCAAATCTGAAATGTATCATACTAACACCCAATAAAGTTGTATCGTATGTTGAAAAGCAGTGTATGAGTCATAATAGTTGGTTTCGTGCGTATTTTAATGGAAGTATATTGTTTCTTTTACATGCAGCTGGAACCCAAGACAGGATTATGCGGGTGAAGCCAAAGACTGTGTGCCGCTCTAGGTGCCTCAGACCAACTTTTATATAGAACTGTGCTCCGATAGGCAACTGTTGGGAACTGTCAGGGACCACACTGCTGCGGTGGTTTCCGCTTTCCAATTGTTGGTATCACTGCGGGTCATATATCAAGGCTGTGTTAAAATGGTGCTTGCGGTTTCCTGGTGATACCAATGCATCCGCCAGCCTGGCATATGACCTCGGTGTATACCGACAGGAAAGCAGAAATATTGGAAAAGTGGAGTCCCATAGACAGCTTCCCAATGTCTATAGGAACACCGTTTTATATAAACAGCTGGCCTGAAGGTACCTGGAACAGCGCACCGGATAAATCCCATAATCATTTTACATGGATCAATGTTCCAGTAACTTAAACTACCCTTTTATTTGGAACAGTGATCCGCATACTTTTATTTGGAACACCGATCCACATAATTTAGTTGCAAAAATATGTGGGACACTGTTCCACTTAATTTTCAGGATATGTGGAACACGGTTCCAAATATATAACTGGAACTTTTTTGCAAAAAAGTTCCAGTTACTAAGTGGATCTTACGTGGAACCAGATTAAGAGTGTAGCCTCGGGCACGTTGAGTCCGAGAGAGGGGAGAGAGGAGGACTCCGTTGCGATCACCGGGGCCTCTGTCCTTGAAGAGCGTGGAGACGAGCCACGCAGGCAGCCGCCGAAGTTAAGCCGCCGCAGGCAGCTGAATGCGCAGAGAGCGAAGCGTCTGACGAGGCTTGTCGCTACTTGTCCCCGACATGATTGCGCCTGTTTTCGAAGGCGCACGAGTGGCTTCGCCGCACAGCCGAGGAGTGATGCGGGGAAGTACTGCGGCGCTGGCCGATTCGTAACAGCTTCTCCGCCGGGGGTCCGAGATCCCGATGGATAAGGGTCTACAACCGTTGTCCGGAGGGATACTGTCGAAGTGAAGTGTTCGGCAGACGCTCGACTCCAGGCCTTGGCTGTACGACATCGTGCTGGAGCGTCACCGAGCCGGTCACTGGACGAGTAGTGGCTCCCCAAGAACGTCTCTGGCTTGGTCAGGCAAGCAACAGAACAACACAGGAAGACACAAACGCATCGCCGGCAAGTGCGAAGACAAATCCACACTGAAGATCTACCAGGCTTTTAGTTGCGAAAAAGTACGCGAATAACTAACTACTCTAGTTATATTTTTGCCCAGCAGTACTTTAGACACGTGAACAAACCTGAAAGTTGACATTTCGCGTGATTGGAAATGTCCCATACACAAAAAATTGCAATCGTAAAGGGCGAAACCTGTTCCAGGAAAGACAATGAAATTGAGAAAGTCAGGCGTCTACAAGCCACTTCTCGCATTGAGAGCTGCGATTCGAGCTCTCATCATTGCTCCGAGCTTTCCCTTTTTTTGTACCGTACTTTAGGTGCACTCGTTCTCTGAACGCTGCTGCGACCGCGTGAGAGGACACCGGCCGTTCGCTTCGACAACAGTCGAGCGCGCGGAGGAGCGAGAAGGATTTTCCATCGTTCAAACGAGAGGCGCGCACTCCTTTTTGGAGGCGGCGTCCCCCTGGCGCGATGCGAGCTCACGGCTTTGCCCCTTCGCGTGCCTGCACTGAAACACGCGCCGCAAGCACGCGCGGAAGTTTTCCCTCTATCCTTCTTGCTCGCCTTTTCGCGAACGCGTTCGGCAAGCGAACATCGGAACGTGTTTACGTTCTCTCCTCTAGGCTGATCGGTTCCCGACTTCGGCTCAGCCGCAGTCGACACCGCAACCTCAACTAGCTCCGCCGATGTTGGCCTATCATCGGGAGCATCAGCCTGGAGTGAAAAGGGCACGACGTGCTCATTAGGCACCTGGTAGCTTTGAGCAGTCACTACCTCGTTGTCCCTAGCGCTTTCGGCGACAGCCTCAGCAAGCGAACACCGAAGGGTGTTTTCGTTCTGTTTTGCGGCTGTCAAGGCTACGCTAGATCCAAGCTGCCCTGTCTCAACAGACGGCTCAGCCGCCCGCGACACCTGAATCTCTACGAGCTCGGCTGGCTGTTGCTCGAGGTCAGCTACCTGAGCTGTTGGCAGGACGGAATCGGCTTGCTCAGTGGCGAGATCGTCACGACTTCCAACTGAACCGTGCAAACCGTTCGCTGCCTCGGCAGCAGGCTTTGCCACAACGTAGGTCTCTTCTGAACTGCCGCCGTCCGAAGAAACAACCTCCGTTTCAGCGGACTCGTGTTGTCTTTCGGTAGCCCCATGGTTTACGCACTCCAGCGAAACCTCGCTATCTCGCGAAATGTTCATGTTCAGACCGGTAGCCATGGCCTCCCGTGAATTTGAACCGTCTGAACACTCCGCCGAGATCTCTACAACAAACGCCGGCACATTATCGCACTCAGTGGACACGCACTGCCCTCTACCGCCTCTGCCGACAGTCTGAGCTAACGCGCCGTCGTTATCTCTCTCAGCAACCTTGACGCGCTGCGGGGCAGCAACGGTCGCTTCCGACTCGCGCTCCCGAGCGTCTGCTACTTTCTTTTCGTTACCGTGGCCAGTTTCTCTATCCACGACAACGAGGTCTTTCTCGAGCAACAATTCTAACTCAGGCTTCGCTTCTTCCTGCTCGAGTTGAATTTTGTGCTCTAGGTGCTTGTTCTCCCATTGGAGTCTCTCTCGCTCGAGCCTCTTTCTTTCCTTTCGCATTCGCTCGATATCGAGGTCGTACCATCGCATCTTTGCCTCGTGCTTGAGCTTGCGTTCCTGCTCTTGTTTCTGCCACTCGAGCTCCTCACGCTGGCGCTCAGCCTCTGCCTCTGCCTCGGCGGCCTGACGTTTCGCGGTCTCCCTGCCATTGATCAGCTCAATGCATTCCGACAGCTCCTCATCGTCAGCCCCGACAGCGAGTATAGCCTGTATCAGCTCTGGCTTTCTCAGCGCGTCCGTAACATCCAAGCGCAACTCTTTTGCAAGCTCCAACAACTGCGGTTTGTTCAACGTTTTCAAATTCATGGCCGGTCTAGAGTACTGCTTTCCCACTGCTCCAAAAATGTTTTGCGCGAATAACCCACGCGGCAAAAACACACGCCCTACCAGCTATCCTCAGAAGCCTGGTAAAACTCAGTGAAGACAAGTCCCGCACTCACCATTGACCGCCGTGAATTCTGCGAAGTCCGAAGCCGCCTTGACGTCCGTGGTGTTGGGTCTCGCACCGCTGGCCTCAGGTGTTACGAAGTTGCCATCCCACCGCTGCCACCAGTTGTTGCGACCGCGAAGGCCGACGGCAGCGGGAAGACGTCCAGAGCTGACAGGCCAATGTAAACTGTTTACTTCATAGCGAGAGGTGAGCCGAAGCCAAAGAACAATGCCCTGACGGGCGAGGTTACAATACAGGACTCGAGCAGAGCGACAACATCGATTCGCTGCTCTAACAGGAATGGTTTACAACGCTTGGGAGCTCTATTTATACCCGAAAGCGGTAACGGTCAAACGCAACACGCTGGAACACGCACAACACTCTTTCCAGAGTTCGTAAGCCGTTCATAGCCTCGGGCACGTTGAGTCCGAGAGAGGGGAGAGAGGAGGACTCCGTTGCGATCACCGGGGCCTCTGTCCTTGAAGAGCGTGGAGACGAGCCACGCAGGCAGCCGCCGAAGTTAAGCCGCCGCAGGCAGCTGAATGCGCAGAGAGCGAAGCGTCTGACGAGGCTTGTCGCTACTTGTCCCCGACATGATTGCGCCTGTTTTCGAAGGCGCACGAGTGGCTTCGCCGCACAGCCGAGGAGTGATGCGGGGAAGTACTGCGGCGCTGGCCGATTCGTAACAGCATCCACAACACCCTAGATGAAGTGATTGAAGCTCAGAGAACGGCGCAGCTGGAGAGACTGGCAACAACTAAGACTGGAAGGAGAATCCTCGAACGGCTGGGGCTTCGATACCACGAGCAACAGGGAGTCAAGATGCCGATCCCGGACGAGGTCAGGGGCATGATCCGGGTGGATGCGATCCCGCGTAACGTGCACCCCGACTACAACGAGGGCAGACGAAAAGCGAGGGCCAAGGCACTGACGGAACTACACGCCGGAGACGCGGGTGCCCACTACGTAGACGCAGCCGAGTACGAGAACGAAAGCGGTTTCGCCGGAACCGTGGTCGACGCCGAAGGCAACGTCAGGGCGGCGGCCAGTACGAAAAGCGACAAACCAGAAGAAGCTGAGGAAATGGCCGTAGCACTGGCCCTTAAAGACCTAGGGTGCACCACTGTTCTCAGCGACTCAAGGCAAGCGGTCAGGAACTTCGCACGAGGAAGGGTATCCCGAGCTGCGGAGAAAATCCTGAGAGGGGCGCCAACAATCGTGGAAAAGAAGAAAATCAAGTGGTTCCCGGCACACGCAGGAGAGGTGTCGACGTCAGTGCGAACCACAACGAAACCGCACACGCCCGGGCGCGCGAACTAACAGGCCGCGCCGGGCCAAGCGGGGAACGCCCGTGGCACAGCACGAGAGACAGAATGACGGGATACAAGGAAATAACCCAGGCTTATCGACTCGCGAGACGAACGCTCCCACCGCCCTGCAAAGGGCTGAGCAGAGAACAAGCAGTCGTGTACAGGCAGCTCCAGACAAGAACGATCATGAGCCCGTCCCTAATGCACAAGATGTTCCCGGAGACGCACCCAGGCGATACGTGCAGGGTGTGTCGTAAAGCCACCGCGACCCTCGAGCGCATTGTCTGGGACTGTCTGAACTTCCCGGAAGAATCCACGACAGGAAGACTGCCACCCGCCTTTGAGGAGGCGAAGCGATCCGATGACCAAGACCTCCAAATCCAGGCCGTCCAGCGGGTCCTCGTAGCGTTGACCAGGCAGGAGCCCGAGCGACCCGATGACGGGAAGCGAGGCTCGGGCCTGGCGGCGACGGCGAGGGCGACTCCGGCCAAGTCTGAAGTCTTAGTGTAAGGCTTTAACCACCGGCCCAATAAAAGGTTTTCCAATCCAATTTACTTCTTGGGTGTAAAATAATTAACGGACATTCACGACATGACAAAAAAAACTCCCCCCACCTCCCCGAAGGGGATCGTGCGGAAATGCGAATGCATTGGGTGCACCGATGAGTGCGCTGCGGCAAGCAGTAACGGAGAGAGGCGTGCGCTCCACTGCATTTATATACATATTCCGAGCGCAGCGAACGGAGAGAGGGTACGCAGAGAGGAGAGAGAGACCCGCGCAACACGCCCGCCCCACGCGCGAGCTCTCTCTCCCGCCGAGCTCCGCGATGCGAGCGCCCTCACACGCCCGAGCGCGCTCCTCCTCTCCACTCACTCTCCGCTACTCCGCCCGAGCTCCGCGATGCGAGCGCCCTCACACGCCCGAGCGCGCTCCTCCTCTCCCCTTGCCCTCCGCTACTCCCGCCCGAGCTACCACCTGCTCCGGTTGCTAGGCGCGCCACAGCTGTTGCTAGGGGCGAGGAGGAGCGCGGAGAGATAACACCTGCGGGCGCACGCCGACGGAGCACGACAACCCCCGACTAAGAAATGCATTCGCATTTACGACGACGACGACGACGAAGGCAGAACTACGAGGCGCGCGCTCACGTGCGCTCGCGCTGGAGGAATGCAGGCGCACGCCGGCCAACGGAGCAAGACAACCCCCGGCTAATAAATGCATTCGCATTTAAAATTGTCCCAAATAAAATGAGTACTCGCAGCGATTGCTCCGTTGGCCACATGTTGCTGCCAGAAGAAGGCGACATAGCAGCACCGCCCAGAACGACATGAGCGCATGGGCTCGCAGAGCCGGATTGGACCACGTTCGCTTTGGCTGCGTTGAAGTCTTGCCCATCCCCGCCGTCGGAGCTCCTTAAATAACCACGGCGAGCGATTCCCGCAGCCTTGACCTCCCCTGCTTCGTCTGGTGCTTACCGCTTCCTGCCAGCCACTCGTCCCAAATCGGCAGCGCACAGTAGCATTGAATTACGGCCCACGTCAAGCGTCTTTGGGCAGCGGATTGTCTGCTAACCCTTCTATCTCTGCACCCAGGTGTCCGGATTTTGGCTGGTCCCCACGAACGCGGTGTGTCGCAGTGGTGGCGGCCCATGGGTTGCCCGCCCCAGAATGGCTGGCATGTACGAAGCCATCTCCAGCCAGATTCGAAGCATCGGGTTCGTGGCCAAGCCAAGCCGTGCATGTTGCACGGCAGCTTCCACTTCCCTTGGCCCCTGCCCTGCGTGCTACTCGCCTTATACAATGGGCATCCTCGATTTACCGGTCCTGGACGATCCGCGGACAGTCCGAGGACTGTGTTCGGACCGGAAGTCCCATTGGATACATAGGAAAATCGAGCGTCGGATCGCGTCTGGGGCAGTCCGCGGACGATCCGGGACTGATAATCGAGGAGGCCCAATAATGTACCAGGTGTACCGGCGCTCCAGAGGTTACTGACCTGGAAGTGACATGGGTTGGCTGACAGGCGGCAGCAGTGCTTTGTGTGGCTGGGACCTGACCTGGTGTTGCAGGCACTGACCTTGCGGTGTTGTGATTGCCAGGGGCCTGTACTTTCTGCCTTCTACGTAATTTCTGTTCGTGTGATTTATTCCCATCTCCTACGCTGGTCATCTAGGTTTGAAGACCAGTGTTGCGCAATTGAAGATTCACAGTATATCGTGTTCGGAAGTTTGTATTCGGTATTGTTATGTATTTTTTATTGTATAATAAATTTACAGCACTGAAGATATGCTTGAAAGCTTGAAATTCTTCGGGCAAAAGCAATGAATTTGTGTTTGAATTGTATTGAATATATTTTGCTTGGCGTATAAATGCGTTGTAAATGCTTTAAGTGTGTTAAAATGTGGTATGACCATAACGAAGCTGTCGAATAAATAATTTATGTTCCTGTCCGTCTGGCTTCATTTGGATGAAATTTGTGAAAGTAAAAAACTTATAATGGTTCCTGAACCAGTTCGGAGTTCAAATTGATTTGTCTAATGCTTAAGACGCTCTTCCAAACACCGAGATCATCTGATGTACTGGGGAAACATTCTTTAAAGGCAATATGAGTTGTCTTAGATAAAACGATGAATGTCCTAGGGATTTACAGTTAAGTCCAAATACCCTACGTATCTCCAAATACCCTACCTACCGCGTTTCAAACCAACTTTGCTATTGTACATGGCTTTGTTGAATAAAGGGCCACATCCACATGAAAAGGCTCAAATTTTTGGAAAGTCATTTCTCCAACAATAAAGTCTGATTTCAGTTGGTTGGCGGTTGGCTGCCCCAAGGACACGAGGGGTATCTGCCAAGAAGCTAGAGGTTGGCCAAGGAGCGAGTTCATTCATTCTCTTGTGGGAACACAATCTTTCCGCTTCGCTCTTTTTGCAGCTTCTAATTGAAGCTGTCAGTGGAGGACTCGGCGTAACAGCCAAGTTCCGTGCGCCGACCCCACTCAGTCGGTGTGTGTCATTGTGCTCTACCGTAATGCATGTCGGTAAAGAGACACTAGCTGACACTATATAGCCAGCTGCACTCGAAAAGAAGCGGTGGGAAAACAATTTTTGGGGATCATCAGGTACTATTGAGTAATAAATTACTAGCGATGGCAGGCGCAGTTTTCTCATGTTAATTTCAACTTACTTCTTTACAGCATCGAAGTGCCGCTTCTTTTTCTCCTGTATTAAGATAATGGGACGCACCCACTGAAGACTGGCTAAAGCTTGAAAATAGTCTGATTATCTAAAATGGCGCACTGTAGAATGGCAAAAGTAGCGATAGTTACGGAAATAAATTCCGTAGAGGCGGGGAGCGATCCAAAGGAGGAGGAGATAGCCTTTATTACATTAGGAAGACGCTAGGTCAAGTGGGGGAAGTGAAGTGGGAGTAGAGGGTGGGATATTCGAGGCTTGGGACATCTTGAAAATAAACCGTTCAAGTAGAAGCTGGTTGGCTCCTTACGAAGGCGGAAGAGGCCACGTGGGGTGAGGAGAGCAGGCTCACGGCTCTAAACTGCTCGCGCTAGACCGCTTTCTAGAGAGTAGTGCGCAATGAAAGTCAGCGTGGAGGGTTCCAGTGTTCGAGGGTCGATGTATGAGGAGGAGGCATTTGGAGGAGGCTTGAAGTTTCTGTAACGCGTAAATTTTGGACAGTGCCAAATTAGGTGCTGGAGATTGGCGGGTGTGAGGGAGGCGCAGAAGGGACATCGAGGCAGCAGGGATGGGGTGTACCATTTACGGAATGTCTCTGGGGTTAAGCTAGCATTTGCAAAATATTTGTTCATAAAAATTTCGGCTGATCTTGGGAGCGGGGGTAGAGCAGATAAAAATCCGGTTGGAGTGAGGGCCTTGAGGCGGTCTTTTTTGTCTTTTTTTTGTACCGTAGAATCTGTATGGCTGGCGGTAATGACTCAGGAGGCGGAGCAGCCAAGTCGGGTAGCAGCGGAGGACTGGAGCTTATACACTCCCGTGCATCCGAGTCGGCTGCCTGGTTCCCTGGTGAGAACTCCTCGTGTCCAGGCGACCAGTCGATGCGAAGATGGATGCCGCTAGATTTTAGGATGGAGATCTGATGCAGGATTTCGTTTACAATGGGATTGGTGGATGTGGGACTTTGTAGTGTCTTTAGGGCTTCGAATGAGTCCGTCAGGATGCGTATTTGTGAAGGGACGGAGGATTGAAAGTCGAACATGAGGAAGTCGATGGCTTGAATGATGGCATGGAGTTCCGCTTCCAGAATGGTAGCACATGGAATATTAAGGGTTCGTTTGCCTTGGATGGAGGGGAGATCAGGTGCATGTACACATATCAACAGAGGAATCTTCCGCTGGCCGTTATGGATTTATGAAGAAGGGATTACATTGCTTCAGTCTCAGGCGACCCAAGGGAGCTTCCCGACGTGATAGCTGTCCAGGAAACACACGCCGAGGACCCGAAAGTGACGACTTTGCCCGGCTACCGTGCATACGCCTGTCCGCCCAGCGCCCGGACCTGTGGGAAGGGCGCGGCGCAGGGCGTGTGCACGTTCGTCCGCAAGGAAATCACGAGCGTCAACCACGAAAAGTTCCTGGGCAACAGAGACTCCGCCATCGAACTCTGCGTCACGGAACTGGTGATCGCGGGCAAGAAGGGACAGAATAAGAAGAAACACTCGACCACGGTGTTTGTGGCAAATGTATATAGTAACCCACAGCATGGAAAACAGCGCTTCAAAACGTTACTACACAAAATCCGCGACGCGGCCCACGGGGCGAACGCGGCGGCGGTGGTGTGCGGGGACTTCAATGCACAGCACGAAGAACTGGG
Organism: Haemaphysalis longicornis; assembly: GCF_048455015.1. NCBI lineage: Eukaryota > Metazoa > Arthropoda > Arachnida > Ixodida > Ixodidae > Haemaphysalis > Haemaphysalis longicornis. The sequence goes on along the minus strand of NW_027526407.1, from coordinate 54,163,977 downwards.
ATATACACGCACCACGGTGAAGGGACGTTGCTTGTTGGAGGACGCCGGCGAGGCGGACTTCGAGCTACTCACCAACCCGACGCAACCAACGCGCATCGGAACGTCGACTGCCCGGGACACCAACCCCGATCTCGCCTTCGCGCTCCTGCCTCGCGGCGGGACGGCGCGGTGGCGGAACACGGGTTGCAACCTGGGCAGCGACCACTACATTATCGAGGTGACGATCCCGCTCGGCCACGCGCGGGCGGACGGCGAAGTCAACAAGAAAACCAGGCAGAACGTCACGGACTGGCACAAGTTCCGAGAGACAGATCTGGGAGAGATCGAGGACGTCGACCGGTGGGCGGCCAACCTGGTCGCCGCCGCCAAGGATGCGACGACCGAAGTCGAGGTTCCGGAGGAGGCGGACAGGGTGGACCCGCGCCTCGCACATCTCATAGAAGCGCGACGATCATTACAACGCAGGTGGAAGCGCCAGCGTCACAACCGCACGCTGCGCAAGCGGGTGGCGGCTCTCGGTCGCGAGATCGAACGCTACAGTCGCCAGCTGTGCGCGCAGCAGTGGTTCGCGCTGTGCAGCGAGGCGGACGGCCAACTCCATCGGGGTGGGACGTGGAAACTCCTACGTCACCTCATGGACGAGACCCAAAGCAAGGAACACCAGAGACATTGGATGGCGCAGATCCTCCACGCCGCGGCCGGCCAGCTGGGCGAAGAGGAGATGCATCGGAGACTAAATGACAAGTACCTTCCGTCGACCCCGCACGAGGAACACCCGGAGTACGCGGGCGCTCCCAACCCGACCCTCGATCGCGACATCGAAGAGTGGGAGGTGAGGCAGGCGACGCAGGCACTGAACTGCCGGTCTGCCGCTGGACCCGATAAAGTCACGAATAAGGCGCTGCGCAACATCAGCGACGCGGCCGTCTCGTCGCTAACGAGATATTACAACAAGTGCTGGAACAGTGGCCGGCTCCCTCCGCAGTGGAAGACGGCCAAGACGATCCTGCTCCCGAAACCAAACAAGCCGCCGGGTATAGAGGGCCTGCGTCCCATCTCGCTCACGTCTTGCGTGGGCAAGGTGCTGGAACACGTCCTCAACACCCGGTGGCAGCGTTACTTGGAGGCTAGCAACCACTACAGGGACGCCATGCTGGGCTTCCGGTCGCGCCTGGGGACCCAAGACGCGATGTTGCTGCTGCAAAGAGAAGTTCTGGAGCCCTCCGGAGGGATACCGAAGAAGGACAACCGAGCCGTCCTGGGCCTGGACCTGCAGAGTGCCTTCGACAAGGTGAAGCACTCGGCGATCCTGGCCCAGGTGACGAAGCTGAACATGGGACAGCGAACCTATGACTACATTCGCTCCTTCCTGACCCATCGCACGGCCAGGCTGGAGGTGGGCGGAGACCAACTGGAAGAGAGAGAACTGGGCAGCGTGGGCACCCCGCAAGGCTCGGTCATATCTCCGCTCCTCTTCAACCTGGTCATGATCGAGGTGGCGAACCGCCTCGAAGCGCTGGGCCCGAAGATCAAGTACTGCCTGCACGCGGACGACGTCACCATTTGGGCGACGGGCGGCAGCGACAACGAAATCGAGACCGGACTGCAGGCAGCGGTGGACGCCGTCGAGGCCGCGCTCGAGGGCACGGGCCTCCGGTGTTCGCCCCAGAGGTCCCAGCTACTGATACTGCCCCCGCCGGGGCGCTGGAGGAAGCGGGCCGCCGAGGAGGCCGAACGCAACATCGTAGTTCGAGCCGGGGACGGGACACCCGTCCCGCACGTCCAGGGTCTGCGGATCCTGGGGATGTACGTGGACGCTCACCGCACCAACGGCACGGCTGCCCGACACATAACGACGAAGATGGGGATTGCGACGCGCCTGATAAAGCCCGTGGCGTCCCGTTCGAGGGGAATGCGAGAGGCGAGCCTCCTGCGTATGCTGCAGGCCTTCGTGGTCAGTCACGCAGCGTACGCGGGAGCGTCCCACCGCTGGACGGAAGCGGAGCGGCAGCGGATCGACGCGGCCATCCGCAAGGCGTACTCGGGAGCCCTGGGCCTGCTGAACGGGACCAGGACGTCGGCCTTGCTGTCTCTGGGGGTGCACAACACACTCTCGGAGATCAGCGAGGCCCAGAGAACAGCCCAACTGGCGCGCCTGGGCCGCTCCGCGGTCGGGCGCCGCATCCTGGACCGAGTGGGCATGGGCGCCCCAGAAGCGCCGGACCCCGAGTCAACGCCGCTGCGGGACGAGACGACCAGACGCCTGATGGTGTATCCGCTACCCAAGAACGCGGACCCCACCAACAACGCGGAGAGGCGAGCGGCGCGGGCAAAGGCGCTGCTACGCAAGTATCGCGACGAGGACGGGGCAGTGTACGTGGACGCCGCCAGGAGCAGGAGCCGTCCGAACACCTTCGCGGCGGTGGCGGTGACCGCCGCCACGGGGGAGCTAAAGACCGCGTGCAGCGTGTGCGTCCGGGAAGCGAGCCAGGCGGAGGAGGCGGCAATCGCCCTGGCCCTGAGCGCCCCGGGTGTGCAAACGATCCTGAGCGACAGCAAGACTGCAATCCGCAACTTCGCCAGAGGAGCGGTGTGCGAGGCTGCAGCAAGGATCCTAAGAGAGGACCGGGGGACGACGCCGGTCACGCTCAAGTGGTTCCCGGCCCACGCGGGCCGAGACCTGACACCAGACGTACCGAACCGCAACGAGGAGGCGGACGCCGCAGCCCGTGGTCTCGCCACGTGCCGGGACGTGGCGGCCCCCGCTTCCGAAGAGGCGGCGACAGTAACGGCAGAAGAGGATCCCCTGACGGCGGAATCCTCAAGTGGCACCGCGAACAGCGACGCGGCTTCCCGCCCCCACACCGGGACTTAACCAGGTGGGAGGCGGTGAGGCTGCGCCAACTACAAACAGAGACGGTGTTGACCCCGGCGCTCGCGCGCCACGTGTGCCCGGAACTCTTCGAGAGTGAGGTGTGCAGCATGTGTGCGCGGGCGACGGCTACCTTGGCCCACATCATGTGGGGCTGTGACAGTGTTGAGGACGGTGCGTACCCGCCACGTGTGAGACAGTGTGTGGGCTCTGCGGAGCCGAAGGACCAGAGATGGGCCGTCCAGCAGCTCGAGGCAGCTCTGGCCCTGCAGAGGCGAAGGGGAACCCCTAGAGGGAGCCCGAGTAGTCCGAGCGGGGCCGGGGCACGGTAGCCTCGGTATCTAGGCCCGACACACGCCTATAGGACTGTAGACGTAGTGTAAGACGGGGGAGCACCGCGCCCTGCTTGGCCGGATTTGCTCCCTCCCATGCAGGACGCTTTGAATAAAGTCTTTTCTCTCTCTCTCTCTCTCTCTCTCTCTCTCTCTCTCTCGGCGCGCCAGCCAGGCCACTACACTATATAAAAAAAACAGCATCCGGCGCCAGGTTTCGATCCGAGGACTTTGCGGCCGCAGCGCGACGCTCTACCGACTAAGCCACGGACGCGACGCTGATATCAGTATTAGTAACGCGCCTTATATCTTTAACGCATTCAAACTACGTCGTCAGCGGCGTCCGTTGGCGACTCAGCGGCGTTATAGCGGCTGCAACAACCCTTAACGGTCCACTTTAGCGACCCCAAGGCGGTCGTAATGACCGTCGCATACAACGACAACACAAACAAGTGCTGAAATAAATACTGTCGTTTCACTTTACTTTGCGTGTGTGTGTGTGTGTGTGTGCGTGATTACATTCCCTCTCGAACATCTCTCGAACATACACGTTAATTCACCAAGATTTCCGCAGAGGGACAAACGAGGCGTGTTAAGCCGAACGTGATCACGAGGGGGTGTTAATGTAACTAACGGGTAAAATGCCACCAAACTTCAACAAACTCCCCCTCGTAGCATCACCCCGTGCTTCGCACTTCCTCATACTCCCCTTCGGGGAAATGCGGGGGAATTTTTCAGTCACTCTTCCCCCCTTGAGCAGTGGGAGTCCGCTCTGACCAGGTCGGCACCGGAGCAGCAACTCGCCCTGGTGAAACGAGCTCTGGAATCGGCGCGGGCTCGCGGCCTCCCGGACATGGGAGGGGGTGGACATATACTGCTTCGCAGTTAAAGTACCAGTACACTTCGAAGTCGCTGCAGTAGACCGTTGTGCTGTCTTCCCCAGGCTTTCATCTCCAAAAGGACCCCCCCGAAAGCCTCCGATGGCATAGACATTTGTGAGGCCTGCTTCCTCTGCACATGCAAGTGTATCGTGCAGTTCTAAATTGTCGCTAAGGTTTTGCGAGCTCCACGCGCACCTACTTTTGAATCGGCGCCCAGCTCTTTTTGGGGGCGAAGGCCGAGGCTTGTCCGGCGTCTGGCCTTCGTGCTCACGGAACAGCTCCGTGTAAATCGAAACATTTGTAAACAACAGGTTCACAAAAGGTTAGAGACAGAGTGAGAGAAAGAGAGGGAGAGGTAAAGAGCGAGAGTGCTCCTGGAGAGAAGTGCTGCGCATGCGTGAGGAGCATTGGATTTGGATGGTGATTGCATTGGATTGAAATGCATTGGCTTTGATTGGATTGAGACGGATTGAATTGGATTGGTTTAAATTTAATTGTATTGGATTGGAAGTCGTTTAACAGCAGTAAGCACTCTCACGCGTGATTTACAGTAATAACGATCCCCAGTGCTTCGCCCACTCGTCATGATTCACTTCGTGGAGATGCGTGAATTTTTTTGCCGGGTTAGAAACTGGCAAAGCAAATAGAAAAGTATTTCTTTACTGTTTCAGTGTAAAATAATTGACGCATATTCATGATATGCGCAATATCATCGCAAATAGAGTGCGTACTCGCAGGATTCCCTTATGTGGTATTGGTAATGTGTTGCTCACAGAAGAAGACGACGACAGATACTCAGCACGAGACCACGAGCGCATGCGCCGGCACAGCTTGATTGGACCACTTCCACTACGGTTGCGTCGTCGTCTCCCCCTCGCCGCCGTCGAAGTTAATTCTGGAAAGGAACGCCGGCGAGTGGTTCACGCAGCCTTGGCCTCCCCGGCTGCGTCTGGTCCTTGCCGATTCCTGCCGGCTACTCCTCGCATATCATCGGCGCAGTGGCCCGGAGTGACGGCACACGCCAAGCGTCTCTGGGCAGCGGATCGTCAACCACCGCTGCACTCTTAATCTGGTTCCACGTAAGATCCACTTAGTAACTGGAACTTTTTTGCAAAAAAGTTCCAGTTATATATTTGGAACCGTGTTCCACATATCCTGAAAATTAAGTGGAACAGTGTCCCACATATTTTTGCAACTAAATTATGTGGATCGGTGTTCCAAATAAAAGTATGCGGATCACTGTTCCAAATAAAAGGGTAGTTTAAGTTACTGGAACATTGATCCATGTAAAATGATTATGGGATTTATCCGGTGCGCTGTTCCAGGTACCTTCAGGCCAGCTGTTTATATAAAACGGTGTTCCTATAGACATTGGGAAGCTGTCTATGGGACTCCACTTTTCCAATATTTCTGCTTTCCTGTCGGTATACACCGAGGTCATATGCCAGGCTGGCGGATGCATTGGTATCACCAGGAAACCGCAAGCACCATTTTAACACAGCCTTGATATATGACCCGCAGTGATACCAACAATTGGAAAGCGGAAACCACCGCAGCAGTGTGGTCCCTGACAGTTCCCAACAGTTGCCTATCGGAGCACAGTTCTATATAAAAGTTGGTCTGAGGCACCTAGAGCGGCACACAGTCTTTGGCTTCACCCGCATAATCCTGTCTTGGGTTCCAGCTGCATGTAAAAGAAACAATATACTTCCATTAAAATACGCACGAAACCAACTATTATGACTCATACACTGCTTTTCAACATACGATACAACTTTATTGGGTGTTAGTATGATACATTTCAGATTTGAATAGCTGTCTATTTTAAATTGCACAGAAAATGATCAACGTACAAGGAATAAATACCATAACGAAAACACTAGGCTTCAAGTGGCATTTTCCCATATTCACCTTTACTCAAAAACATTTAATACAGACAGTATTAGGGGCAACTGCTTCACAAATAAATAGACGTGTGCGTCTGCGCGGCACTGACACAGACATTATACAACAGTGAGCATCAAATATGTTGTCTTATAAGATAAACCAAGGTAATTCAAAGGCGGAATGACTCATTGTGCAGAACTGTTTGGGAAAATGCAGTTTGCTATTAAATTGTAGGGAAAGGCCTAAAAACAAGCCATACACGGTTGTATTATCACAAACCTACAACAGCGCAGTGCAAGAGTTTAGGAAAACAACGCTCCAGCCAAGATTAACGATAAAACATTTTGACATGAGAGGTCACATGTGGCAGTATGCCACCAATAAAACATGATTATTAAAGATAGTAGTTTCCTGACACCAGACGTAAGTGTAACATCAAGCTATTTGTAGGCAAAATAGACTTTATGAGCGTCCTGAAAAGGCCTGACTTAAGGCACGTTACTTGCCCAAATAATTTGTAGTTGTTTAAAATAATTCATCCCAAGAAATCTCACAAAAGCCAGCGTGAATCTTATATAATTTTGCAAACCAGGTAGCTGGAAGCATGTTACACATATTAAAATTTAACAAGCAGACTCATTATATACGTCATCAATTCAAGCAGGAACAAGTCAGACATTCTTAAGAATCAAACAAGCCAGCGTTGAATCATACAGGTGACCAGTTTTACAAAGCAGACTTGAAAGCATTTTTTCCAGCCTCAACATTTTACTTTAGGTAAAATTAACAGTTGCGTGCTATAAAAACCCTCCCGTCTTGCTATCAGTGTGATTGTGACCAAAGCCCTGCTTCTTCCAAGCAAGAAATGCAGCTTTGTTCAAAGAAGAAAACTTGTTCAAGCTAAATACGCACATTTTCAATTCTTCTAGGTCATGGGTGTCAGCTCACATCCGGTACTAAAATTTATCAATGAAGGCGGAAGCCATCTGCGTAAATAATCACTGTTACTTTTGCATCAGCAGCAGCACTGCCATGAAAAAAAATCTCATGAGCTACACTTGAATAATAAGGACGTTAAAATGCGGTGCCATGAACTACATTAACACCCACTATAGATTCAAAGGCAACCTGCGCATTGTGCCAATGATGAAAAATTAGGCACGACTTCAGTGTTCAGTTGACATGAAACTTGCATGTGCCAGTAACTTAAACCTCTTCATCTGATTTCACCCCCTTCATGCCTTTCATCTGACCTACTTCATGCCTTTCAAGAGATACTTTAACCTCTACCAATAATTTAAAATCCTAAGTAGAGCTGAACACTTCAAGTATTTCAACAGAGACTCCAACTTAAATGACACCAGGCCACTGCCGAACTTCTCATGCTTTCCAAGAACTCCCTGCAAAAGTCCCAAGAACTCTCCAAAGGCACACAACCATATGAACATGATGACACGATGAAAAAGATGACATATGCGGCGAAGAGGCTGACCACATCCCGAAGTGACAATGCAGGCGGCGAATCCGTGATGTGTTTCTTGCGGGCAATATTGATGCCGCCAGTCCCTTCTCTCAGAATAACCGGGCCTCGAGAAGACCTACTGCTCACCCCATGTACCTTCAAGGAAACAAGAAAATTTTGTTACATGGTTGCTTTAAATGAGTGAGTTGCTTAGTCCCTTTCATAACACAGTAATTGATTTAAAATCAGTGATTTCTTGGGTTTTTTCTGGGAGTGCTGCTAAAGGTGAAAGTGCGCTAAACAATATCACCACAGACAATAAATGAAATTGCCCTGATTCTGGAAAGTATCCAACTCTGCTGTCTCGGTATCCTGAATATAAGGTTGTTTTTCATCCTTGAGAGGTTTCGTTTATTAATCAAATAATAATTACTATAATCACCTTTCGGCATTACATTTTACACACCTTCTCTCTGCAAAAAATGTTCTCTGTACTGTATAATGTGCTCCATAGAATGCTGTAGATAACTGGCTTATTATAACTTACAGCTAAACGATGTTTCTACCACAAAGAAATAAATGGCCAGTCATAGGAAATCATAAATATCGCACTGTGGTAAAAACTTTTTTTGTGGAATTAGTTCCACCTGAAATATTTCCCTCTCGATATGTATTACCTCCATGGTTCGTAGTGGTATGAGGCAGAAGTTGAGCTGACTAATGCTGAACAAGGTTGTTGCACAATTTTCTTATAAATCGCAACTATAGCATATTTTCTTGCAGACGTCACTTTCCGTGCTCGAAACAATTCTCTTAAAAATTACCCCTTATTTAACCAGCTGTCAAAATCCAATGCAAGCATTTCTCATGCTACGCCTGTATTTGGGAGTATTATTGGTGCTACGGGGGTATTAAAAGCGGGAAATTTAAATCGTCAGTTGCCACCGTATTGATGTAGCAGCAATCACGTTGGGCGTGTCCGTGGTGCTGGCAAATCACGACAACAACTCTCAAGGTGTAAAAGCTAAATATTTACAAAACTAAAATACAAAATAGTGGTTTTTTGGCCACTGTTGGAGCATCCGTAATAGGCGGATTGTGAACACAATGGCAAATATTGGCGTTCACGATAACTTCTTAACTCTGCGATTTTATTAGGACGAACAGACCCAGAAATTGGGTCTCGCAAAAACAAAATGTCAGCTTACCCAACCAAAATTAAGACTCGGGTGTTTCTGCCAGGGTCGTCTCAAAGTGCACTTCCAGGAAAGTTTTGCTAACGTGTTCCGAAAAGCTCCTACTGTCACCTTGAGCCACAGGCCAAGCTCTCACTGAAAAGAAGTTTCAAACCATTAGTTATAAAGAAACTACCTAAAAACGCGCCATGAAAGACCCACAAATGCAGTGCGTACTTACTTGTAGAATGCAATGATTTCATCCCGTGCAAGAGCTTTAATGTGTTGCCTTCTGATGATACACTTCCAAGAAGGGGTCCAAATACAATTAAAATGGCCATATGCATTCCTTGTACCACTGTTTTAGGTCTACCTATTGCCTAGAAAATACAGTACAAAAATATCAGAGAATAATTTATGCCTTGCTTTACCCAGGGAGCACGAGAAAATATTGAACAATGTCTGATTCGTTCCACGAAAGTATAATGTCTTTTTTACAGCGGAAGCCCTGGTAATCTTTTCTTGCTAAACAATTTGAGATATGAAAATATTTGAACATACTTTAAGCTCACTTGTCCTTGGTCTATGCGAACTGGTGAATATCTGCACAATATGCACAACTCAAAAAGTACTCTTTTGTGGCTTATGAGCTCCACAGTGCATTCATAATCCGCCACGCTCTCCCCGACGACCCTTCCGCATGCCAAAGATGTCTTCAGACAGTGAATGCCACAGCCATGACTTCGCAGGAGCATGTAAATAAAGGAAATAATTTGTTTTCATTTTTTTTTTGCAGAGGAACAAAAACATTTGTCACAACCTATCAGTGGAGGGCCAAATGTCTCCACAGTCAGCCATATACTCTTTCTGAACAGGTCATAGAGTATGAATACAGAATGTAGCAATCTGCTTTTGCAGTATAATTTCTACGTTCAAAGGAGAACAGAAATGGATTAATGTTTCGTACACTTCATGATGCAACAACTTTGCACCCGAGCGTTTTGAAAATTATTCCAACTCTCGAGCTGCCACTGACATTGATAGCATAAAATGGCACGAATGGATTATTTTTAAACTTACTTTGTGACGTTAAAACCTCTAATAGTCCACACGTGAGTTTTATGGGTAATTATTCTGAGGTCTCAGGTTACCACTGACATTAACAGCATAGAAACGGCACCACACTTTCTGCGTGTTTCCACCTGCCTTCCCCTCCACAAAAGGAACGTTTTGTTACTACGCTACTGCTCAGACAACCACGTTCCCTTGCATTTCACTACATGTCAGGGAGCCAACTGACGTTGACTAGTGTAAATAAACCATCTGAATTCATCGAAGGCATTGGAAGAAACAAGGAACAACTACACACACAGCACAGATAAACGTAAGCAGTGCTGCCGCCAACTCCTTGAACGCACATCAACATTAGGCGGAATAGCGTGATTAGCACAGTAAATTTATGGCTCTCAGAAGACCAACACAACGCAATTAACACGGAAGACGCTCCGACAAACATGTGGTGCAGTGTAGCGTGCGACTAACCCGAGAAGATTCAGTACCGCTGACAGGTACAGCAACCGTCCATATACAACTAAGCAACACCACACCATAAGGGGACATGCAGACTCGAGAAATGCGCGCACCAGCCACTTTCTAAATAGCACTAGCTAACGTACGCAGTCAGAAATTTAAAGCCGACTCCGACCCACAAACACACAAGCTTAAGTGAATAACGGCCGCAAACGTTCCTCGCATCGAACAGGCAGCGGAGCGGCACGTTTATCGGACGCAGTGATGAACAAGTCAAAGAACAACAACCGTTACCAGAACATAAATAAGCAGCACTGACCTTTTTTGCGCCTCCCGGCAAAACTTCACTTCGTCGAACAGTAAATACAGCCCGAGGACATGAAAAATCCGCAGTTTCACGCCACAACCAAACTGGTAACCGTTCCCGCCAGTCTGACCGACAGTTCATTTAGTACATCAGGCGCATAACGCGAGCAATCGAGAAAACCGCTATAGAAGGCCACTGGTGGCGCTGCATGCGGACGAACAAAAACTAGCTTCCGTAAGCGTTGAGACGTAGGGGCGCTGCTGTCGTTAAAAGTGTTCACGCAGTCCCGTTTTTCCCTCATCGTCGTTGTACCCGTTGCCGTCCCACTATACCATGCATCAACGCAAGCGGCGCTGCCTTGTATTCTTTCCTCCATGCTGTCAACGCATGCGCACGACATGCCGCACTGAAGTGGCGGTAGAATCGTTTTGGGCCAACTTTTTCTTCCTCCGTGCCTTTGGCGCATTTGGCGATGCACGCCGTGGCCAGTGACCAGTCCGCGGAAGAGATCACAAGCTCGGCACCCTTGATCGCTTATATTTGCTTCGGAAAACGGGAGTAGTCCTCTAAGCGGACGTCTACGCGGCGGCTCTGAGGCTGGAACAAAGTGCTCAGATATTAGCCAATTTAACACGTTAGTTGGGCTAAAGTTGTTTCTCTCCGCGGTCCGTGAGCGCGTGCGGTATGTGTGCATAAACTTTGATGACAGCTTTATTTCGTTCTTTGCAGTGAAAACAAAACGACGCTTCTTTATTGACTGCCTTCTCTTGACAAGTCTTTCCAATACCAATAATATATACTGCGACGCTCTTTGATACCCACGTTATAGAAAACTACTTCCGCATAGTGAATCCAGTGTGATTACTCGCTAATTAGCGAGTAATAATACATCTGCCCGTTTTCCAGCAGTTTTTCTTCATGAACACCAATAGTGCAGGAAAAGAGCAACGGGGGACCAGCCGGAGAAGGCAGGTCATTCGGTGAACTTGAATTACTACGGCAAGTAACAACATTAGGGTAACACTGCGAATTTTCGCGATACTGCAATGCATAATTTGAAATAAGAATGCCATTTCAGTATAAATATATAGAATGTAAGGCAGATGCTGCGGGGTAGATTTAGTTCTACGGGTTTTGTGTCATTCTCCTCCTGCAAAGAGGCTTTCGTTTTTGCTTGTGAAAATTACTAGCCGGGACGAGACAAAATACAAAAACTAACTTCTAAGCATATAACTGCATGCGTAGCATGATGTGTGTGGTGTGAAATGTGACGCAGTCGGTTACCATTATGTATGTACCCCATCACAACATAAGTAACGTGGACTAAGTACCATTGAGCGTGTACTACACCACAGCGAGATGATGACTGAGTGTTGAACAAAAACTGCCATTTCTGCGAAGCTTTGTAAACCAAATGCATAAAATGTAATGGCCTCAACAAGTATTTCGTAATGAAGATGTTCACAAAAGCACCACGAATTCTTCAGGGCTATAGCAGCTATGGCTTTGCCCGAACGGCATATGGGCAAAGGGAAGACGTTTGGTTCTTCTCAAATTGAAGTCACTGGTGATTTTGTACTTGACGCCTCAAATTAGAAAAATACGATGTTCACGAAAGCGGTTTGGGTGCCGCAGAACACCTGGAAATGGTTTACTGCAATTTCTTCTGTTGATTAAGATATCCTCCTCTCGACATTTCTAATGCTTTGTACGGCGTTGACAAAAAAGTGGGATTTCGTTTTCTATCAAAGGACATCACTAAAACTACAGCTTTGCCGTATTATGAAGTTAACTGCTGCAAGGCAGTTTCATAGATGTCGGTGAAGTTCATTAAATTTTATGTGCGGTGTGTGCGTGTATATTAAACGCGCACGTGCATCTTGGGTCAAGAAGCACCTAATATATATGCGGTTCATTGTTCCAGTTGATGCATGAAAGAGTGCATACTTCACTGCCGTGCACGAGTTATGTGGAACAAGACACGAGCAAAAAATATACAAACGCACTCTCCCCAACCGTTTACTGTGACATAAGTGGAACAGTAACCGGAACCGCCGACATCGCATGACCCCATTTCTTCGGTTCCAGATAAAAACCACGAACATAAAGAAAACAAGCTGACGGTTCAAGATAAGATCCACCTATATGCCTCGTTCCAGTTATTCTTTCGTTCGGATCCACATAAAATATATGGATCACCCTTTTTAAATGGAACTTATATGGAACTAGATTAAGAGTGTGGCAGGGCAGTACCTCGGTCGCGGGACCCGACTGGGAAGGGATCGCCCCTGCGAGCTTCGGTCGTCAAGCCCCCGGCCACCCTGGGCGGCACACTCCGGCATCCCTCCGTCACCAGTAGCTGCGGCGGGCGATGCGTCCCCAATTGGCGGCCGGAACCCGAACCCTGAGGCATCTTCGGACCGGCTGTTCCCGCCACCGAGCTATCGCCAATAGAAGACGCATCGCTCTTCCTGCGAGCGAACTCGGCCCTGGTGTGTGCTTTTCTGGCATCTCTGCAGGCCACCCCTGCCCATGCACAACCCCCGACCGTGCACACCCCTACAGCCAGACGACCCAAGCCAGACCTGACCGCGGAGATGGTTGCTGCCCCACCGGCGACCCCTGTCATCTCTGCGCCAAGGTTTCGGGCTTGGGGCTGGTCCCTACGAACGTGCACGGTGCGTTCCAGCGGTGGCGGCCCATTGATTGACCATCCAAGAACTTCTGGCACGTACGGGGCTATCTCCAGCCAGCTTCGAAGCAACGGGCACGTGGTCAAGCCTGCCACGGTGCAGTGTAGCTTCACTTCCCTGCGCCCGTGCCCCCATGGACATGCCAGGTTTACCGGCGCTGTATAAACGACTGCACTGGAAGTTACCTCGGGTGCATGACGGGCGGCAGGAGTGCTTTGTGTATCTTGGACCTGACTTGCTGTGGCTGGGACTGCGTAATTCTCGTGTCCTCCAGCAACGTGCCAGGTGTACCGGCTCTGCACCGATGACTGACCTCAAAAGGTCCTGGCACCTCTGCGTGGCTGTGACCTGACCTGGTGTTGCTGGTACTGACCTTGCGGTGTTTTCTATGGGAGGGCGCTTGACCCGGTCTTCTGTGTACATTTTTTCGCATGGTTTACCCTACCCCCTCGATGGTCATGATGGCTTGAAGACCTCCGCTACGCAATGGAAGCTACACCGTATATTGAGTTGGGAAGTTTGAATTCAGTGTTATTTTGTATCTCACCTCGAATATTACAAGAACTGAACTAAAGATATGATAGAAATGTATCCTGCGAAATTATTATAGTTGTGCTTGACTTGTCTCGAATAAATTTAACTCGCCCCCAAAAATGCGTTGTTTTACGTAAGCGTTGTTGGAAACGTGTTTGAAGTAAGTGTTGTTTGAATTATACCAAGAATATCCTATGCATAAACGAGGTATCGATAAAAAAGGGCTTCATGTTTGTCTGACATCACTTGGTAAAAGTAAGTTAACGAGAGTAAATAACTTATAATGGCTCGTGTACTGTTTCGGTTGTCAAAATGGTAAAGTTTTGAAAAACCGCTAAACATTTCTGAGGGCATTGTCGAAAGCTTAAGTCCAGTACCAAACACCGAGACTGTTTCGTGTACCATGGGGAGACATCTTTCAAAGGCTATATAACTGATCTTTGGTAAAACGATAAAGGCCCTAGGGAGTTATAATGAAATCTAAATACCCTACGTATCGCCAGAAGTGAGGTTACAACGAGAGCATTTAACACCAGGTTTACTTTTATACACGGCCTTCCAGAATAAGGACTGCCTCCACCTGGACAGTCTCAAATAAAATTTTTTCACCGTCACCACATGAACACACTTTTTCAAAGGCATTTTCTTAGACTAAATAGCCTGATTTCAGTGGTTGCTCTTTGGCTGCCTCAACGAGATACCGGTGGTCATAAGGAGGATTGGCCAAGATAATGATTGGCCAAAAAATGAGTTCATTCAATCTTCAGTGGGATAACAGCCTCGCCGTCTTCTTCTTTTAGCACCTTCTAATTGCAACTGTAGGTGGACGACTAGGCCTAACTGTCATGGGGCATTTGCTGATCCCACTGAGTATGTGTGGGTCAAAATGCCCTACCCCGGTGCATGATGGGATAGAGACGCTACCTGGGACGACGTGCCCTGCCGCGCTGTAAAAAAGCCGGGACACACCAAGCGGGGAATCTGCTACGGCCGAATAAAGATCTAGAATTATTGTACTTGATAGTTAGGATACAGTTAATAAATTACGAGTGATGCCACGCTTACTTCTTCCAGGCTGATTGCAACTTATTTCTCTTTTCTCTATACGGCCATGGAGTAGTTCTTCTTCTACTGTAAGAAAATGATACGTACCCATGGATGTTATTTGCTATGGTTGGCAGATGGGCTGATTAGTTACAAAGGTGTAGTTTGGTATTGTAAGAAATGTGGTAGGTACGGAAAAAAACTCATGTACACTGGGGGTGGGGGGAGATATAAAAGTGAGTGCATATCAGCATGGGAGACTTCCGTTGGCTTTTATGAATTCATGAAGGAAGGAACCCATTGCTGCAGTCTGAGGCGGCCTCTTTCATTACACTGCTTCATGCAGCCGATTCACCGGCGGCGCCATGATTGTTTACAGCACATACACAAGGAGGCGAATGTTATGTCGTAATTTGCGCCATGCGATAATCTTGGCTTGGTGGGACCCCCTATCAGCTGGACCGATCCAAAATTTCCTCACCTTTGGCATGAATAAAGATCATCATTATCATCATCATTGCGTGGCTTGGGGATAGCGGGAGCGAAGTCATGAGAGTTGTTTATTTCATGTTCGTT
This sequence comes from Haemaphysalis longicornis, assembly GCF_048455015.1. Lineage (NCBI taxonomy): Eukaryota > Metazoa > Arthropoda > Arachnida > Ixodida > Ixodidae > Haemaphysalis > Haemaphysalis longicornis. The sequence goes on along the minus strand of NW_027526407.1, from coordinate 54,148,684 downwards.
TCCAAGTGTTTATTTCGAGTGAGAATGGCCGACACCCGGATGGGACGGAACAGAAGCATGGTGGGGCATCGGTTTCTTTGCATGTCATTGGTTAGAGGCCTGGCAAATGCAACCACGTCACGATCAGATTCTACACAAAACGGATATTTTGGAAACGAACACATTTCGCAATTCCGCCCCTGGTTACTCTGGCCAGGTGTCTCGAACAGTTATGAATCGGTGCCAAGGTGGTCTAAGGTCTACGCACACGTTTGAATCAGAGGGGAGCCTGTTTTTTTTTCCGTGTCAAATACATGAAGTCCCCATTACTGCTGCGCAATAAAATAAGTGACAGACATTAAAACCTTGTAAATATTGCCGCAGATGGGTACTCGCGACATTCCCTCATGTGGCATTGGCCACGTCTTTCACCCACAAGAAGACGATATGGAAGCAGTGCCCAGCACGAGACCTAGAGCCATGGACTGGAAGAGAACGACTATCTGGCTAGCTTGAATTCACAGTTTCATACGTGGTTGTAGCGACTGATGTGTCTCAACTTGAGGAGAGAGCGGGTGTGGGGATTTTCAGTCCACAATTGAACTGGTCGCTTTCGATTCGCCTACCGGACTTCACCCCAATCTTCCATGCTGAGTTTATGGCAATAGTCCTAGCATTAAAAAACTCACCTCCAAGATATTAAATGTCGTGATTGTGTGCGATTCATTAGCTCTTTGCTCCGCTTTGATATCCCCCAAAAATCCCGCTCATCTTCGCACATTTGGTTTTTTAGTTCCTTCCCACTTAAGAGAAATCCGCTCTATATGGGTGCCTCGGCATAAGGGTTTATATCTGAATGAAGAAGTAGACTCTTTAGCGAGGTCATCACTAGACGGCCCTCCGATCGACGTCTGTCCATTTCCCTCCATACTGGCCGGAGCACGGATCCGTCGGCATCAACATCTGGCGAGGAGGCAGGAGGATGCCATCACCTCCCCCGATGATTACGCCCATTTGGCATATGCGTGGGACTCCCGATGTTGCGAATCTCGCCAATGCGAGGTTACTTTAACTAGCTTACGTTCTAGAGTTCCGCAGCTCAACTTCTCAAACCCTAGAGTTCTCAAACCCTAGAGTTCCGCAGCTCAAACCCTAGAGCATTTTTACTCTTCAATGAGAAGAAAATAGCTCGTGAAGCCAATTCACCGCTTGGACTTACCCTTTCAATGCCGGTCTTCGTTTGGTGCCATTTCGCTTGGGTTTAACTACAAGAATTTGATTACAGCCGTCCACACCTACGTCTAGGGGACTAGGCGCCTACCCTGTTAGCCGCTCTTCTTGTACACAGACGAAATAGGAGCCTATTGCAAATTCCCGCATAGCCTTTTCTTGCAAATTTCTGAATAGTGCATACTTTTCTTCTACAAATTCCTGCATTTGTTGTACAATTATTCTGATCAACAATTTTTTCCCCAAAATTTAGTCTCCTAAATCGGGTACATTAGCCCCAATATACCTCCCGATCCTGGCCAATCCTCCAAGTGGGTATGCGCCACACAAAAAAAAGGAACAACAACAACAACAGCATGGGATGACAGCGTCTGATTGGAACACTTCCACTCTCGCTGCGTTCCCATCTTTTTCTCCGCCGCCGTGGAGGACCATTCTGAAAAGGGATGCCTGCGAGACTTCCGCGCAGCCTAGGCCTCCCCAGCTCCGTTTGGCCCACACCGATTCCTGCGGGAAATTCGTCGCATATGTCAAGAGTCTTTTGTCAGCGGATCGTCAAGGCCGCCGGAATGGCTTGACCATGGTCGCATACCCGCCTGAAGAGGAACCACCCCCTGCGAGCTTCGGAGTTCGAGCCACCGGCCACCCCAGGCGGCACTTTCCGACATTCTTCCGTCATCAGCAGCTGCGGCGGGCGATGCGTCACCGTTTGGCTGCCGGAGCCCGAACCCAAAGGGACTCCCGGACCTGCAGTTCTCGCCGCCGAGCTATCGCCAATGGGAGACTCACTGTTCTTCCTGCAAACGAACTCGGCCCAATTGTCGGCTTTTCCTGGATCTCAGCAGGCCACCCCTGCCGATCCAACAGCCAGACGACCTTGCACAGGGTGTGGGGGCGTGACCTGACCCGCGGATATGGCAGAAGCCCCCCCGGTAACCCTTGAAATCTCTGCGCCCAGGTGTCCGGATGGTGGCTGGTTCCCCACGAATGCAGTGTGTCGCAGCGGCGGTAGCCTATGAGTTGCCCGCCCCAGAATAACGGCTGCAATGTACGAAGATACCTCGAAGCATCGGGCCAAGCCAAGCTGTGGCCAAGCCAAGCCGTCCATGGTGCGCGGCAGCTTCCATTTCCCTTGGCACCTGCCCGGTGTGCTGCTCGCCTCCCCCCGTTACATGCCAGGTGTACCGGCGCTGCACAGAGGACTCACCTGGTAGCGACCTGGGTTGGTTGACGGCCGGCCGAGTGACTTCGCGTGGTTTAGACGGACCGACCTTGCGGTGTTCTGCATGCGAGTGCCCTGAACTCTCTGCCATCTGCGTACTTTTGTCCTCGTGGTTTATTCCAAGCGCATTTGCTGGTCATACAGGCTTGAAGACCACCGTTACGCAATGAATGCTCTACCGTATATATTTATGTTGGGAAGTTTGAATTCGGTATTAATTTGTATTCTTACCGTATATTAAATTAACAGCACTAAATGCATAATTGCCATTTGTCGTTCGAAAGCATATTTGTCCTTTATAGGGTTGAATAAATTTTACCGGGCGTGAAGATGTGTTGTGTTGTTTGAAGTACAGAAGACCCGCGATAATTTAAACTCGCATAATTCAGACTTTCGGTAAATTCAAACAGATTTCAATATTTCGGTTGGCCCGTCATGTTTACAATGCATTCTAAACTCGCTTAAACTGGTTCTTCACGTAAATTCGGTTTATTCCTACTTCTTGATTGTTCGTGCCAGAAAATATCGACTACATTTGCCGCTCCTAGCTGCTCATTTGCATCTTTGTATCTCTAACAGTCCCAAATAAAGCTGATTGCCTGCATACGCGCGTCAAAGCAATTAACTGGCTGCTCTTGCTGTAGTAGTGAAGTCACTTTAAATGGGTCCACGAATAGCAGAGCGGCTAGAGCGTATATTGGAATATGGCCACCTTGGAGTCTCGGAAAATATTTTTGAACTTGCTATCATCTTGACTCGCCGAACAGGTTCACGAAGCGTGTCGGACGAAGGGATCGCAACGAAATTAATCTACCGGGACATCAATAGAGAAGTCCGACACCATGCAGTTTGACACCATAGTTCTTGTGCGTTGCGTACTGTGAAGCTCTCAAAACACTTTCGGGACAGTTTCGGGCCCAGGCGAATTTATTTAACACTGCATTCCACGCACGTTATAACGCGTTTTCGCAACACACATTAATCGTGCTTTTATGGCACCCAACGTATAAAACGCATAAAATTGCCGAATTACATCAAGTTCATACGTCCGAAACACAATATAAAGTTCAGCTTTCATCACTAAGCATTCGTCGACGAGCCTAGACGACACGCTATGGCCAGGGAATGGTAAGCGACCATGCGAGTGAAAGTTCACTTAGGGCACTAAGTCCAAAGCGCGGGTGCCCGCAGAACACCGAAAGATCATCCTCAGCAACCCAAGGTCAGGGCCCTGTCCTGCAGAGTCACTCTCGCTAGCTGTTGACGAACCGGGCAGCATCCACATCACGCCCTTCTACGCAGCGGCGAAACACCCGGCAGACTGCTCCGGGATGCGAGGGGCCCTTAGAAGGCGAGCGGAGGGCCACAGCGAGGGTCACTGCGAAGCGTCGAAGCGGGCTGGAGGTCGCCGAGCGCCGAGCGCCAGGTTGGTGTGGGGCGGGCAACCCACGGGCCACCGCCATGGTACACCGCGCACGTGGGGGCAAGCCACCACCCCGAATCCTGGGCGCAGAGATGGGTGGTGCAACCGTTGGGGCTGCGACCATCTCCGCAGGCTGGTGTGAGTGCCCCGGTTACCTTTCTCGTGCTGGAACTCACATCCTGTCCAGGGTCGTCTCGCCACTGGAGAAGCCCTCGAAGGAATGAAGAGGGGTGGCCTTCGAGATGACAGCAACTCCAGGGCAGAGTTCCCCTTCCAGATGGAAGAAGGGTAGCCACCTCCCACCGCTGACAGCTTAGCGAAGCCATGGTCGCCTTCGCCTTGGACCGGGGTCCCGTAGCCGATCGGGACGAATCGCCCGCTTCAGCTGCCGCCAAGGGAGAAACAGCGGAGTCCGGGAGTGTGCCGCCCGGGGTGGCCGGGGGCTTGATCTCCGGAGGCTCGCAGAGGTCAATCCCTCCACTGGTGGGCATCGGGACCGAGATCTAGTCATGCCAGCGGCCGTTCACCGACGCAGCTGGGGAGGCCTAGTCTGCGGTGAAAACTCGCCGGCGCTGCTTTCAGCAATGGCCTCCGTCGGCGGAGAAGGGGAAGGCGTCATCGCAGCCAGAGTGGAAGCAGCCCAGTCAGCTTCTGCCAGCCCACGGCTCGAGGTCTCGTGCTGAGCGCTGCTGTTGTTGTTGTTGTTGTTGATCCTGATAATTAATGGCGCATACCCAATCAGGGGATCGGCCAAACAACAGAGGATTGTAGAAATGAATGGTACTCTTATCAATTCACGACACGCCTAGGAAGGATAATTTAGATCAGTTGGTTTTGAGAAGAGAAAAAAAAAACTGGAAAATTAAAGCGAGGATGACCAATCTCAATCATAAAGAGAATCGTTTAGAATTTTCAATGTAGCGCAGGAGAGCAGAGCATACATCCCGGCGGCAAAACCCCGTTTCGGATGCCCCGAACGATAGTATAGCCGGCCCTGTTAGTGATATCCCCAAACTGCAAAGCGGCACCTCCAGGGACTGACGTCTCAGTCGGGAAAAACGTCGGCATGTCAACAGGTAGTGTTCGACAGACTCGTCTTCGTTGCAATAGCTGCACAGAGCTGTTGGCGCCAGACGAGACCTGTGCAAGTACCTATTTAACTGGGGTACTCGACAACGTAAGGCTGTGATAACCACCTCTAAGTTGCGTGAAGGGCACCATTCAGGTTTCCATGAGAATTTAAGATGATTAAATTCACTTAATGACAGTAAAACCGATTCTTGCTGTTCTCGGAGTTTCAGCATCCTACGGTACCTAGCTGCTGTTATTAATGGTGTCGGCTCTACGACGTTTACTACAGGACCTGAAAGTGCTATCCTTGCTAGAGAGTCGGCTGTCTCGTTGAATGTGATCCCCGCATGACCAGGAACCCAAAGAAGGTTAATTTCAGTGAAGTGAGGTGGCAGGAGTGACCGAAACGTCCGCAGAAGAGGAGTGTCTTTAGGGGAAGAAAGGGCTAAGCATACAGAAAAAGAATCAGAAATTATGATTGGAGATGTAATTGATACATCCAGCTTTCGTAGCGCCAGGACAATTGCCAGGAATTCCGCGAAGAATATCGGGATAAAATCAACCAGACGAACCGAAAAGAACCAGTTAAGGGAAAGGGAAAATATTCCTATACCGGATTTTTCTTCTCGTTGAGAGGCATCTGTATATATTATAGCACCTGGCTGCATGGAGGTCAAATAACCTTCGAGAAGACGATTGAGCAGTCGGGCTGGTAAAAGTTTAGCATTTTTGGAGAAAATGTTCTGGAAATTGATAGAAAGAGGAGAACTCCTGTCTCTATATGGAATAACCTGATTTTCAATGTCGTCTTCTTCTTCTTTGGGCTCCGGCGGCGTCTTCGGCCATTTGCACAATCCAGATCTGTACATCCGGATCGAAGCTACTCAGAACAGTCTCCCACTGCTCCTCGGTCTTATTTAATAGCAAAGCACCTAACGAATTCTTTTTCTGGGGACATTCCCAATTAATATGGCGCAGGTCTGCCCTGCCCGTACATAGCTTACATTCGCTCGTGTAGAGCTCCGGGTAACAATGGTTGTACATGACCGGATTGGGGAATGTATTTGTCTGTAAAAGGCGCCATGCTACAGATTGCCATTTTTTGAGAGTATAGTGAGGGGGAGGATACTGAACCCGTTCTGATTAATTATGTCTCTGCACGAGACCATGCGGTTCCTCCCCATCCCAGCGCGCGAGAAGTCCTCAGATGTTTCCTCGACGTGATCGGCTCGGTTAGCCAAACCTCGAGCCGCGTCGGGAGCGTTCTCGTTACCGGGAAGAGAAGAGTGTGCCGGCGTCCACACAATTTGGACCTTTCTCCAGTCTTTGAAACCAACCAGAATTCTCAGTGCCTGGGAAGAGATCGGTCCCTTTGTGAAATTCCAGTTCTTCGCATACGCCCACAAATGTAATGCAGTTCAGTGGTAAATTACGCCACAATTACGGCGAGAGATTTTACATGCAACGAACTCGGATTTATCCTTCTTCTTATAGTTTATAATAGCGCGTACCCACGCAGAGAACTGGCCACGGCTTCTGGATGGGCTAATTTGTTACAATGGCGTACTTCAGAATTGTAATGTTAAAAGTAGGTAAAACATCATACGCATTCCGTAGGAACGGGGAAACGTAAAGACAAGTATTATCAACACACGAGTCTTCAGTTGGCCGTTGAGGATTCTTGAAAGAGGATCTAGAATGAAAAAGTCTTGGGCGGCGTCATCCTCTGAGCATTGATGATTATAAGAACATATACAGGAAGACATGCATCATGTGACATTGACTTCTCTGCAGATGTTAGCTTTCGTTGTTAAGTGGGGTGCCAATCAGCTGGGCCGATTTAAAATTTTCTTACTTTTGGACCAAATAACGTTTTACATCATCAACCTCATTGCGCAGCATGTGTGAAACCCGGGACTTCCGCCCACGTGCCTCATGCAATTCTTTATGGTCGCCAAGGTGGTTCGAGTTCCACGCGCACTTCTGAATAGAAGCGCTGCTAACGTTTTAATTTGCGCGTGTCAAATAAATGGGGCAAATCATTAAAGTACCCTGTTAGTGCTATGGCGTAAAATAAGTAACAGAAATTGCAGACATTGGAAATATTGCTTCAGTATTCGCGGGATTCCCTCAGATGGCACTGGCCACAACTTGCTCACAAAAGAAGACGATCAGGCAGCAGCACGAGGCACGAGGCCACGAGCCCCGAGGCCACGAGCCATGGGCTGGCAGAAGCTGACTGGGCTGCTTCCACACTGGCTGCAATGTCGCCTTCTCCCGCCCCCGTCGGAGCTCGTTCTGGAAAGCAGCGCCGCCGAGTCTTCCGCGCAGCCCTGGCCTCCCCAGCTGCGTCGATGACCGGCCGTTGGCGTGGCAGGACCACGGTCACGATTCCCGTCAAGGAAGGGACAGTCCTCTGCGAGCTTCCGGAGATCACGACCCCGGCCACCCCGGGCGTTACACTCCCAACCTCTTTTGTTCCTCCTTGGGCTCCAGCTGCAGCGGGCGGTGCGAGCCGATCGGCTACGGGAGCCCGGTCCGAGACGGCGACGTCCATGGCTTCCGCGGAGCTGTCGGCGGTGGAAGGTGGCTGCCCAATTATAATCCTGCAGGCGAACTCGGCCCGGGCGTTTCTTGGATCTCGGCTGGCCACCCCGCCTAATCCAGAGCCTTGCGCCGAGTTCCGTCAAGCCGCCAGACGCCTCTTGGCAGGATTCCAAGGCCAGCCAGAGGGGACAGTCACTCACCCCGGGCCACGTAGACGGTCGCAGCCCCACCGGTTGCCCCACCCACCTCTGCACCAGGGGTTCGGGGTGGTGGCTCGCCCCCACAAGCGCGGTGTGTGACGGCGGCGGCCCGTGGAGTGCCAGCCCCACATCAACGCGTGGCGCCCGGCGACCTCCCGCAGCCTCCAGGCATCGTGCACCGCAGTGACCCTTGCCGCCCCGGCGGCCTCGATGCATCGAGCACCGCATCTACCGGAAGCGGTGCCTGGAACCCTTTGGCAGCTGCCATGGCCTTCGAATGGCCCGGGTCATTCTCATCCACGAGTGGTCTGCCGGGTGTTGCACCGCGGCGTTGCAGGACGCGACGTTGATGCTGCCCCGTTCGTCAAATGGCAGCCAGAGTGACTCTGCATGGCAGGGACCTGACCTTGCGTTGTTGAGGCTGACCTTGAGGTGTTCAGCAGGCATGTGCTTTGAACTTCATGCCTTGAGCGCACTTTTATGCGGGCGCTCACAAGTCGGGCTTACCATTCTCAGTTCGCGCTCGTCACTTTGGCTGGGAGACTTGTGCTGAGCCATGGAATCTGAACTTTATCGTTTATTGGTTACTTAATACACGTCTGAACGTGGTAAAATTTCTTGCAGTTACCTGTATTGTAATTGAAGGGCTGCAAGACTACAAATGCGTTGTGCAGCTCGAGTGAATTATAACTAAGCCTGAAGTGTCTGAATTATGTTATAAATAAACTTCACGTCCTGGAATTGTGCTGGAAGAGTAACTTGAAGTGTGTTTGGAATATGTTGGGACTAAAGCAAGAAGACACTATCTTTCCAGTGGTGTTTGCAGCCTGTATACGGACAGGGTAAGCTGGAATATTGAGTAATGGAAGTCAGGGGTGCGATTTGGTTGGGGAGTAATTGGGGCGAAAAGTGTACGGTTATTCTTATGTGTATTCATACGTAGGCATTCTTACTCCGATTCCCCATTTCACCAACATTACGTCTGATTGTCGGCTTGTCTGTAAGTCAGTCGGTCATAACGCAATGGCACGTAACGTACCATTGAAGGAAAAGGCCAACTTATAGAGTTTTCGTCCTTTTTGGGGATTTTTCGGTTAATCGCGTGGGGGCTCTGGGTTAGGTCGATGTTTTCGTTTCCTTATTTTACTTTTTTTGTGTTTTGTTCCTAAAGTTTCTTGGGATGGACGATGTAGGCCACATTTGGTTACATTAGCCTAATTGGTAGGCTGTTCGTTCCGCTCGGCTATGTTTTCCGTTATTTTCTCTTTTTTTTATTTCGGATGATGATATCTGTTTAAATATTTACAGTGATTAAAAGATTTAGCTTTGCTAGTTGCACGATTATGTGGAGATACTCGGCAAATAACGGTTGCACATTAAGAAGTGAAGCGAAAACATTTATATCTCGCTTGGGAAATAGCTGCTCCTCACTACTCCCCCCACGTTAGTTGAAAGAGCAGTGGGGTTAGATAGTTGGAAAAAAAATTATTTTCCCGCACGGTTGAGCATTCTTAGTGCAGGACGCTTTTGCGGTTGTGGCCCAGTTCCAGCGCGCGCTAGATATGAGCCACTGCAGCAATCTTACCTCGCAAGAAAAGGGTTGTGGGGGAGCTGTGACTAAAGTATACTGTAGTTAGGGACGCAATGGCCTACACTGCGTCGTATTACCTGACCTTCCCTTAATCCCCGCATGCCCGTATCGGGGATTGGCCAGAGGCCAGGAAATAACAGCCAGATTTTCTACATCATCATTTGATCAGAGAAGAGTGCGGGAGCATATCCTCCCCCGTAATCTTCAATATATACCGCACGAAGGCCGTAACCTAGCTGCCAGTCTGCAGGGGTGCCTCCTCATTTGGGTAGTGCAGAATGCCTGTGCAACGCTCCCAGAAGTGGATGCAAATATGTAACAAAACAGCCAGAAACAATTGTATGGAAGGCAGGAAGGTGGGAAGATTGGGTTCCGAAAGAACACGCACAATTACGCACGTTACATCTACTGCCGATGTAGATTTCAGAAGCGTTGTGATAATGAAGTTTCCACCAGGTATACGGCAGGTAGGTATGGGAGGTATGGTAGGTATGGTAGGTATGGGAGTCCAAGCAAACCCCAGACCTGTCCTCCTCTTCTCCTCCTCTCTTGATCAGTGGATGTTCTGTCTTACCAACTCTCACCTTGGATCCCAAGATTTGGTAAAGACGGCCTGGGCGGCAAGCCGTAGCCCGGGGAATCCCGGAATAAGAGCGAACTCCTTCGGGAAGGTTCCCCGAGGTCAGTACTTGCAATCATCAGTAAAGTTTTGTTCTCTCTCTTTCCTACTTCTTTAAATTCAGCGTAATTTTTCAGTGTTCATTTTGGACACATAATGTCAGTTTTTATCCTTGAATATAGATATGCACGTGAACAGGACTTTCCTTTCCTTGTCTGAATATTCACGATTTCGCGTTACATGAATATTGCAGTTGGCAAATAGTCTAAACAGTGGTTGGACGAGGATTCGATTTTTTTGTTTAAGTCTACACAGCATCATCGGTTGGGAAGACCTCACGTCATCACTTGAAATGAGGTTTCCCTGAGCATCTTTCCGCGACTTTATGTCATTTCGAATTCGTTCTACGTTTTCTCTGATGCAGGTATTCGCTAAATTTTACACTGAGAAGGTAAGTCACCTGGACATTTTTAATAACAATTTGCCTTTATTTAAACTCGGTTTGCCATCAGTCGCATTGTTCTGTTTTCCCCTTTCTATTTACTTTTTGTTGTTTCAGTCTATATATCAAAATTGTTTGTGTTTGTTGTACATTTTGTATGTTTCATCCTTGCATCACCGTTTAAGACCTTGTGCTTTTGGTGGGCACGTACGAATAGATGATGATGATGATGATGACGACGACAATAAGTTAGGAGTGCACGGCTAACGCAGTGTCACGGATACCCCAGTGTATCTTCGGTTAATCTTTTATAGGCAACGACATCACAGTGGTGTTAGGGTACTCTAAGGTGGACTCATTGCCTCCGAAACGAAATACAGCCACGTGACCGACAACACAGTGGACGCATGTGCAGGGACTGACCTTGTGGTTATTACGTCATCATTTGCCTCACACGGCAGTGATGGCTTTGCCTTAATATTACATGTCGTTTTGAAGTCGTGTCCTTATCAGCTGCGGTGACGAAAACTTTTTTTTGCTTTTGGGCAAAATAAAGTTTTTAATCATCGTCATCATTGCGGGATGTGTGTGTGTGTGTGGCAAAGTTGCAACAACCACTTCTGCGCACGTACCTCGAGTGGTGGTTGTCAATGTGGTCCGAGCTCCGTGAGCCCTTTTGATACGACGCGCCGCTCTTCTTTTTCAGCGACAAATGCACGAGGCGAATCATAAATTCATCTCTTTACTGCAGCGCAGTAAAATAAAATATAACGAAGTATTGAAAACATTGTAAATGTTGCCGTAAGTAAAACTACAACTGCAAGACCCCCTCACGTGGTATTGGCCACATGTTGCTGCCGGAAGACGACCTGGCAGAAGCGCGAGACCGCGCGGGACCACGATCACGTGGGATGGTAGATCCTGATTGGACCACTTCAACACCAGCTGCGTTGACACCTTTCCCTCCACCGCCGTCGAAGCTCCTTCTGGGAAGGAACGCCGGCGAGTGTTCCGCGCAGCCGGGGCCTTCCCTGCTGCGTCTGTGAACGGCCGCAGGCCCGCCGGGACCTCGATCGCGGTGCCCGCCAGGAAAAGGATCGCCCTCCGCGAGCTTGCGAAAATCAAGTCCCCGGCATCCCCGGGCGGCACACTCCCGGCCCTCGGAATGTTTCCATTGGCGTCAGCTGCTGCGGGTTACGCGCCACCGGTCCCCCACGAGAGCCCTGTCCGAAACGAAGGCAAGCCATGGCTGCCACCCAGCTATGGCCGGTGGGAGTTGGGTGCGCATCGTCCTTCTTCGAGGTGGACTCGACCCGCCTAATCCAGAGTCTTGTGCGGAGGTCCTTCCAACGGCGGGACCACCCTGGTCAGGGCGTGAAGGCCAGCTAGTAGGTACCGATGCTCCCACCACAGGCCGTGGGGATGGGAGCAGCCCCACCGGTTGCTCCGTCTATCTCTGCACCCGAGCTTCGGGATCGTGGCTTGCCATCACGAGCGCGAAACGTCGCGGGGGCCCCGCCTTCCCCCTAACGACCCAATGCCGGGGGTTCGGCAACGCGGCCAAGACAAGCCATCCCTGGAGCACCTTGATAGGTCTCAGTACTTTCTGCACTTGCTCTACCCCCCCCCCCCTCAGCTACGACGTGCCCTGTGTTCTGGCGCTGTGTAGAAGACTGTGACCTGGAAGCGGCCTTAGATCGCTCGGAGACAGCTGGAGGGCTTCGTCTTACTTCGACAGGACATGACCTCGTGATGTTGAGCATGCGATTGCTTTGGACTTCCTGCATCGTGCGACTTTATTCGGACAGTCGCAACTAAGACTTACGGTATCAGGGCGCTGCTCAACTGTACTTGACCGTTGTTTAGCTTCACAGGGAAGGCTGCATTTTGTATTGCGTACGGTGCGTTATACGCGTATGAACTCCGTATAATCTTGTAAATGTGACCCTTAGAAGTGCCATAAAAGTGCTATTGAAATTTCGCCCTGAGAACATTATAATTGTGCTGTTTTAAATAAATTTTAACCGCCTGAAAATCCGTTGAAAATGTTTGAAATACATTCAAAATATGTGGTGCCCACCAACCTGACAGTCGAACAACTGTGGGTGCGATTCATGGAGGACAGTTGCTTCGTTTTCTTGTGGTTAGATTCCAGTTCAACTGAATCAGTTAGCCCAATGGTTAGCGAGCCGGTTCGGCAAGGTTAATGGATGACCAAATACACGTTTACTTGGTTTCATAGAAGGAGAACTTCACCCAAACAGCGTCTTCTGGTGAGGCCACTTTTTTAGATCGGACAGTTATCCCGGGAGTTTAATTTTATTTTGAATCGAAAGCTTTCTTAGCGGGTTCCATATCGTCCTGTCTGAAAACTAAAGCATTTCCCCATAGACCGGTTAGTCGACCGAAAAGCCTTGATGAGACCTGTGGACACATGACGCGTGTGTGAAACCGGCCTTCCATTGTGTCAAAACGGTCACTTAAAAACCGCGACAAGGGAACGGTTCTAGATAAGACAATAGCCGCATCGATTATGGATCAGGGGAATAGTAGTACAGTCGAGTCCACTTATAACGATACCGTTTATAACAATATATCGGATAATAACGATGAACAGCTATGGCACCGTCAACTTTTGTATGCTTTCTATGGGAAAATAAACCTCTTATTACAATGCTCCAGTGCCGCGATATAGGATATAACGATTGAATCCGGTTATATTGTGCACCAAAAGTGCAACAGTGAAGACTAATGACGCGACTCCGCAGCCTACTCAGGTAGTGTCTTCGTAGGAGGCCCAATGCGTGACACAGTTCCTCGGGGAATTTGTTTCCGCCAAGGACATTTACCTCAGCGAGGTGAAGCACCTGTAGATGCTCTTGGAAAAGATTTGCGCTAGCTTCACACGCGGCAAACAAAGGTGGCTGACTGTGGCTTCTTTTCCGCAAGTTAAAAGTAGTAGCACCTTGCTGGCATGCGAACAAAATGCTTTGAGCTCTGTTTCGTCTTTTTATTTCGCAACCCGCTCATAACAACTATCGGTTATAACGATGGGATTTCCTTGGCACTTGGATATTGTTATAAGTGGACTAGACTGTATACTGTTACCTCATAAACCCCGTATGGGTATCCATTAGATCGTTCAAAGATGCGTTTACTCGTCGCATGGATTGATTCTTCGTTTGCGATTTGGGTCATGGAAGGTTTGACGATCAAATGGCAGCTCTTTCGGAGAAGGTTGGACGCACTTTTGAGGCACTTTTGAGGTAAAAATTTTTAGCTTTCGCACTTGTATCAACTGTCTTTTGAAGGGATGGTAAAGTTTTTTCTCGACATTCTTTACTAATCACGAGGGAGGGGGGAGGGGGCTAAATAAGGTAGCCGTCTACGACTTCGTCACCGCGTCTTCAGTTTTCTGCAGTTTCTGATCTCATTTGCTATCAGTTGCCAAATTAGGGGACATTTTGTTTGTTTTGTACTGTCCTTGTTTTGTTTTTTTTCCTTTAGAACGATCAAAAGTTACAGTTTTGATTGATTGGTTGATTGATTTATTGATTGACTGATTGATTGACTGAGTGATTAACTGACTGATTGACTGACTTATTTACTGACTAATTGATTGACTGGCTGATTGACTGACTAATTGATTGATTGATTGACTGACTCATTGACTGATTGATTGATTGACTGACTGACTGACTGACTGACTGGCATTGATTGATTGATTGATTGATTGATTGATTGATTGATTGATTGATTGATTGATTGATTGATCGTTGGATGTTTATGGCGCAAGGCCAACTGGGGCAAAGAGCGCCGATTGATTGATTGATTGATTGATTGATTGATTGATTGATTGATTGATTGATTGATTGATTGATTGATTGTAGCGTTTGACGCGCCGATGAAACGCAGGCTATGGGGCGCGCCGTTGTGGAGGGCTCCGGATTAGTTTTGACCACCTGGGGATCTTTAACGTGCGCCGAAATCTCGAACACACCGGCGTTTTTGCGTTTCGCCTCCATTAGAAAAGCGGCCGCCGAGGCCGGGAATCAAACCCGCGGCCTCGTACTCAGCAGCGCAACCCCTTAGCCACTGAGCCACCGCGGAGGGTTACACTATTATGAAGATTCAATGTTTTAACTTACCAAACTCCGAATTTTTTGTGCGTACAAAAAGGCATTACGCTTTTCTCTTAGGGGTGCCCGGCAAAGGGTGCTTACGCATTCAAAAATTGTGTCACCGTCCCTGCCCTGTGAAAGTGGATGTCCGATGAAGCTGTTCAAAATAACTGCAACTGTTGGTGGGTGGGCGTGGAAGGACACCAACAATGCGCATCTACAGCAACCCTTTCGCTTTTATGGCTCTGGTTGATTCTGCCCTTTCCGTTTATAGCAAAAGATTAAGCAATGTCGGCGTGATGTTACTGTAGTGTTCGCTTTGACAAGCGAATACTTTCACGCTGTAAAACAGCTAATCATGTTCGCCGATATTGAATCTAACCTCCGGCTCCCGAAGGAGCTTTCTGACCAAACCAACAGCAAAAACGAGCTGCTTTCTCTGATAAAGTCACTGCGCAAAAAAAAAAATGCATTTATTTCGCCATGAAGTTTGATGATTCTCAGTCACGGGGAAATCACGACTACTCACGTCAATCCAGAATGTAGCATGTGCGGTGGTTAGAGCATGCTACCAGAGAGAGAGAGAGAGAAATAACATTTATTTGGTATCCGGCATGTGGGAAGTCTCCGGCCACGCAGAGCGCCAAGCGTTCACCCTTGTCTCATCAACAACCTCCCTCCCACTTTCCGCCATCTCGCGTGCCCATCATTTAAAAAAACTGACCTTTCTCCGTTCAAACCGAATCCGGTAGACTCTCACACTTTTATTTTTGTTTTAAACCCAGAACGAAACGTGGGCAACCTGAAGTATATTGCGTCCGAATGCATTCGCTCGCGCATTTCAATCTGTAAACAGTATGCGGCCAGTGCTTCAAGAAACCTATTTTTTATCAAAATAGAATATGGGCCGCCGCTTGTAACGACCTTTCTTTAGCCACTTACTGTTATCTAACAAGACTTACCACCATGGAATCTAAGTTGTGGCTCGTGAGACGCCGATTGCACCTATAACTTATGATGACGGGTTCGATTCCTGACCCCTGCTGCTGTTTTTCTTATCTAGGCTTAAAGGGACCCTGCAACACTTTCGATAAGCGCTTGCACTCTTTCCTTCGCGTCTGGAACCATTGCGAAAGCTAGGTTATCGCCAGCACGGAGGTGCGCTGAGTGATTTGCTCGTCGCACCAGATACTCCTTCCATTTCTGCTTCGTTTTTGTTGCTTTTTCTTTAAAGTTGCTATCGAAACGCGTTCATTGCTGCAACTGAAGGAAAACCGGCCAGCAGTCGCTACATGGCCTTGGGCAAAGAGTTTCTTACAATATACACTAGAGAGGAATCTGGCGCTAGCGTCTATGCGGCTCACATCAAGGCCGTCTGTGCCGTCATGGGCCGCCATTATACATTGCGCTAGCCTTCTTAGTTTCATCATTGGCTTGGATTGAAACGTCTTAGTGACCGCAAATTTAAACAAAGTGCCACAAAAATGCGAAGAATAGTGTGCAATTATGTAAGTGGAAAATAAAAACAGGCTGTTTTAAAACTAAGGAAAAATGAAGTAAAGCGTATTTTTGCCGGAACGGTTGTGCCTGCTATTCCGCAGGCCACGGTTGTAGTTACGAACAAGGTTAATATTTGGAGGGGGGGGGGGGGGGACTTATTAGCGACTCTGATTTTACTAATATTACCATTATTGCAAATAATAAGTTGCTTGAAGAATTTGGAAAGTTTTTTGAGCCTGCCTATTAAAACGTTGCCTGCGTGGTGAACCGGTGCACCATCCGCCAAATAGTTTAACAAGAAAAAAGAAAACGTGGCGTTAAACAGCCGTGCACGATGACAAAATAGGATGCATACAAGCGCCCGCATCTATCGTAATCCGGTGGTCGTATCTTGTCTTCGTCGAAGTACGTTTTGTTTCTTCTTTTCGCCGGCTACAAATTTCGCGGCGGCATATATTACCCGCTTAATCATGCATCCTT
The DNA here is from genome assembly GCF_048455015.1 of Haemaphysalis longicornis. Lineage (NCBI taxonomy): Eukaryota > Metazoa > Arthropoda > Arachnida > Ixodida > Ixodidae > Haemaphysalis > Haemaphysalis longicornis. Next base: position 54,132,259 of record NW_027526407.1, on the reverse strand, counting down.
CGACTGCGGCATGAACAACGTCAGGTGCGATCATGCATTGCCTGCTGTTTCACCGAACACGGCTACCACAAAACAGGGAAGATTTCGGCTTCCTTGCAGCTCGTAAGGGTAACAGAGTGGATCCCTAGAGAAGGCAAGCGCTGCAGGGGGCGGCAGAAAGTTAGATGGGCAGATGAGATCAAGAAGTTTGCGGGGATAAATTGGTCACAGTTGGCACAGGACCGAGGTAATTGGAGAATAATGGGAGAGGCCTTTGCCCTGCAGTGGGCGTAGACAGGCTGGTGATGGATGGTGGATGGCAGCTCGTAAACGGTTTGATTGATTGATTGTAGGGTTTAACGCACCGACGCAACGCAGGCGATGAGGCGCGCCGTAGTGGAGGGCTCCGGATTAGTTTTGACCACCTGGGGGTCTTTAACGTGCCCCGAAATCTCGTACACACGGGGCGTTTTTGCTTTTCGCCTCCATCAGAAAAGCGGCCGCCGCGGCCGGGAATCGAACCCGCGTCCTCGTGCTCAGCAGCGCAACGCCTTAGCCATGAGCCACCGCGGCGGGTAGCTCGTAAACGTGTTAATTCATAGTGAAGAAATCAAATCCCAAAAACCGCTTAAGAATCCAATTGTCATGCCAAGCCCAAGCCAAAAAGGGGGGTCTTCCCATGAACCCCCACGACGACATGGCTTACGAGGCGCAGTTTCCTCACTAGTAGACTTACTAAGAAACTCTATGGCCTTAGGGACGTAATTCGAGCCGTCGAATAACGTCACGACCAGGAAAGAGAGAAAAATCTTTTGAGTGAGTTAAAAAGTTACCTGATGGCCATAGAGCAGTAACTTTGGCTGAGGGACTTGTTTTGTAATTCTTCTCGTCATGCTTGACCTGCTGCTCTGTGTGCAAGGTGGTCAGGGTCATTCAAGTTGTTTGGGCAGCTTTTTTCCTGGTCTTGCCCCAACATTGTTGTGAAATAAACTTGATTTCAATTCAATGCAGTTCAATTCAATTCAATAGGACCAGAAAAGCATTACCGCCGCTGCGTTGATTGCCTCCCGTGATACCGACTACGCGTGCCAAAGAAGAGACCGATAGAATTGTTTTGATCACACCGTCTATACTTCTTCATACGCTGATAAAAAGCATTGAATAACGTGTTTTTTCCCTCTGCTCAATCGTCTTCTGCTTTTTTATCCTTTTCTTTCTTTCTCTGGGACGGTGCAGCCGCGGGCGACCTCCCCAATAACGACGGGCGTGAAGCCATAAAGGAAACCCAATACGGTCGCGGCCAAATTGTAGACCTCGGATGCGTGGCCCCGTCGTCGAAATCACAGCGCGCTCACTCCTGGAAGAGAAAAGGCGTGCACATACAAGAAGCACACCGCGCGTTACGCTCGCACTAAGTGAACAAATCTCTACGGAGCGCCGTTCTCAACGATGCGACACGGCGCAGAAGACGCGCACCACGACGCAACCTCCCGCGCAACCAGCCTCCCCATTTTCGACCGTTTCTTTATTTCGTTTATTTTTACCCCATCTCTTTTTCTTCCTATAGGACCTGCCGTAATGGTCGGGAGGCAGGCGAGGCAGGCGATATAGTCGCGCAAATCGCTCTACTCTTTTTTTTTTTTTTACCCGTCCAAATTACCGTTGAGTGGGGTGGGTGCAAGATGGCAGCAAAAACGACCTAATCTCTCCCCCTTAAGTATATAGAAACGTGAACGACGCTTATTGCCTCTCCTGTACTGCGTATACGCCGCAGCGGAGCCAACAAGCCACCGAAAGCATGCCGTTACACGGTTTGGTTTAAGATGGCGCTATATAGTGTCGGACGAAGAATGGCCGTAACGATCTGCGATATACGGTTAGGGAAATGACGCGAAGAAACACGGGGGCGATTTTCTTTGGCTTTGCGCTGTTCACGCCCACTCTTTGTTCCCGCGTTGACAAATCGTGTACCTAAGGATATCGAATAGCGAGAACCGCCTTTTTGTAAGCGATAACATTATTACGCTGCACTTCTCTTCACCGCATCTTTGGCTTAGTGTACGTATACGCCAGGCGTTACCTCAACTGACATCACTGATGTATATCTATAGAACTGAATCCAAAGCGACAGAACCTTTCAACGAACGTAAATCGGTTAATATTACTCAACAGGTAACATTATGGGAGATGGTTTGATGTTGAGCCTATTTTAAAACTAATAGAATTCGGTGTGCCGCAAGGTTCACTCCTGAGTCCTCTTTTATTTACACTGTATATTCATGGGGTTGTGATAATACCTAACAGCACCCATGCTTTCTCGTACGCAGGTGGTACTGATGTGTTGATGCGTTTTTATTTTCAGGGTCAACCTAACGAGTATTACGAATCTGGTGAATTTTATTACCCAACTCTTAGTACGGGAAAAACATGGTGGATTCGATTTCTGGCTGAAAATATGACACTCAATGCTTATATCAATGAAATATTGACTAATGAAGCAAATGCAATTTAGATACGTGTAGTTTTTTGTCTTAAGAACTTTTAAAAAAAGCAAGCTTAAGAGACCTAATTGGTGGCCATAGAAAGAAGAATGTTCGAGTAGCATTGTAGAGGTCAGAAAATAGCAGCGTGGACAGACAAGAAACCCGGGTAGACGACATTCTCGGTTAAATTAAGCGAAAGGAGTGGGGTTGGGGAAGTCATCCACTGCGGACGATATCATCATCATCATAATCATCATCATCATCAGCCTGCTCAGCTCCACTGCAGGACGATGGCCTCTCCAACTGACCTCCAACCGCTCCTATCCTGAGCTAATCGAGTCCACTGTTTGCCCCCGAAGTTCCGCATTTCATCCCTCCATCGTGTTGTCGGCCTTCCCCTTCTTCTGGGCCCATCTCTTGATATGCACTCTGTTACCCTAACTGTCCACCGGTTGTTAGTTCGTGTCACGAAATGGCCAGCCCAAGTTCATTCTGTTTCTTTATTTGAACTATGATATCGTCAACTTCCGTTTGTTCTCTGATCCAGGTAGCTCGTTTGTTGTCCCTGAGGGTTATTCCTAACATTATTCGTTCCGGACGATATACAACTCATATAACGACCCAAGGCAGTTCACTCGCCGGTATACCAAGCATTCCGAGCACATATGGAATGAATTTCCAAAATTACCAGGAACTAGAGCTTGGAGACGTGTGCATCCTTATCCAATAAAAGCATCAGCGAACTGAACTTTGAAAGAGCAGCAGCATCAGACGTACCATTGCGCGTGTTCGAAAACTTCTTGGCTCATCCATTCTTTTTTTTTTCCCCAGAAATCTTTCCGGCCGTCGTTTTCAGGCGTTACATTCATTCCCAACGGTTCTCGGCTCTTCAATTCGCTCGCGGAGACTGTAATCGTACATGGAAGTACGTATGTAAACACGAATGACATGCAAATCATACCGCCTTAAGTGCATTCGCGCGTGAGCGCATCAATTCCCGTTGTGGGCGCGATAATAAAGAACGTATACGGGCATATGGAACACCTCTAGGGAATAGCAAAGACGAACCCGCGAACGGCAATAACTCCGCCCACTTCTGACGAATAACGAACGAAACTGCCGGTTCGTGTATATATCTCGAGAAGCGTCATTTCTCTTTCCTTCAAGTATACATAGTAGAGGCGGGCTTGCTTCGAGACGTGTACAAAAACGACAAGAAATGGCCCTCCCGGAATATGCGGGGAAAAAATATGAATTGTGTCAGTGCAGTACTGCCGAGAGATGGCGTGATCAAAGCCATTGGGGCAACGACGGCGGAAAACAAAAAGGAATTGCTCGAACGCGGGCTTGCCTTCGGGGACTAGGGACTCCTCCCGGCAGCATAAAGACGATTCCTGGTGGCATGCCACATTCACCAGTGATGATGGTGCGAAGATTCGAAGGTGTTTCGAAAATGAATTCGAGTGGATCGACAAGGGAACGGTGAAGACGCGAGTTGTGCGCTTCCAGAAGAAGAATCGACAAAACGTAAGTTTTGCACCGTATGTATTCCGTCCGCTGCTATACGCTGCGGTGCGAATGCCAGAAGGTGTCAGTATGAGAGAGAGAGAGAGAGAGAGAGAGAGAGAGAGAGAGAGGAGAGAGAGAGAGAGAGAGAGAGAGAGAGAGAGAGAGAGAGAGAGAGAGAGAGAGAGAGAGAGAGAGAGAGAGAGAGAGAGAGAGAGAGAGAGAGAGGTAAAGGAAAGGCAGGAATGTTAACCAGGCTACGGCCTAGTATGCTATCCTGCACGGCGGAAAGCGGAACAATGAGAAAAAATAGGAAAATAGAAAAAGAAGGGGAAAGGTACAGACATGGCGTAGAGTGGTGTGCCTAGCGGTAGGACGAACTACAACGGTAGGCTATAGGCAGATAAGTTCGTTTTTCCACGTACAAATTTTGTAGTGAAGAGCGATACAGTCGCAATGCGAAACTGGCAAGTTGGCTTCCCGGCTGAATTTTTTTTTACTTTTTCGTTTTTGAGAGCTCAAAAACTACCGAAGCTGGAGCTCTTCCAGTATTCCCTGGCTTCTCCTATATAGCCAAAACCTCAGCGAACTACCAACACAGGTTGCACGTTTCCTAAATGTCAGCACCGGTTAGCTCACAGGTAGCCTTGGGAAGATTTAAGGCAAAACAAGTACGCGAATAAAAAGTATTACAGCTCCCACTGCGATGGCTAAGTGGATAGGCGTTGCGCTTCTGAGCACGAGGTCGCAGGTTCGATTCCCGGCCGCGGCGGCCGCTTTTCTGATGGAGGCGAAAAGCAAAAGTGCCCGTGGGCCGTGTGTACAAGATTTCGACGCACGTTAAAGATCCCCAGGTGGTCAAAATTAATCCGGAGCCCTCCACTATGGCGTGCCTCATCGTCTGCGTTGCGTCGGCGCGTTTAACCCCACAATCAATCAATCAAAAATTATTACAGCGTGCTTTTACAGAAATATTCCCGTCGGATCCATTACGCAGAAGGTACAACTTGCATCTCCTTGTAACACACGAATATCCTCTCAATTGCGCGAGAGCGAGCTTAGTTTTGAAGCCACTGCGCACCTTCACGTAAAGCTTTTGCCTATACCTCTCATTCTTGGTTACAAACACATCATTCGCCTACAGAACTGCGTAGTTAGTTTACACCGGAGGGTACCAGCTTTCCCGTGTTAAGGTTCGCAACACCTCAACTTGGTCACCCCCCTCATTTTTCCCCGTTGTGTTCTTTTCCACTAACCAAACGAGAACGAGACTGTGCGTACGATTTTTTTTGTACCTGCTGTATAGTTACAGAGTTCTGGCTGAAATTTTCTTTTGTGGTTGTTCTGCGTGTTTGTCCTCTTAACTCTTAGGAGATTTACGTCTCGTCAATGTAATTTTCGCAACTGCACTCCCGCGCGGATCAGAAATTATATTAGGCGCGTGCACGCAACGCAACTGTGTCTCTGGCGTCAAAAAATGGCCGCGCATCTGCTCCTTTCGTTGCAAATGTCGCCGAAAGAGGATAGTCGACTGGTGCCCCTACCAGGTAAAGGCCTCCCTTCTCTTTTCCGCTCACCTCTCATGCTGTTCCTCTCCAGTCTCGTTCCTCCCAAGATACACGCTAGATGTTTGCTCAAGTCAATTTAAATTTACCGTGGCTTAGTGCTCCAAGTCGGGTGTATCGATGTCAGCGCTGCGTACGGTGGAGACGCGCGTGAATTGATGCTTCCTGCTACAACGTTTATAGAACCATGTTTCCCTACTCCACGAGCGTTCCAAGCGAAGCGTGGATCCCAGCTAGTGGAACCTTTCGTTGCTCCTGCCGTTTGATTTCTTAAATGCCGCTAGGAGCTGTAGTAGCTGGCAACAGCAGGCCAAGGCTTTCTGTCGTTGCTATAGCATTTCATTTGCTATCGCAAAAACCGGCAATCCGTAATATTTTTAATAAAGGAACACTGCAAGTATCATATATGTATTGATTTTCCGCCTTATATTTGCGTAATGTCTTGCTCTTGTTCAACAATGTTGACAAGTATGAACACTAACACCGGACTTCAACGTTTAGATTTGGCTGTGGGTATATAAGACTGTTGAGCAGCTTTTATTTCACTTTGGCCGGGTGGCTGAACCGAGTCACAGACAAACAGACCAAAATTTCTGTGTTTAAGTAGCCCAAGAAAGACTATCGTCTTTAAAAATACGGTGAGAGCACTGGGGGGAGGGATATGGGAGAAGCTAACATTTTTTGCCTGTTCGTGCCTGCCCAGACTCCTTCTCAGACACCGCTCACCGAGAGACCAACTTTCAGTTTCGGTGACCTTACACGTCGATGCCCATCGCAAGGTGTAGGCAATTTTACCGCGTACGTGTACGCGCCAAAATGGATTCGATGAGCCCAAGGTAGCCTAGCATAAATACACACGCAGTACACAACATTTTGACGCTTACGGGGCGTACGCACCCGGCTTCATGCGACAACACAGGTGTGTGGTCGTCGAAGTGTCCGTGCTAAGTATATACGCGCGGCGCGGTTGTTTTGTTCGGCTACCCGCTGCACATGCATGTATGCAGGAGAAGCGCAACGCAGCGGAAGGAAGGGGGATGTTGGAGGGGACGGAAAACAGCGTGCCTCGTTCTGTGTCGCACAAAGAAGGGGGGAAGAGGGGGAGAAGGGGGGCGAGCCCCGCCGCGTGCCGAGTTGATTCGGGCTCGTCACGCCAACGCGTCATCAACGTCGCCGACGACTCGAGCCCTCGGAGGATCGCGCACGACGACGGGGGACCGACGCCGCGTACTCGCTCGCCCCGTGTACGGCATGATTTCGGAGAGTTGTTTCTGGTGGAGATAGAGGGGGAGATGTGGGCAACACCACCTACATAAATATGCCTGTTATCTACACTGGCCGGACGCATTCCTTTAGTCTTCGAGCGATTCATCGCCTTGAATCAAGTTAACGAGTGCATTGTAGTTTTCTTCTGTTGTTTCGTTTTGATAGTCGAGCGCGTGGTGCTGCTGCCGTGTGGGGGGCGTTCTAATCAGGGAGCTGTTTCCTGCTTCATGTTTATATGAAGGAGGCAGGCTGCGACCATTTCACGCCAACACGTCGCTCGCTGTTCGCAGCAGATGTTGTCACGTCGACGACGTGTATCACCTTGTCGTCGAACGGGAACACGTGTTCTGTCTGACGCATGGAGCGACGTGCGTCGAGGTTTGAGCGAGCAAATTAGGCAGGCTATTGAGTCGTCCGGCTGTGCGTAGCACCTTGTTCAGCGATAATGTTGAGTGCGTGCTCTCGTTCGTGCCAGCCCTTATGCAATGTCTCGGGGCAACTACGATGCCGCAAGAGCATGTGTCAAACACCGATTACGCGCACTGTTTTTAAAGTTAAGCTTTCTGGTCCTTTATGGCGGTGTCGGAAGATGACGCACTGCAGAAAAGCGAACTTTACTGCAGGAAAGCCAACCACATTGCAGGAGAGCCAACTTTACACAATAGGTTTCCACAAAGGGCCAATCAATCACCCACCGCATGAGAATGCAGTTTAGCGTCATACGGTTGAGCGATGATGACGAGTAAAGCATTCTCTAACAGGCGCGCAGATGGCATGTTGATCACGCTAACCGGTTAACCAGGCCCAAATCATTCACAACGCCGAGTTAACCGTATCAGCACATTTAAATTACCCAATCACAAACTGATACAAAATCATAACATCATATTCGGTTAGATCAGCGTTGTCGTAGATTTGTACTTTGGCTGATTGTATTGCCGACTTTGGATTAGTATCAGAGAAAGCTTTTTAACCATCTTTCTCCAGAAATGGGTGTTAGATTTTTAATAATGCAATGGGAATGAGCTTTGTGAGACACAAAAAAAAACGGGAGTCTGCTTTATTGAAATTGTTGCCTACCTGAAGGAAGATTTCCTGGAGAGTGAGAGAGAGAATAGTCTTTAATGATACTGGTGAGGTTAGCCTGGCCAAGGCGCCTATCTTGCTACACCAGGTGTATGAAAAAGTGAAATCAATGAACAGATGATGGTAATGAATGTGATGAAGATGAGCCTAAACATTGTACTGAACAAAGATGAACATGCTCATGGCGGACGTGATATGCGGGAAGCAGCCGCGTTGATTTTTCGCCCAACTGGGCAAACCGCTTCCGCTCACTGACTATGCTCGGGGACAGCTTAAGAACGACAACGGAAGGTTACACTGCGCCTCATCACCGCAGCAGGCTGTTCTTCCGCGCGGCGCAAAAGAGTGCCTTGCTGCGAGTATTTTGAACATGACTCGAGTCGTTTCAATAATTTTGCAAACCTCATCTGCTTGTGAATTACTGCAGCGACGACAAACAAATTACGCGAAAAGAAGCAGGCTATGACACGCATTAGCGCAATCTCCTTCCCAAAAGCGTGCCCGCAGTGACATCTGGGGCCGTCGCTTCAGCGGAGGAATACACTGCATCACCTATTGCTGTTCTTAACTTGTACCCCAGTATAGCCAGAGTCACTGGTAATTAATGATGCCGACTATGACTAGTCAGTGAGTATAAGCGGTTTGGCCGGTTGTGTGAAGACCAAGGAAAGTTTGTAAGGTTGTAAAATTGTAATCAAGCGAAGTTAGGAAAAAATCAAGACTGATTGCTCCCACATACCACGTCCACCCTGATACCACTCTATTACGACCGTTTCCCGCAAAATGACTCTTGCGAAGAAAAAAAGAGGGGAGGGGAGGGAATAGGTCAGTCCTGCTCAATTTGGGGCGTACCACTTTGCAGTGTATTCAATGTGTAATATAATGTATGTAACATAATATAATACTTTATCATATAAAATAATGGTATAATATAATATAAGATAGTATAATATAATACGTACAAGGAAAATAGGGGAAGTTTTGGTCTCCGACCGAGTTCTCGACCAATTTGTAACCGGTACGTTGTTCGCTCACACACGCACTTAGACGAAGCGCTGAATTGTTCATTTCGGCTGCCTGAAAATTCAAACGGGTTTGCTGAACTGTCCGTAACACATTCTGTAACTGTCCGTAAGAAATGTGTCGTGTTCTATTGTTTGTCAGGTGTATTTCAGAAGAAAGTTGTTTCTGTATAGCGTACAACTTGTGATTGTTATTGTTGGAAATGTGCGATTTTGTATTTTTATTTACTTCGGTTTTCTCTTTGTATTACTGGATATTTTTGCTAAGCATGCATATTTGATTAAAACGTGCCCTCTGTTGTAAACTGCAGAGGGACAGGAGCCCTCATCAGGTGCTCAATGCCTTCAGCTCCTGCCCCTTCAGCAGTGATTCTAACATGGTCTGCTGAAAGATAAACTCTTCTCCTAAATAACGTCCATATGTTACCCCTAGGTGGTCCTGTCCGCCCCGAAGTCGCTAGGCGCCGCGGATATTTATGCGTACCAGTTCGCGTGCAGTTTGAGAACTTTGAGAATGCTACGGATATTCTGAAGGATCTCAGTCTCTCTGAGGATCAGCAGCTTTATGTACCCAAGTTTTTTCCATTCATCAAACCATCTTAAATTCAACTCAAACAGAAGATCGCATTACTGCTGACATGTATAAGGCTTCCCTCTTGTCAACGGGCTGTCAGGAGACGAACGTCGTTTCCGTTCGGTGTAGTGTAAAAGAACAAGCGAATATAAAGTAGCGAGAGAGGTTAAGGGTGCGCATTATCTCCAAACAGCGGGCCGTTCACAAATCACAGTGCTCATATTTTGAATACTGTGCATATATATGCTATATATTCGGAGTGCTGGGTGGCATGCTGGAGTAAGGTTTCGAAAATATTGGTCCTAAGGGAAACATGAGTTACTTGAGCAGTTTACAGATAGTCAGATAGACTATCAGATAGACTATCAGTAGTCAGATAGACTTCGATTGGCACCCGCGTTAACTACAGAGCGTTTTTTTTTTCTAGAACTTTTACTGATAATCCAAACGAAACAGTGACGTCTCAAAATAGTCTGGTTTCCGTCTGAAACTGTTCAGTCTCCCTCATAGGTGGAGCAGAATTCAAATAAATGTAAGCTCTGGAAACAGTGCCGCGTCGCGAAGTTTACAGGCAAATATTGCGGCCGCAGATATATAGATAAACGACAACGTGGCGTGACCGAGCGGTCTTACCGCGCGTGCCGATGAGCAAATAGCGTCGGTCGCAGTATGCATTCCTGCGGCACTACATCGGCGCGCTTCGCTGCTCTGCACAATGGCACTGGCTCGTTCCCGGAAGGCGGCGGAAACGAGACCTTAATGGACGCGACAAAAGGGCTGGCCTGCTCCCCCTTTCGCCGCTTCGAGCAAGGAAGGCAACTCTCGATTCAATTGTCCCCACTGACCACGGGTAATGGCAAAAATGGATGATACGTTCCCCTGGAGGGGCGGTATGGTTTATTTGTACGGTGCGTTGAGCAACACTGAGCGTATGCGGTTGATACTGCAGTGCGGTACAATCTACGTACAAAGGTCACTGTACACTGTGCAGTGTAGGCCTAATGTTTTGAGGTTGTAAGGAAACGGGCACGGGAACAAGCAGATTAGATGTCAATGCCACTGCGACCGATATGGACAAGAAAAATGTACAAGGTATACAGAGCTTTTGGCAGCTTTTGAATCAATCAGCCGATATCTAAATAAATCCGTCAATCAATGACCAAATCAATAAATCAATCAATAATCCTTCTGTATATTAACTGGGAATCCAGTCACTTATTCCAGGGCGTATTCTTTTGCGACAGGCGCCGTCTTTAAGTGAGGTGCGTTTAGTCGGTGGTGATTGGAGTAACGGGATATGCGTGAAAATATCTGTTAAAGACGACGAATTCGGGATCGAAGAACCGTATTGTGAATTGTGATTTTCAGCTTAGGGCTAATGCGCTCAATTTTGGCAGACAGTAGATGTGCACGGCGGCGGACACATTCCTGTCTTAATGCTAATTTTACCTCACTATTAAGAGGGCAAAAATAGTTGTGAAAGGTTTACGCACCAGACTGCACAGCTCGGCTACGAGGTGCGTCGGACTTATTTCAACCACCTATAAATGCTCAATGAGCGCCGAAATCTCGCATGTATATCTCTTCTTGCAGGACGAGAACATTGAAAATAAAGCCAAGAGATGCGGAAATAAACCCTTCGAAGATGCGGAAATTAACCACAACTGTCCCGATACAGAGACTGTGGAGTAGGAAAGAGAGACAAAACGTAATACAAATGGCAACGCACCGCAGACATGTTAAGAGTTTCTTGCTGGTTAGTCGTTTGTTTTCCTTTTTGTTCGACGAAAGGCACCAATTGCGTCATTCAGCCATGTTTGTGAAACGCCACTGACACTACGCCGCTCGCTTTTTCGTAATTTCTCATGTCATACAATCTCGGTTTTCGGCGAAAATGATCGCAGTTACCGTTCGTATATACACACCGTATATCTCAGCCGTTCGAAACGGCCTGTTGTCCCTTCTTCCCGAAAACGATTGTTTCCAGCCCAGTTGATACGATCCCTCCCAGATGCACGTGGCCGGGAGAGAAAAGGTGGGCAAATATGTATGCGTATATAGAGAGCAGGCGAACCAACTGGAAGGAGGAGGGCGGCAGAGGGGACGTTTAATCGATGCAGCTCCGACCCGTGGCTCTAACCGGAAGTGAGGACATCAGCGTGAAGGGGCCCCACTTCCGGGCAGGAAGAGGAAGTGCTTCCTCTCCACCTCCGAGCGGCTTGTCCGACGGGGGCGTGCACAACCCCCTGCCTCCCCCCAGCACATCGTCTCTGCACGTGCCCTGAGCGACCCTGGCCGTCGCAGTGATGTTTCATAGGCTAGAAGGTGTCCATATATTGTCTACACAAGTGACGTTCCATAGCCTTCATAAACTGCGCGTATATTGTCCCTATGGATAAAAGGGGTGTCCCATAGGATTCATAAAGTGTCCATCTATATTCCGCCATTGATGTCCCATAGCCTTCGTAAAGTGGCCATTTATTAACAAGTGATGTTCCATAGTCTCATAGAATGTCCATATATTGTCCCCACAAGGGACGTCCCATAGGCTTCATAGTGTCCATATATTGTCCCTACAAGGGATGTTCCATAGGCTTCATAACGTGTTCATATAGTCCGCCATAGATGTTCTATAGACTTTCTAAGGTGGCCATTTATTAACAAGTAATGTTTCAATCTTCATAAAATCTCCATGTATTGTTCCCACAAGACGTGTCCAATGGTATTTATAGAGTGCCAAATATTGTCTTCACAGGCGATGTTCCATAGACTTCATACCGTCTCCATCTATTGTCTCTACAAGGGATGTTCCATAGGCTTCATAAAGTGTCCATATATACTCCTCCATTGATGTTCCATAGCCTTAATATAGCAGCCCTTTATTTACAAGTGATGTTTCATAGCATTCATAAAGTATCCATATGTGGTCCCTGCAACGGATATCCCATCAGCTTAATAAATGTCCACATACTGCCTCCACAAGTGATGTTCCATGGACTTCATACGGTGTCCATATATTGTCGCTATGGGAGTGTCCCATAGGGTTCATAAATTGTCCATATACTTTCCCCAAAAGTGATGTTTCCGAGGCTTTATAAAATGCCCATATATTGTCCACACAAGCTAAGTGTTCCATAGACTTCATGAAGTGGCCAGGAGTGATATTCCGAAGGCTTCATAAAATGCCCGCATATTGTCCCCACAAATGATGTTTCATAAGCTTCATAACGTGTCTATATATTTCCTATACCACGTGAAGCCCCATAAATTGCTCGTATTTGCCGGATTCGAACAGTTTGCATACTCATACCAAATAAGGAAACCGTTCAGCAAATACCCATTTCCAAGTGTTGCGCAATGAAAGGGCCGATACGTTGTTTCAAATGAGAATGCAATACGAAGCCCCTATGGAGTGCAGAAATGTTAACAATGGGCTTGATGCCGTAATGACCGGTAAATGTTGTACATACTGAATGCACGCATAGTTACAAGGTGCAAGACAAAGAACTCGACGTTGCACATACAACGCACACTGCAGAAAATAAACCACACCTCCGAGCGCTACAGACTAAAAAGGTTTAGTTCGTGGGAATACAGGTAACGACATTGGTTCACGACCATTGGTATCCTCACGATATTTGTATCCTCAGCCCTTAAGGTACGTATTGTGAGCGTTCATATAGTTTAGCGGTTCCAAAGCTTTTCATTCAAATTTCGCGGCTAACATTTCAAGTTAGAAACGTTATTCCGCGTCCAAGGAGCACCTAACATAGCAGAAGTCGTCTTATTCAAAAATATGAGCAGATGCAGAAACAACACTAAGGTAGGCACTTAAGATCGTCTGTACACTTTTGGAAAAGAAGACAGTGCTACCTGACAATCAAATTTAACGCCAAAAAGTTCGAAGGCTCAAGCTCGGTTTTTTCGCTTTGTTTATTTAATGTAGGGTTAGTAAAACCTTTTCAAGATTTTTGTTAACCATATCTGCAATTATCGCCTTTATATATAATGCTTCTAAGCGCTCCCTGGAAGGGCAACCCACCGTCTGAAGTTGCTGAGTATTAAAATCAAAATGTCCGTTTGTCGACGTTTTCAAGCACGTCATGGATTCCCAGACCTTCTAAATTAACCCGCAGCCCTCCAATATTCAGCACGCCTATTAAATAGCCCGTAGCTTTGTCGTGTGAAACTCTAAGTTCGGGAAATGCAATACGATCAAGAATAAGTTGCCATCCCTTGTACCGCAGGCAGTAACCATGGAAGTAACGATTCAGAATGCTGCACGAGCAATCTATAAACAGGATCCATTTGTTTGTTGAATTAAAAGCCCTTTCTGCAGCAACTATTTAAGTTACGTTTCCACGTAATTCTTAATTTATGGGAGAAATAGTAGCTAAAATAAACAGACTGTGAAATATTTGCACGAGTTCGATACCCCCTCCAAGTCCCTATCCAGGCCTGTACTCCGCTGTAATTTATTCAATTACGCTTGTCGGTTCGCTCACCAAAACCGCTCAATATGGCTACCCCTCTAGTCGTTTGACTGAAGAACCTTTATTTTCTCTTTTCATTCAATTCGTACTTGGTTCGGTGTTGTTGAATGTTAAGTCACTAACTCATATGCCACCATATGGTCAGTTCGTCCAACAAAATCACAGGGGCTATTAAGTTGGAGGCATGTAATTCACCAAACAGCACTATTTCGGGTATGAAATAGTTCATATTAGGCTTGGCAATGCCGAGACCACTTTGTTGTCAGTGGGTAGCTCTTAAACTTGCGGAATCGACGCTTGTCAACCGGCTGTATATACGGCCTCAATTCTCAGTGCTCCTGCATACAATAGTCTTGCCTCACACCAACAAGGGAAGCAACACCCATTAGATATCTTATATATAACTTCGCCTGGCGGCTTGCGAACACCGAACGCCACCTGGTCTCAGGTCCACGGCGGAACGCCCAAGAGGCCCCGCAGCAACGCAGCTGGATCGCTGGTGCGAATACATGTCGGCCGCATGCGAATGCTGGCGTATACGAGTTCGCGGTCAGCACGACCCCTGTGTATTCCAGTCTCGTTTGCTTCGCGTAAGACCAAATATAAGAAGTAAAGGGAGACGGAAAAGATCAGACGGCGCGGCCGGCCGTTGTCTTCTCTCATTTGAGCTCATCACTCAGGCGAAGGGGGCGGTTCTTTGTTTCGACTTTAACGAGACTGCGGAGGACGACCTTCTGCGATCGCTCCGGGCTTGTTCCCCCGAAAGCAGAAGCGGCGAGGTTGCAACTGCAAGAAAAAATGGTGCTGTGGAGAATGGATGAACTCAGGAAGGGATCCAAACTTGCACGCCGAGTCGTCCGGATGCCCCATTTGAGGAACGCCTGCTTGAGAACGATGCCTCCCAGCTTTGCCGTGAATGTAGTGTCAATGACCGGGCACCAACACTTTGTGAAATGACAAGTTTGGAGACGTCGTCTGACGGATAAGATGCGGAGTGGTTAGTTTTGTGTACGCGAAAAGATAGATGATCGATAGATTCCAAACTTATAAGCTTTCATATCTTGTAGGTGTCGGCTCTTCGTGCATCCCGAAGCCGAGAAGGGATCGCCGCCACCGAGAAGGGCTCATGCACCCTAAAGCGCGCGCACTGGCGCCGTGAATGTAATTGCAGAGACCCCGCCTTTCGGAGCGCGGGGCCCATTTGGATTGGCCGTGCCCGCCTTGGCGAAGAAGACCCCAGCGCACCATAGGCCTACGCACACCGCAGCGCACAGCGCGTGCCTTTTGCAGCCTGCCAGGCCGCCGCCGACTCGCGAGTTCTTTTTATTAATGGCCCCGAAACGTGACATGAAGACCAAGGTGAACAAGCCCGGCTCCTCTTTGCTTTTTTATTTTCCCCACCGGGTGTATATACGCGGCACAACACCACCGCAGCCTGCCGCCGACGCCGCGGGGCTGGACCGCTGAAACTCGTCTTGGAAGCCAGAGCCGGCAGCGCGATCCTATCGCAATGCGGCGCGCGCGCCGGCGTGCCGCAAGCACCGGCGCTCGTTCCTATCCTGTTCCTTCCAGTGGGAGCGAGAGAACCTCCGCGCGGCGGCGGCGGCCGGCCAACGCCAAGCGCTCTTTTTTCGGGGTCTCCGCTGATTTATGGCCGCAATGCGTGTTGCGTTCCGTATATACTGGCCCACGTTCTGCGGCAGCAAGGCGGAGGAGGAGGCTCCGGTGAGCTTGTGTCCCGGAGCAGCCCGGCAGGCTCCACCTCGTAGACAGCGCGTATACATTTTGGCTGGGTATATATACGCCTCGGCGATGCCGAGGAGTCGGGGTGTCTTGTTTTTTATACATGCCTTGCTCGAGTCTGTGTGTGCGATGGCGACAAGGAGGTGAAGGAGGGAGCAGAGTTGGAGGCCAGACCTTCAGGAATTGGAGAAACCAGTTCTACCTGGTTGGGTGCTGCTGCTGCTGCTGCTGCAACAGCCGCTGAAGGAACATTTCTTCCTCCGTTTCGGTCAAATGTTACGGCCACGCGGGCAGTTCGACCCGGGAAAGCCATGATTTCTTGCATCTGGCACAACCGCGTGCCCGTGTGGGAAGGATCGCGAGGCAGGTAGCGGACCTTAACCGCAACGAGGTTCACTCTGCCTTGTACGTACGACCCCACCAGTAGCCTTGATGAAACCACAGTGCTACTTGCTCTATGTGTATCACCCGTGCGCTATTGCTGTGTTTCTAATCAAAAGAAGCAGAGGAGGATTCCGATGACATCTTCCCTGGAAGGCGCTTTCTTACAACGAATGCTTACCCCAATGAAGTATCACCGCTTGAGGCTGCTGGAGCAGCATTTTTACGCTCCCCCACAAAAAAAGGAGCCCCTGACATCGCAAGCTTACCCCCAAAGGAAGAAAGGCGCCGATGGTGCGCAGTAGCCTACGGTGCAGAATGAAACAGCCCCAGCGCTTTTAGAGTTTTAACTGGGAGTCACCAGTTAACGAGCCCAACATTCGCGCTTTCGTAAGCAAGCTAAGTTTGTCCACGGCGTTATTACACCTGTACATTCATTAAGTCCCCATGAAATCTTGTATTCCTCCGGCAATAATCAGGGAGAATTGACAACGGAAAACTTTACCCCGTTCGAATCCATCGCCGTTGAGTTGATTGTGCTGCAGTTGAGTTGATTCGAAGGAGCGGGCAAAGCCCCACCGCCATCTACCATGCTTGGCCGGCGCTTCCGTATACAGCGCCATTTCTCTGCTATTCACTGTAAGTTGAACACAGAAAAAATTAGCAGTGGCTTAGCTGGGTTATGCCATGATATATATAGCGTGAGCTAGGGTTCAGCTGGTTATTCTTAGGTTTCCTGGTTGTCTAGGATCAGCTGATTATCATGCTTACTGCTGCTAAAACGATTTCAGTCCAATCCAGTCCAGTCCAGTCCAGTGGCGGCAGCGGCGGTTCAGGCGCGTCAGCTGTGCGCCATGAGACGTCACTGCTCCTCGCGCATGCGCAGCACGGCTGTCCAGGAGCCACGCGAAACTGCTCAACCTCGGCCAGTGTAGCTCACGCTACAAAAAGCGAAACTGAATTTCAAGAAGGTTTAGGCTCAGAACAAACCCAGGGGGATATAATCGGAACAAAATTTCAGCGTTTGCTTGCTGCGTCGGTGGAGACACGACTGCGTGCGTGAAGCGCTTGCGTACGTGCTTCCCATCTTTCGTTTCCGCGTATTTGGCATCGCCCTTGTGAAATTCTGATAGATGTCGGTTCATCCTGTACCACTCTTTCGCTTAACGTTGCTGCGTCGCTACAGATCCGTCGCGCGAGGAAGTTGCGGATGCCGTAGACTTCTGAGTGTTCGGTACTCTTGGCTACTGTGTAATCAGGTTACATATAGTAGGATAAACATTTATTCAAAAATGACCGCCCATCTGCTCCTTTCGTTGCAAATGTCGACGAAAGACGATAGTCGACTGGCACCCCTGCCATGTAAACGCTTCCCATCTTTTTCCCGCTCACCTCTCATGCAATTCCTCTCCCGTCTCGCTCCTCCCAAGATAAACACGCTAGAGGTTTGCTCAAGTCAATCTAAATTTACCGCGTTCTACTGTTCCAGGCCGGGTGCCTCGATGCCAGCGCTGCCGTACGGCGGAGACGCGCGTGATTCGAGGCACCCTACTACAACGTTTATAGAACCACGTTGTCCTGCTCTATGTGCATTCCAAGCGGAACGTGGAACCTATCTAGTGGAACCTTTTGTTACTGTTGCCGTTTGATTTCTTAAAATTCCGCCAGGAGCTCTAGTGGCGCGGGCGACATTTTTCTTCAGTTGATGTAGTATTTCATTTGATATCGCAAAAAACAAGCATCCGTGAATTTTTTTCAATAAAGAAACACTGGAAATATACACTTGTGTTATGATTTTCTGCCTCACATTTGCGTGATGGTTTGTTCCTGTTCAGCACTGCTGACAAGTATGAAGCTTGCCACCGGGCTTAGTCGTTTAAATTTGACTGTGAGTATATAAGACTATTGCGCAGAATGAGTTTCACTTTGGCCGGGAAGCTGAATCGAGTCACCTGCAGACAGACAGACAAATGGACATGCAGACTCACAAACATTTCTGCTTTTAAGTAGCCAAAGAAAGAATATCGTCTGTAACAACATTCGTGTTATTTCGGAAAAATAAGCACAGCTGGTACAATAATAAATATGTAATAACAAGGTTCCACCTAAACTACGCCAGGTTTTTCGTTCTCCTCCTAATCAATGCATAGGCATTACCTGTGATGTTACGGGCACTACTTAACATGTTCTTTGGAGATGACCTCGATTTGAAAACCAAAGACTTATTCCCCTCGATACCTTCCCCGCTAATTTAAGACCTAATTCCTTGAATGATCTCCTCCATCCTACATACCCACCCAAATTATCAAAAGCAATCTGGGACACTCTCCTGCATTTTATATCGCAAACCACTACCTTGCCTGTTTACCACACACACACACACACACACACACACACACACACACACCATGCTGCCATATATCTTCTAGTATACTCCTTGTGGGTGTGATGCATTATCAAAAGACCCCCGGTTTCTTTTCACTTTATAAACGTATAAAAATAAAGTAAGATATAAATAAACAGGAACAAGCAATATTAACTCTAGCGGTCGCTTTTCTTACGGTAACAAGAGAATAGAATACCACGCTACTTGCTAGGTTTTAGCGGAACGACAGAAAAATAACGTCAAGAAGTAGTAAGTGGAACGAGCGCGAGGATCTGCTTAACGTCCTCGTGTTCCACACAGTTAAGCGCTAAGCCCAGATGTTCCTAAAGTTATTGCAGAAAAGTTCCATTCGCATAAAAGAGCACTGGCAATCGAAGCACGTGGAAGAGCACGTGGAAGTTGTTAACAGAACCTATGTGTAGCAAGATATATTGTATGCATGTGGAAAATAGCTTTACAAGGATGCTTTTTTTTTTTTTTTGCACCAGTGGACACGGCAGGAATGTCTTCCGCTTAGGGCCGCCCATGCTGGCGTCTTCTCGCGCAGGAACGACATTTGTTCGATTACACCATAGTTGTCAGATTAAATAGTGATAATAGTTTACTCGTCTCGTGCAAAGCTCCGGCTGAGATATATATCCGTATCCCTGAACTGTAGTCTTCGTAGCAGGCCGTCGTTCTTCAGGGGGCACAAAAAATGTTGACGACGGCGATGATGATGATGATGATGAGGAGGAGGAGGAGGATGGTGGTGGTGGTGGTGGTGATGATGATGATGGTGAAGGTGGTGGTGGTGGTGGTTTATATGGCAGGAGACGACGCATGACAATCTCCTCACTAACCGTTCCATGACCTGCTGCTCACTAACGTGAAACTTAACAAGAGGTGTATGCCGTTAACGCAACCAGCACAGATTATAAAGTAGTACTTGGAAAGTAGGGCTTTCCGATTAACAGTTGCGGACTCCCCGAGGAATCTCCGAGAAGTAACCAGCCATTCGCTCTTCCCGTCCATTTCTATGGCGAGGGAAGTCCCGGGACTACCTGCATACATTCGCAGTGAGTCCACACGTTGATAGTACATATGTAGATAGCGTATGGTATCCTCCCTAACTCGAGGGCAAAAGTAAAGGTAGAAAAGTACCTATATCACCGGGTTATAGGTGCCGCTGAGAACTTAGGTCAACCATATAATACGGCGCATGCGTTTGTGTGCCGTCTAATGGCCTTTGCCTTAAATGCGGTGACCTCAGGTTTATTACGAGCTTGCGGTCTCAGAATGCATTGTACTTAAGTCGGTGAGGCTGTTATAGCGAGCGAGATAGATACTGAGAACATACGCATTGCTATGAACGGAACGGTGAAGCTCATACAACAAAGGATCACTACTCTAGCCCGGTGAGAGAGCGGGTTAAATTGTGCGTGCTGGGTTCAGGTCATAGGGTCAAGTACCCCGGCCTCTCCATTGAATTCAAATAGCGGCAAGAGGAGGCGCCGAGCGCTATTGTTGCTGGCACTGTGTCTTAAAAAGTGTTCCGTTATGTGCAGGTTGCAAAGGGTGATCAGCTTCAGTCAGCAAACAGTGCTTCCTGACGTCTGTATTGCACACTTGTGCGAGTAAGAGGTGAGTAGTGTAATTATCTATGATTAAAATTGCAGTCCTGAGCGTGTGTGAATTAAGCGCACTTATTTTTTTAAACCTTAGTCGCCGTCTAAATTGTTCAATGCGTCAAGCGTATTCACACATTCGAAGTTAAGGGTCACGTAGGAGAAACAACGCCAAATTGAAGCGCACAACCGCAAAATCCGGCACGAAAACTTCGGAAGGAGGTTTTGTGTCGGTATCTACACCAGGCCCGTTCATGTTCAATCAACGTAGCATAAGACTCGATTGGATTGGAGTGGGGTGGATTGGATAAGATTGGATTTGATTGGATGGTTGGATTCTTGCGGCGCAAGGCTGACTATGCGCAAAGAGCGTCGAAAACAACAAAAAGCTCAGTAATACAACTTGTAAATGCAAAATTAAGTCGTATGAACGCACGCACCTAGCTCGGTTTCTGAATATAATTAGTAGCATGTCAGTTGGTTCTTCCTTCAGGCAGTTGTCGAGGGTATGAAATGCGAGAGCAAACTTTCCAACGAGCAATTAAGCCGCTTACAGCGAGCAAGAAAAACCGTGGGGTGTCCACCACTGAAAAGGTATTGATGAAGCAAGTCCAAGAAACCCAAAAGCGACTGGAAACTTCCGGTCGCTTCGCTAGATATTATTGTCTGCCGCACTGTTGCTTCCTCAGACCTGTTCCCCAGATGAAGTGCCCTTGACCATTCTGAGTCTAAAAAACACAGGTGCTGGTTTAGACAACTTTACTTCTTCTGTTATAAAGCTCATAGCACATCTTATCAGCAACGCACTATCACACACAATAAACCTAGTTTTCAAAACTGGCGTCTTTCCTAGTTGCCTAAAGATAACCAAAATTATTACTGTTTCAAAAAGGTAGCAAGACTTCGTCATTAAACTATCACCCCATTGCTATTTTGTCGTTCTTCAGCAAATTGGTTGAAAAACTGTTGTTACTCGTTTAACCTGTTATTTCTCAAAATTTAGTATTTTGCCACCTAATCAATTTGGCTTCCGACGTGGTTACTCTACTGAATTAGCTCTCATTACTATATAACTGATCATCTTAAAACATCCATTAACGAAGGTAAATTTTCCGGTGCCCTGTTTAATTATTTTTTCTAAAGCGTTCGATTCTTTAAATCACGACATACGTTTTTGCTAAATTAAACGCGTTAGGTGTATGTGGACCAGCGCTTTCCCTAATACGCAATTACTTACGTAATTGAAAGCACGTGGTCTCTATTTCTGATACTCATTCTTGTACAAGACTAACCAACATGGGAGAAGCGCAAGGTTCAATTTCGGGGCCCATTTTATCTTTTGTATACATTAATGACCTTCCAGACCAAATGAAACATTCTAGTTGTATTTTGTACGCTGATGACACGATAACTTATCCTTTGAAATTTGTTGAGTTTTTGAACATCAAAGTGCGAAGCACGGGGAGACGTTTTTTGTTCGAATGTGTAAGAATCTGTATTTTAGCTTGTACAAGAGTTTTGACTGCTGTGTAATTTCTGCTGCTTTAGTTACGGTCAGAGTTTTGTATTCAATAGCTCAAATGGCAGCATGGCACGCTGTGAATATCTTGGACTGCATATTACCGCGGTGGGTTCTTTAAAGAAGACACGCGTGAATAAAAAAGGCCAGCAGTTACTTGAGCATTCGTCAAAAATTACTCGCCTCCGTTAATGTTTGTTTTTCCTCCATGACTCGGGCGCTATAACGAAAGGCACCTTGCTTCGCGCGTTATTTTTTTTGTGGTATCTCTTATTCATATTTCTTTGAATTTATAGCTTTTTAACAGCGAAGTTGTTTAGCATATCACAATTGTTCATGTCCGTAGCTAAAAATACCAAGAAACTGCCCAGCGCGCGCACGTGAGCGCGAGCCTCGCGTCGACCGTCAGGCAGTTAACAAAACCCATTGAGAAAATGCCTAGCGCTCGTGTGTGCGCGCCTCGCGACGACCGCCCAGCGTCGCCGGAGCACGTTTGTCAATCTAAGCATACCCACTTAGGACGATTGGCCATGACTGGCAAAAAAAAAAAAAAACTCCAGCTTTCGCCGTAATCGTGTAGCAGGTTTAGATATTCGTTCCTAGACAGTTTTAAATATTCGTTCCTACCGAGAACAAAAGAAGACTGGAATGCACTTCCACAGGCTGCAATTTCCGCAGTCACATTTAATCAGTTTGAGTCGTTCCTGCTTCGTCATTACTCACTTATAAGTGATTGATAGCTGCTGTAACGTTTTATTCGTGTTCTTGCATTTCCGTGTGCTTCTGTCTTGCGCACGCGCTGTACACATGTTTCTTGGTGTAGTTCCTGCGCATTCCATTGCAGAACACCTGCTGCGCCGCTTGTATGCGGATGTTACTTGGCCGATGAGACCCCGTTGTTGAACACTTGTTGCTTGTCTTCATTGTCGCTATAGCTTTCCACTGCGTGCAAATGGTATCTGTGCTCAAATTTGGTCTTGGTTTTGTGTATGAAAATGCGTATTTGCATCGGGCTGAGAAGCTTTGTTAGTGTTATTTCTTTTGTTGTCTACCACCCTGTAACTGCCCCACTGGGGCTAACAGTATCATTAAATAAATAAATAAACACTTGCTCGGAACAAGAAAGACTCCGTCGTTCGCCGTAATCGTGTCAACACTTGCTCGGAACGAGAAAGACGCGTCATAGCGTACGCCCCTTCGAGGTGATGTCCGATGATTATGACTTCCAAAAAAAAAAAATGATAGAAGGTCACAGTTGTAACAACAATGGTGACGTGAAGGTCGTTGCGGAAGCGAAGAAGCAAATCGCCTGCAATCGTAGACTTAAACCTTCGTGATGGTCGTGAAAGTTGGGCGTACAGCTTCGCTACCTTCAAGTATTACGCGTTAGCGTGAGCTGCCTTCATTTCTTGAATTATATTTTCTCCCCTTTACCCTCGTTCTGGCGTAAGCCTTTTCCTCATTTCGCACAGGGCTGAATATGTAAAACTGGATCACATATGCAACACGGGACACATTTGCTGTCACAATCGATCAAAAGCGCACGTGGGGTAATTAATAAACGTTTTTCCTAGAACTGTCTACAAACCGGTTTCCAGCGCTGGTCAGACGGAAAAGGCTTGCCAATAAGTGTCTCTTTATTTTTTATATTTTTTTACAAACGCAATCGACATCGCGGGCACGATACGAACGGCCGCCTGTGGAGAAAACGGAAGTCATCGCAAAGTCCAAATGAAGCCCACGCGACTCGCATTCGCGAGCTTCACTCGTGTCGGCGATGATCGTTTCGAACAAACAATGCATGCTTTCACCCCCCTTGTCGTATTTCTGCGTTCGCATTTCCCACCTATTTTTTATAGATACCGATGCGTCTGGAGTTCCACATGATGTGGCTTCGCCTTGGTCCTTTGGACCTCGTCCCCTTCGCCTTAAAAAAAGAATGCAATAAAACACTGAAAAAAAGAATAACCTTTGGTGCAGGCATGCGTATACCAGCGCATTCACGGGGAGATAGCTCGTCCTCTCTTTTTTTATCATCTGCGACCGATGTTCTGAAATTGATAAAAGCGCTGCAGCGTCGAAACCCGTTCTACGCAAGCAAGAAACCTCGTTGCAGAAAAGCTATACACAAAAAGGTTCCTTCATTAAAACAGAAATCGAACTATAAAAACGGTCAGACGATTTCTCCGGATACAAAAGAAGGAAGGCTTTTGAAAATACGAAGCAAAAAAAAAAATGCCAGAAGCGCGGAGTATAAAAACCCCGGGACGCCGCGCAGTCGTACAGCATAGCAGACGACGAGCATCGACGAGCAGACGATCTTTTTTTGTTTCGAAGAAGAAGCAGCAGAGTCAGAATCTTCTGCCTGCGCCTCGAAGTATGGACGTATAAAAACGAAATCAGACGATCCTCCGGTGAAATCGGCGGGCAAAACGAACAAATACAACGGAGGAACGCAAAAAATATCGAAGACTGGAGGCAAGAGGCGTGCCAGATCTTTCCCTTTTTTCTTTCCTATTTCCCCTCTGACCGGGCGTGTGCCTACGGGGGCGGCGCAGACGAACAATCGATTTTTCGATAGAATTCGAGCGTCCGCAGACGACCGCCTCGGCGCGCGTCGTCTGCTACATGGCGCGGACATGGACGACGTTGCAGGCTTCAGCGGGGAACCCAAGAAACGGGCGTTTTCGCCAGGATTCTCCTAGGAAGCGGAAAGAGGGTAGAATCGTTTTTCCGGGCACGCGTAGAAGGAGGCGGCCGAAGCGAAATTTCCTTTTATTATAGAGGGCGCCGCAGAAAGCGTTTCCCGATCCGAACAGGGCGCGTGGCAATAACACTCAGTGCACGCGCGCCTGTCTGAATATAGCTTTAGGCGGACGTTCCCTGCTTTTAACGCTGGTTTCTCGAAAACGGTGAAGAAGACGGACGGAAACCGTTTGAGAGCTAGTGCGCTCGGGAATAAATCAATACAGCTGCATGAGAGACACACTCTAGGCCCCGCTTGATGTTTAGTGCACGTACACAAATAAAGGTCGCCGAATGGCCCTTCTTTCTAAAGAAAATATTCGTAATATACGTTAACTTCCGCATACAAAATATGCCATTATCCGGGTGTTTCTTTCTTAAAGAAGAATCTGCCCTGGACATCGACATTTGCACTTGGCGCTCCCTGAGGGCGTAGCATTCTTGGTTTTGCGCAAGTTATAAATGTTTGTCGGTAGCTGGAACCATTACGCAGTAAATTGTATTTGCGCACCCAGATATTGTCCTTAGAGATGCAAATAAGCGGGCGTGAAAACGTGAGAGCAAGTCGCAGAAATGCGAGGAAGACACCAGACGGGATGCGAGGGTGCATTTAGTACTTTGCCACATGGCGCTGCTGTGTTAGGTGCTGCCCCCTTTCCGCATTCAGTGCGAACCTGATATATCTAGCTATTAGGGCTTTCGTGCTCACCCAAGTAAGTCAACCACATTTATAAAAAGCCTGGCACGGTGCGGCAGTGCGATAACTAGGCCTTTTCTCGGGTTCTCGTCAAAGCGGCTAACGACTTTCCATTGCTCGGCTTTCCATTGACCGGCGCCTCTCAACGCGTTCCCAAACTTAAGCGACGGAGGCATTAGTGCGAAAATTTTCATTTATTCAATACAGCAATAAAAAAATCAATCCTATGTGTGTTAAGTTTAGGATTCATGACATGCCGACATTCATTGAACTTCTTTTTTTTTTTTAGTTTTTTGGGGTAGCTTTTATTTTGTGCCCGCCTCATCGGAAAGGCCCGGCTTTCGTTGCACTGTAAATCGAAATCCAACTCGTCAGTTGCGATAATAAGCACAGTTCAAAAAGTCATGAGTGTGTTCATAATGTTTTTCTTCAAGCACTGGGGTGCTTTGTAAGCGACGAACGCGACATAAACAGCTTCATCGATCTATGTGCATTTTTAGTGACGTCATATTTTGCTGGGAGGTTTATGGGTTTTGATGGTGGCACATGTCTCGTGTTTCGTCGGCTTCCTGCAGGCTTCACACACTCACCGTTGATTTACCCGTTCTGCTGGGGGGAGATTTCAACGTGGACATCTCACGGCGTGAAAGTGATACAACCCTTCGGGGTCGAGTGGTTTGGGTTGGTGTGCTACACAGACCGTGAGATGCCTACTACGCGGTAGAGAAACGGACAGCCCCATGTTTGTCTGCTAGAATCTCGAGTCCTTCCCAGTTTTATTCTATTGTATTCTCAACCGCATATTACAAACAAACGTGTGTAGTTTCCGACACTCCATGGACTGCGCGCAGCTTCGCTCTTCATCCTTCTTCACAGAGTGGAAGGGCTCTGCACTTTTTAAGCCGTGGATTTAAGTTGTAAAGCACACTGTTTCAAGAATTGCGAATGATCTTCGCGCCGTTCTTCAGCAAACGTCTGTACGCGGACAAACCCAGCGTTGCGGTGGTGGAGTGCCTAATGGAGTTCTGTGACGAAATTGTTGCACAGCTAAAGCTGAGATAGCATAGCTGCAGAAGCTTTCATTTTCTCTGAGAGAAGTGATCGTTTGTTCATTTGGATCTTGGGCAACAACAATTAGTCAGTTTTCATAATTAAATGAAACTCGTATGAGTTAAAATACTTGTGGGACAGTATAGAATAAATCAGGGAGTCAGACCCATTGGAGTCTCTACGCCATATACTACTTCTGCATACTCAGGGCGAGAGTTGTCAATTTTCGCCGCGGCAAATGTCTGTTATTTCTTTTATATTTCTTCGCTCTTCATTCTTTCAATCTATTTTTTTTTTCGTCGATTCGTCATCCTAGAGCATTATCCCACCTTAGAGCGTCAGGTTAGCTTCACCGCACTACGTTTCTCTTTCACTATAGGAGTGCGCGCAAAACGCAGTATCCCTACGGATCGACACGTCGCACATGCCGCAATAAGCAACTTGTAGCTTAGTGATCAAAATTTTTTCCCTTCTATACATTTCAGTGAAGCTCAGCGCTGTCATTCTAAGACATCATGTCACCCTACATCACCCCTCAACACCATTCCCGCCGGCGTTTGCCTATGCCCCATCCGCCGAGCTGTGACACCATGTCGTCACACCGCATCCAACCTTCCGCAGAAATAGGCGCCCACGAGCGCACGCTGGGTGAAAAGTTCGCGCGCAGCGATCTTCAACAACAAATTCCACCGTCGAAGCTCGTGGCTGACCCTGAATCACCTCAAAAGAAACCGCGAGCTCGAGGCGATAACCGCCAAACTACCGCCGACATTTTGCTCCGTCCCCGTCGGAGTGCTTGTTTGCGCTACCCTCGCAAACCGGCAATCCAAAGAGGAAGAAAAAAAACGCGCATCGTATCCGCTCGTTCAGCGGCGTCTGTTTTGCGCGAGCGCCGCGCGTGCCTCTCTCCGGAGCTGCAGTTCTCCCCGAAACAAAGGATCATTGTCTCGAAGACGGCCAGCACGCGCTCGAAGCCAAAGAAGGACTTTTCCTCAGCCTTAACACAGCGGTTGCCGCCCGCGATACTTCATCGCCGCCGTGCCTCGACCACAACAGAGCGCTCGTGCTCGCACGTGAACGCGGCCCAACACTCGGCTCGTGTTGTTCGGCACGCCCTGTGATCTTCAAAGAGTCTCTCCCTGGGCTCTCCAGCTTCCAAGTGCGTGCGTACCATTCATTCGGCCCGCGGCGTGCACGCGCACACCAAGGTCGGGCCTCGCGGTTCCTTGCGGAGTGCCAACAAAAAGAGCGCAGACCCTGGCGCCGCGTCTCATTCTTCGTTTCCTCGACGAATCATGAGTCCGCGATGTTTTGGACGCACGGTGCGGTAGTCGCCGCTGCTGCGATGAAAGAAGCAAAAAGACGGGCCGAGAAATAAACGCCCCGAAACGCAAGCGGGCTCTGGTGTCCTCGGTTCCTATTGTTTCGTGTTAGCGGTGAGTACCACCGTACGTATACGCGTTGGCGCGCGTTCCAAGGTGACCAATTAGGAGACGACCCAGCGGTGAGTCGCTGGAGCTAGCGGATTTCGTTGGAGAAGCTATGTGGACGGAATTACTCGGTCGTTCCTTTTGTTCTTTTGCGTGTGGCTGTTGTCGTTGTTCTTCAGTAGTTGCCGTCTCATGTCTTCTAGAGGTCTTGGACTTCCGTTGCGCGCTGAGCTTGAGGGAAGTGTAGGGGCATTGTTTGAAGATGGGCTGTCGAAACCGGTTCGTCTTGGCTAGGTGGGGGAAATGCGTTTTTGTTCTAACGTCATACCATTGCTCTATGGGCCTGTCCTTGGTGTCCTGGTCTGGTGCCAGTGGCCGTAGCTTAGGCCTATTGCGAGACGAGTGCTAGTGATCTTTTCCCGAAACACCTTGGCGTGTTTACCTTTTATATTAAATTTTTCATTATCATTGCTATTTATATCATGGTTATCTGCTCGAAGTTCTGCAGGAAACTGTAGCTAGATAATTCAGCCTTGTACACTTCTCGATTTGGACTAAAAATTGCGTCTTAAAGATGTTGGATGATAGAGGACAAGGACAGCTATGACAGCGTGGCCGATGATTGCGAGTACGAATGCATAACTTCGGATTTAATCTTTAAACACTAATTTTCGAAGCAAACGCTTCGGGGCGGACGGAAACAGCCTAAGGCGCGGAACTTCCCGCGTAAATGTTTGCCGATATTCCGGGGCGAAGGACAAAGCTCGCAGAGGGGAGTAGATGAAGTTGGTTAGAAGTGTATACACTAACGACTTGTGAGCGTAAACCTGGAAGCGGAGGACGACATGGTGCCACAGGGCGTATGCTCTAAACGGGGGCTAAAACTGTGTTGCAGAGGGGGACACACGGCTTGGCGTATCGTTTCAATATAAGCCTCCGTATAGACTGTTCCCCTATTGTTGCACGGTAATGTCATCATCATCATCATCATCATCATCATCACCACCACCACCACCACCACCAGCCTATCTACGCCCACTGCAGAGCAAAGGCCTCTCCCCTTATTCTCCAATTACCTCGGTCCCCTGCCAACTGTGACCAATTTATCCCCGCAAACTTCTTGATCTCATCTGCCCATCTAACTTTCTGCCGCCCCCTGCAACGCTTGCCTTCTCTAGGGATCCACTCTGTTACCCTTAATGACCAGCGGTTATCTTGCCTTCGCATTACATGCCCTGCCCACGTCCATTTCTTCTTCTTAATTTCTACTAATATGTCTTTAACACCAGTTTGCTCCCTGACCCACTCCGCTCTCTTGTTGTCTCTTAATGTTACACCTATCATTTTCCGCTCCATTGCCCGCTGAGTCGTTCTCAATTTAAGTTGAACCCTCTTAGTGAGACTCCAAGTTTCTGCCCCGTAGGTGAGTACCGGTAAGATGCAGCTGTCATACACTTTCTTCTTCAGCGACCTTGTAAGGCTGCTATTCATTATCTGAGAATGTCTGCCATATGCACCCCACCCCATTCTGATCCTTCTAATTATCTCTGCCTCATGGTTGGGATCTGGGGTCACAACTTGGCCTAAGTAGATATATTCGCTTACCACTTCCACTGCCTCGCCACCTATCTCAAACTGCTGTGCTGTCCCGAGGTTATTGATCATTACTTTAGTTTTCTGCATATTAATTTTCAGGCCCACGGTTCTACTCTGTTCGCCCAGTGCAGAAAGCATGCTTTGCATGGTAATGTACGCAGCACTCATTTACCGCGCCGTGTGTACCTCTCATAGCGTAACCAGCCACAGCTGGTCACGCTATGAAAGGTCCACTCGACGCGGTAACTGGTCATAGCTGCTGGTGACCTTGCATTCGATTTTGAAGGTAAGTTGCGCTTGATATGAACACAGAGACGGGCACGGGAAAAGAACGTGTACTTTCACGGGAAGACGGCGCTGTCTTCTCGTGAAAGTATACGTTCTTTTCCCGTGTCCGTCTCTGTGTTCACATCAAGAGCAACTTACCTTCAAAAGCATGTTACACCAACTAGCCCCACATCAAGCTCTACTGAACTTGCATTCGATCAGAATCTGAAGGTTCTGATCGACTATCAGTTCATCAGCACCACCTTAGAATCTTACAAACCGTTACATTAACGAAGATACACGGTGTACGGAGGCATGGACGATGTCTAACTATACTACGCACAGACGGATCATGCTGTCATCTGACAAACAGTAACAAAGTTTGACTTTGTGGGGCGAATTCACCTCAGGTCGTCAGACTACAGCTCTGCGATCGCTTCCACACGAAATACCAAGAACATGGATCATGAACTCGTTCGCGATAAAACGAGCGCGTCCAGCGTGCCAGCCAGCCGGTATACGATCCTTGTAGAGATGATGAAGATCATTACACTACGAGTTGCAGGTGCAGCTTCGTTTCGTTTGTCGACCGCTCTCGGGCTGCTCCTGGCTTTTTCTCGGGGTGGCCCTCATAATTTCCACGAAAGAGCGAAAACGTTCGGGTCAAAGGCAAACCGTGACCCCGAGGCCCTAACCGTGCAAGCTCCCGCCGTGCATCGTCCCGGTGTTTCCTCTCTCTTTCTCTCTTTCCTCTCTTCCATGCAGAACAACAGACCGGCGCCTCTCGACAAACCCCGCGGCAATTGCAAGCACGTATCCAAGCCAAGCCTGCGGCGCTACTCCACGCGTTAGCCCACGCCCCGCAGCACGGCGAGCGCCGTAACGGCCTTCTTTGTCCGCGGCTCTGCTAATTATTACGTTTGTGTGCGTCTCTCTCCTTTTACTGCCCCCGCGGAAGGCACCCGTTGTTCTTTCCCGGCTTTTCAACGTGTTATTTGAGAACCTTAGCTGCGGCGGCGGCCGCCGCCTCGCCGCATCCAATTCGCAGAACGAGCTGCAAGCCGAGACGACGGTGGGCTGCGCCCTCTGGTCGTCTGCAGCTACCGCTTGCCTACACGACGCCTTGACCGGAGCGAAGCGGCTCGCTAGAGAGGATGAAGGAAGAGAACACAAACAGTAACTAATGAAGGAAGATGACCATTGCCGCGCGGGACGAGCTGGTGGAAAGGGCTGGGCGCCTTCAGGTCTACCTGGGGGAGAGGGACATCTGGCGCGGGGAGGGTACACGGCTCTGGAGACAGCCGGAAACTAATGGTAGCAGACGACAGAAACGGGCCGATCGTCTGTCGTTCCGACGCGGCCGAGACGACCTTTGGCGCGTCTCGGAGGTGTGGGGGAATGGTGGGGGCAAGCTGCGAAGGGGGTAACTACGCTCCGCTAACTAGCAGAGAATAGTTTAAACAGGGCCGTCGTCTTTTATGGCCCTCTGCTGTTACGGAATGCAGCGACACGGCGCTTAGAGCATCCGCGGCGCCATATCTCGATAGAACACTGCGCAGACGATCGAAATAGCGGAGCAGCAGACGAGAATCCTGGGACGTCGCTTCCTCGGGCCGACCACGTCCCGGCCCCCGGGCGCTCCGCCTCTCTTGATTTTTATTTCTCGCGAAAGAGTCGCCCTACGAAGAGGCTCACTTCCTCGTGATGTATTTTTGGTCTTGTTCTTTATTCAGCGCCCCTTTCGCTGGACTCGTGCTCGGATCTATAAGTATAAGGCTCGCCGTTCCGGACGCCGCTTCGGTCACCGCAGATTTATGATCGTTTTCTTTCTCTCCCGTTTCTTGTCTTCTCGAGCGCTCTGGCTTATCTTGTTTGATTTCTTGGTTTTGTTTTTCGGTGGTATAATCGCGGCCTTAGGAATCTTTCGGGCAGTTCACCAGGACTCTTTCAGCCTGAGGCTTTTTTCGCCAGCTCATGCGAAGAAGCAGGTATAGGGGCGCTGTTGTACGCACTGCATACGTACTACGTAGGATTCGGGCTTAGCAACCGAAATAGCGGAGGACCTGTTAACTTTAAACGATTTGTTTCGACACACACGCATCTCCCTCGGTTGCTCGATATATATTAAATAGAAGCTTTGTATGCCTCAGTGATAGCGTGCGATGTCGCCCCAGAACGCACTGCAGGAAAGCTTTAAACAATGGGTTTCACGATACGATGGTGATGATAAGTGAAGGCACATGAAGCGCCTGAAGAAAAAAAAAACTGTGGTTGATTCCTCTGTCATAGGAATCGGTAAAACACGAAAGTGAAATGTGCAACGAAATTTGCAGCTGAGCATGATTTGCGGGACGGCGGCTGTCTTGTGGGTGTGCTTGGCGAGCGACGTCCTGCTGGCGGGTCGCTCCGGCAAAGGTGTACTGGCATCATTTCCGTGAAGCGGATATGGCGTCAGTGAAATATCGGTATATCCCTGCATAAAACACTTTCGTGTTAAAATATAAAATCCGAAAACGAACAACCCTAAGTGCAACGCACTCTTTAGTACTAAAGGTTACTTCCCCGCAAGAAGCCCCTGTGTGCAGGGGTGCACCCTTTACAGGCCGCTTGATTCGTTGTACTGGCGTCATTTCCGTGACGGATATGATGTCAGTGAAATCTTGGTGTATCCAGGAATAAAACCCTTTCATGTTAAAAACATTACCGTGCTCGGGCTCGAACCTTGGTGCATTGCACCATACCGACATGGTCGAAACAGCTTTGCGTTTGGCACACATTTCTCTTAAGAAAATGGCTTTGATTTTTGGGCAAAACGACATAGTACCTGGGTTCTAGTATTTGACCATGTGCGAAAACAGTAATTGAGATGACCGTTTCTTATGATCATAACAAAATTGCTTGTATCTGAACAACTAAGGCAGTGTTAAGAAATAACAATGCCTTCCCCGAGTTGTATTTCAAGGAAAACACAAGGATAGTATAAAAATGTTTTTCTTATGGCTTTTTTTACTGAATTCACACAACGTGCCTGTTAAGACATCTAGAAGCAATGCCGCATGTTTAAAGGGGACAGACAACCGATTTGCGGGGAATGTAGGATATATATACCAAGTGAAAGGACATCGCTTAAAACACCTTGAACCGAAACGGTTTTCCTGACAATGCCCTTGAAGGTTTGAAGGCAAATTTTTTAGATCTACAGCTATCACTAGGCATGCTCCCTAAACGAATGCTGGCAACCATGACTTCGAGCCACGCAGCAACATACTTAAAACTGTAAGGGAGATGAAAAAAGTATTCAGGAAATTGTACCCAGCTAAAACGATAACAAAATGCAATCTTTTCTATTCCTTTTTGCGGTCTTTGAATTACGCATTAAAAGCCACCGAGCTGCTCGTATTCGTACGGTAGTGTTACTTTTAGACAGTACGTGGCGCCACCTTTCACACTTCAGAAAGTCTAGCTCCAAATGAAAATTATTTGTGCCAATATATTTAGAAATTCCTTGTAATTGCGACACTCTATAAAACGCTGGCATTCATATGAGCAATGGGACATGCGCTCCCCAAAAGTCGATCGTCTATTCCTTCGATATTTTACGCCCCAGTTTCGGTCGTAGCCGTTTAATGCCGGAAAGACAGCTGGACACCGCGTTGGGAGAAATTCCGTGTATGGTTATTTGTAATTTGAGAGGCGACAATGCCTCAGCCACAAATTGAGTTCTTGCACAGCGTTGTCCTCTATTTTTTGGCATTTCTGAAACCTCGATATACTTCCTGCCACGGTACGGTCTCTGTGGCACGTGCGCTGAAACGTAAGCATGATCCGTTGCGCCAGTTATAGCGAAGTAACGAAATAAAAATTACTGACGATTACTGTACTCCCTTTAGCGAAACTTGTGCGCAGCTTGAACTGCAGTCCTCTCGGTCACGGCGCATATCTGCTGCGTTTCAGGAAGTGCACCACGTGGTCAGCGAACGCACGGTGGCGCGCGCACACAGCCGTTATCTCGCAGCGCACCGTCACCACAGAGCATGTTGTTGCAAATCGTGTTTGAACCTCCCGCGCGCAAATGTCACGTGGTTCGGATGAGTCCCGCAACGAGGAGGACGCCGAAGGGCCCCGTGCAGCACGCAACGGGTGCTGGGCTTCTGCTCGGCCGCGCAGCTCTCGGCCTAAATCTTGCGCCACACTTTCTTCCTCCGTTTTTTTAACACGAAAGTGTTTTATTCCCGGATACACGAAGATTTCGCTGACGTCATATCCGTCACGGAAGTGACGCCAGTACAACGAAGCAAGCGGCCTGTACAGGGTGCATCCCTGCACACAGGGTCTTCTTGCGGGGAAGCAACCTTCAGTACTCGAGAGTACTTCATACCTGGGGTTGTTCGTTTTCGGGTTTTATATTTTAACACGAGAGTGTTTTATGCCGCGATACTCCAAGATTTCACTGGCGTCATATCCGTCACGGAAATGACGCCAGTGCACCTTTGCCGAAGCGACCCGCCAGCAGGACGTCACTCGCCAGGCACACCCGCAAGACCACCGCCGACCCGCAAATCATGCTCAGCATCAGATTTCTCTGCCCATTTCACTTTCGTGTTTTACTGATTCCTATGACAGAAGAATCAACCGCAGTTTTTTTTGCCTTCGTTCGCTCGGCTACAACGGCGTCGCTGCCTCCGCCACCGAACCACTGTAGCGGGCGCCAAAGTGCTGCGCACTAGAATAGGCCCTCACACAACGAAGTTGCAAATGTCTTCAGTACACAGTCGATTATCTGTCCCTGCAGAGAGTACATTCTAGGAATTTTGTGTACAGAGAACTCCAAAGCCCCGTTTTCCCTTAAGTTCATTCACTATTCGAGCTGCTTTTGCTGTCCTAAATTTTGTTCGTCACGGTCATATCGTTTTGTTTTTGTTTCATTTTTGCTTCTGCCTCTATGTCTCCGCATGAAAAGCCGCTTACTCGTCTTTCATTCGCTGGTATACCTCGTCGGTTTGTGCCGCTTAGATTTCATTTCTCGGTCCGCTTATCTGTCGGCGCGTCTCACTCTGCGAGTCTGCTCAATTCAGGGCCCAGCCGGCCTGTTGTATACTGCATGCGGACGCAGCGGCCTTCTTCCTGCCGTCCTGATTCTCACCTACGAGGCGCTGGCCCTGCTTAACCTTAAACGGCAAGCAATGGACGGCGAATCACTCTGCTGCTTATGCTGTCCCTGGTTTAGTTCGCCATGTCTTTCTTGTACAGCGATGCTGTATACGGTTAAAGGTGCCGTGCACTTCTCATGTGCGCAAGCAGACCTGCGGCAAAGCCAACTTTACTTACTTCGAATGTTCAGCAGAAAACGGGTGTAACTCGTTTTAAAGCGAAGCTTACTATGCCCTACTGATTGCGTCGCTCGTCGCGCAAAACGGCCTGCAGGAAATCCAAGTCTACACAGTGGGCTTCCCAAAACGATGATGATGATGATAAGTGAAATGGATTTAGGCATCGAACGTGGGTCCTACGCGTTATGAAGTCGACGTCTATCCTATTGCGCCATTTCGACACGGTCGAGGCAGTTTGGATTTCGGACTTTGACTTTGACTCAGGTTTCATGGGAGAAGATAGTTCAACCGATACCTGGACGAGATCGGTGTCACTGAACTTATTTGACATTTTACGGAGATCGTGATGTTCATCGAACTGTTCCCACAAACTCCAAGATGTGTTTGTTTTTTTACTTGTTTTCTCCTCGTTCTTATCTATAGGGCCTTTTCTACCCTCCCCTACCCATTCCCCCGCCGAGTAGCATGTCGGTGTAGAGATTCTGGCAAACCTCTCGGCTTTCTTCTTTGATAAAGAGCTCTCTCTCTCTCTCTCTCTCTCTCTCTCTCTCTCTCTCTCTCTCTCTCTCTCTCTCTCTCTCTCTCTCTCTCTCTCTCTCTCTCTCTCTCTCTCTCATGGGAGAATGCTTCGCGCTTTGACCATCTTTCTGTTCAAGAGGACTCTCACTTGGGCGAGTTGGTAAACGTTCATGTTTGAAGATCGACGCGGAAAAATCACGGCGCAAAAAAAAAAAAAAAAGCGATGAGAAGTAGACAGGACAGCGCTGCACTCACAGCTAGGTTATTTTGGAAAGAAACACTACTAATACACATTCATTAGTCTCCCACGTGGCGGTAAATCATAGCAAAAAATAAACAGAAACGAAGCGCAATTACTGATACGCCTGCGCAAGCTGTCCGGTCTACTTCTCGCCCTTTTTTTTTTTTTTGTGCCGCGTTTTTGCCGCGCTGATCTTCAATCATCTTTCTCTTAAGAAAGGGGCTTCGATTTTTTTTATCAAAACTTTACCCTAAAAAAAATTACGTCGCCGTTAGCCACTAAGACTACAGGAAATCCCGCTTATATCGAACAGCGCGAGGATTGTAAATTAGTTCCATATAGCAAAAATTCGGTATAGAAAGTGAAACAAAAAACAACTTATATGAGAGCAATCGTGCCGACGGAGTCACGAGCTAACGCTGAGCTCTTACCACCCTGCAGTTCACTATTGATACGACACTTCTCGGAAAGAAAACATTAATTTATTTGGGTGGAAAAACTGAGTGAGTGTAGCCTGCTTCTTTGAGCACAACGCGTTGCTGGTGATCGACTGCTTGCTCCACGGTATCTAAACAGTCGACAAGCACAAGACTGCTGCCCTCATTGACACGCAGTATCGCCGTAGCAGGGCCACGGCAGCGACGCCTTCGCTCGTGCTCGGAAGCGGTACGGAGTCCTCGGCGTCTTCGACTGAGCGGAGACAAGCATGGGTACAAGCAAATAACGGCGAACCCAGCGAATCGAGCAAGCGAGTCGCGCGGACTTGAAGTTCGGTGACACAGCAGCCCGCAGCGCCCAATGTGGCGCTTTGGGCTCCAACGGCATGCATGCGTGGAGCTGGTCCACTCTGCCACGGCTGGTTTGGACGCGCCCGAGCTCGCGCGGGAGTCGCAAGCGACACCCCGCGCCACCGCTGCACGCAAATGTATTGCGGGAAAGCCTGCCGCATGCCTGAGGAGAGCGAAAAATCCCGCGCGGGAGAGTTCGATATACCCATTGTGAGCAAAATCGCGTTCGATATAAAAAGTTTTAAATGCATGTAATTTTTACCGGAATTATACAAGGGTTCGATTTAGGCAATAATTCGATATATCCGTGTTCGATATAAGCGGGTTTTGCTGTATTACTCTGAGTTTCACTTACTTGGCCTAATTAGTTAGTTCACAATAAATGAGTGCGTACCTTTTTTTCAGAATTCTGTGTCATTTATGTGTTGTGGGCTAAACTCTGGTCATCCACCGACACTGAGTGCAATGAGATTCATTATTAATGCTAAAGCATTAATTAACTGTCTCGGTCGCTGCGTTCCCCGCGAGCCTTGTTCCACAAGTGTCACCAATGTGGGGTATCCGGTGACTGACTCCGAACAGTCTACTCCAACAGCGGCTGGGAAACACGGCGGTGCGCACAATACCGGCACATCCGTTCGAGAATTCAAGACTAAAGGCCGACCTCCATGCAGCGAAGTTTCTCGGCGAACTTGGCGCGGCGGACGCCGCGGTTTGACGCGCCGCTCAGTTTTCGTCCACCCCAACCTCCATGCAACGTGATGCGGCGAACGACGCTGATGGAAGACAGGACAGGAAGTACAAGGCTGTGATTGGCTGCGGCCTCAAAATGCAGTTTGCCGCTTCCGGTCGCGTTCGCCGCCGCGCGTTCGACATCTAGCTCGCGTAGATCGCCGGCGAACAGCCGTATTTTCGACGCCGGCGGCGGAGCGGCCGCCGCCGGGCGACGTTCGTCGCCTTTTCGCCTACATTTCGCTTCATGGAGGTCGGCCTTAACGCT
This sequence comes from Haemaphysalis longicornis, assembly GCF_048455015.1. Taxonomy (NCBI): domain Eukaryota; kingdom Metazoa; phylum Arthropoda; class Arachnida; order Ixodida; family Ixodidae; genus Haemaphysalis; species Haemaphysalis longicornis. The sequence continues at coordinate 54,094,986 of NW_027526407.1, read as the reverse complement.
TCTACAAAAAATCCAACACTAACCCTACTTCAATACTAATCCTATAGAATGCAGATTCAGTTTCAAGTTTTCACGCTGAAGTGGACACAGCAGCGCGATAGCGTTGCGACGTCCGTCGGTGCATGGCACGAATAGAAAACAAATGTTTTCGAACGAGACTGTGTGTGACAGACGGGTTTATTAATTATATTTTTTTGTTGCGCCAGCGGGTCACTACTGCACGTGTGCACTTAAGGGGACATGAAAAAAAAATACCCTTCTGGTTCATTAAACATCAAAAAGACTCATTCGTACCGATAACAATGATACCAATTTTACCGCGAGCTTCAAATGACTAAGGTAGATATTAAAAAAAGGACGTTGAAGCGTGGCGACACCCGGCGACCTTCACGCAATCGCCGGTGCTCCAGTTTTGAACGCCCGTTAGACGTGCGTTCGATTTCTGTCAGTGGCTCTGCTCTAATTTTCTTTTCTTTTTTCGGGTGAACCGAGTAACAGGCGAATCAAAATTTCAGTGCTTACTTATCCCAACAAAGAATGTCGTTTTTAAAGGAATTGGGCGCGTATCTCCTTGCTTCGCTGCAAGTGTCTTGGCGTCACGATAGTCTCCTGCGCCCCTGCCACACAACCTCCTCTCATTCCTCTCTCGCCCTCCACCGCATGCCCTTCCCTTTCACCCTCACCCCTTTCATGATGAATGCAATGGAGGTTTGCCCAATTCAGTTCAACTTTCCCGCGTTCGCACTGCTTGCGTTCCACCGAATGAGACCTATTGTTTTTGTGGTGCTTTCATTTTCTGTTGGTTTTCTTCATTTGCTAGCGTCAATACCAATAAAATGCCCATTATTAATAAAAGAAAGCTGGTAGTTGCAGTTATGAACTTGTATTTTGCCTCAAATATACCCTACATTTCCTTTGCGTTGAATAATGGGAACTTGT